>NC_091470.1:257722909-258085409 GCF_036971445.1 Narcine bancroftii
TCTCTCTCTCGTCTCCTACCTATCTCTCTCTCGTCTCCGCCTATCTCTCTCTCGTCTCCTGCCTCTCTCTCTCGTCTCCCGCCTCTCTCTCTCTCCCGCCTCTCTCTCTCATCTCCCTCTCTATCGTCTGCCCTCCTCTCTCTCGTCTCCCGCCTCTCTCTCTCGTCTCCGCCTCTCTCTCTCTCTCTCGTCTCCCGCCTCTCTCTCTCGTCGCCCGCCTCTGTCTCTCTCTCGTCTCCCGCCTCTCTCTCTCTCGTCTCCGCCTCTCTCTCTCTCGTCTCCCGCCTCTCTCTCTCTCGTCTCCCGCCTCTCTCTCTCTCTCGTCTCCCGCTCTCTCTCTCTCTCGTCTCCCGCCTCTCTCTCTCTCGTCGCTCCGCCTCTCTCTCTCTCGTCTCCGCCCTCTCTCTCTCTCGTCTCCCGCCTCTCTCTCTCTCGTCTCCCGCCTCTCTCTCTCTCGTCTCCCGCCTCTCTCTCTCTCGTCTCCCGCCTCTCTCTCTCTCGTCTCCCGCCTCTCTCTCTCTGTCGCCCGCCTCTCTCTCTCTCGTCGCCCGCCTCTCTCTCTCGTCGCCCGCCTCTCTCTCTCTCGTCGCCCGCCTCTCTCTCCTCGTCTCCCGCCTCTCTCTCCTCGTCTCCCGCCTCTCTCCCTCGTCTCCCGCCTCTCTCCCTCGTCTCCCGCTCTCTCCCTCGTCTCCCGCCTCTCTCCCTCGTCTCCCGCCTCTCTCGTCTCTCTCTCTCTCGTCTCGCCTCTCTCTCTCTCTCGTCTCGCCTCTCTCTCTCTCTCGTCTCTCGTCTCGCCTCCTCTCTCTCTCTCGTCTCCCCTCCTCCCCCTCGTCTCCCTCCTCCCTCTCGTCTCCCCTCCTCCTCTCGTCTCCCCTCCTCCCTCTCGACTCCCCTCCTCCCTCTCGTCTCCCCTCCTCCCTCTCGTCTCCCCTCCTCCTCTCGTCTCCCCTCCTCCCTCTCGTCTCCCCTCCTCCCTCTCGTCTCCCCTCCTCCCTCTCGTCTCCCTCCTCCTCTCGTCTCCCCTCCTCCTCTCGTCTCCCCTCCTCCCTCTCGTCTCCCCTCCTCCCTCTCGTCTCCCCTCCTCCCTCTCGTCTCCCCTCCTCCCTCTCGTCTCCTCCTCCCTCGTCCCTCTCCCTCTCGTCTCCCCTCCTCCCTCTCGTCTCCCCTCTCTCTCATCGTCTCCCCTCCTCTCTCTCGTCTCCCCTCCTCTCTCTCGTCTCCCCTCCTCTCTCTCGTCTCCCCTCCTCTCTCTCGTCTCCCCTCCTCTCTCTCGTCTCCCCTCCTCTCTCTCGTCTCCCTCCTCTCTCTCGTCTCCTCTCTCTCGTCTCCCCTCCTCTCTCTCGTCTCCCCTCCTCTCTCTCGTCTCCCCTCCTCTCTCTCGTCTCCCCTCCTCTCTCTCGTCTCCCCTCCTCTCTCTCGTCTCCCCTCCTCTCTCTCGTCTCCCCCCTCTCTCGTCTCCCCCTCCCTCTCGTCAACCCCCTCCTCTCGTCAACCCCCTCCCTCTCGTCTCCTCCCCTTCTCTCGTCTCCTCCCTCTTCTCTCGTCTCCTCCCCTTCTCTCGTCTCCTCCCCCTTCTCTCGTCTCCTCCCCCTTCTCGTCTCCGTCTCAACCCTCTCTCTCTCCATCCCCCCGCTCTCACTCCATCTCCCCTTCTCTCTCCGAATCCCCCCTCTCTCCGTCTCCCCCATCTTTCGCTCTCCGTCTCCCCCCTCTCGCTCTCCATCTCCCCCTTCTCTCCCTCTCTCTGTCTCCCTCCCTCGACTCCCGCCTCTCTCTCTCGTCTTCCGCCTCTCTCTCGTCTCCCGCCTGTCTCTCTCTCGTCTCCCGCCTCTCTCTCTCTCTCTCGTCTCCCGCCTCTCTCTCTCTCTCTCTCGTCTCCCGCCTCTCTCTCTCTCTCTCGTCTCCCGCCTCTCTCTCACTCTCCGGCCTCTCTTTCTCTCTCGTCTCACGCCTCTCTCTCTCTCTCGTCTCCCGCCTCTCTCTCTCTCTCGTCTCCCGCCTCTCTCTCTCTCTCGTCTCCCCCTCTTTCGCTTTCCGTCTCCCCCCTCTTTCGCTCTCCGTCTCCCCCCCCTCTCGCTCTCCGTCTCCCCCTTCTCTCCCTCTCTCTGTCTCCCTCTCTCGACTCCAGCCTCTCTCTCTCGTCTCTCGCCTCTCTCTCTTGTCTCTCCGCCTCTCTCTCGTCTCCCGCCTCTCTCTCTCGTCTCCCGCCTCTCTCTCGTCTCCCGCCTCTCTCTCTCTCGTCTCTCGTCTCCCGCCTCTCTCTCTCTCTCGTCTCTCGCCTCTCTCTCTCTCGTCTCTCCCGCCTCTCTCTCGTCTCCTTCTCTCTCTCTCGTCTCCCGCCACTTTCTCTCTCTCGTCTCCCGCCCTTCTCTCTCTCTCCTCTCCTCTCTCTCTCTCCTATCTCTCTCCCTTTTTCTCCTCACTCTCTCTCGTCTCCCGCCTCTCTCTCTTCTCCCGCCTCTCTCTCTCTCTCTCTGTCTCCCGTCTCTCTCTCTCTCTCGTCTCCCGCCTATCTCTCTCTCGTCTCCCGCCTATCTCTCTCTCGTCTCCTGCCTCTCTCTCTCGTCTCCTGCCTCTCTCTCTCCCGCCTCTCTCTCTCTCCCGCCTCTCTCTCTCTCATCTCCCTCTCTATCGTCTGCCCTCCTCTCTCTCGTCTCCCGCCACTTTCTCTCTCTCTCGTCTCCCGCCACTTTCTCTCTTCGTCTCCCGCCTCTCTCTCTTCTCCCGCCTCTCTCTCTCTCTCTCTGTCTCCCGTCTCTCTCTCTCTCTCGTCTCCCGCCTATCTCTCTCTCGTCTCCTACCTATCTCTCTCTCGTCTCCCGCCTATCTCTCTCTCGTCTCCTGCCTCTCTCTCTCGTCTCCCGCCTCTCTCTCTCTCCCGCCTCTCTCTCTCTCATCTCCCTCTCTATCGTCTGCCCTCCTCTCTCTCGTCTCCCGCCTCTCTCTCTCGTCTCCCGCCTCTCTCTCTCTCTCTCTCGTCTCCCGCCTCTCTCTCTCGTCGCCCGCCTCTGTCTCTCTCTCGTCTCCCGCCTCTCTCTCTCTCGTCTCCCGCCTCTCTCTCTCTCGTCTCCCGCCTCTCTCTCTCTCGTCTCCCGCCTCTCTCTCTCTCGTCTCCCGCCTCTCTCTCTCTCGTCTCCCGCCTCTCTCTCTCTCGTCTCCCGCCTCTCTCTCTCTCGTCTCCCGCCTCTCTCTCTCTCGTCTCCCGCCTCTCTCTCTCTCGTCTCCGCCTCTCTCTCTCGTCTCCCGCCTCTCTCTCTCTCGTCTCCCGCCTCTCTCTCTCTCGTCTCCCGCCTCTCTCTCTCTCGTCGCCCGCCTCTCTCTCTCGTCGCCCGCCTCTCTCTCTCTCGTCGCCCGCCTCTCTCTCTCTCGTCGCCCGCCCTCTGTCTCTCCCTCGTCTCCCGCCTCTCTCCCTCGTCTCCCGCCTCTCTCCCTCGTCTCCCGCCTCTCTCCCTCGTCTCCCGCCTCTCTCCCTCGTCTCCCGCCTCTCTCCCTCGTCTCCCGCCTCTCTCTCTCTCGTCTCCCGCCTCTCTCCCTCGTCTCCCGCCTCTCTCCCTCGTCTCCCGCCTATCTCCCTCGTCTCCCGCCTCTCTCCCTCGTCTCCCGCCTCTCTCCCTCGTCTCCCGCCTCTCCCTCGTCTCCCGCCTCTCTCCCTCGTCTCCCGCCTCTCTCCCTCGTCTCCCGCCTCTCTCCCTCGTCTCCCGCCTCTCTCCCTCGTCTCCCGCCTCTCTCTCGTCTCCCGCCTCTCTCTCTCTCTCGTCTCCCGCCTCTCTCTCTCTCTCGTCTCTCGTCTCCCGCCTCTCTCTCTCTCTCGTCTCCCCTCCTCCCTCTCGTCTCCCCTCCTCCCCCTCGTCTCCCCTCCTCCCTCTCGTCTCCCCTCCTCCCTCTCGTCTCCCCTCCTCCCTCTCGACTCCCCTCCTCCCTCTCGTCTCCCTCCTCCCTCTCGTCTCCCCTCCTCCCTCTCGTCTCCCCTCCTCCCTCTCGTCTCCCCTCCTCCCTCTCGTCTCCCCTCCTCCCTCTCGTCTCCCTCCTCCCTCTCGTCTCCCCTCCTCCCTCTCGTCTCCCCTCCTCCCTCTCGTCTCCCCTCCTCCCTCTCGTCTCCCCTCCTCCCTCTCGTCTCCCCTCCTCCCTCTCGTCTCCCCTCCTCCCTCTCGTCTCCCCTCCTCCCTCTCGTCTCCCCTCCTCCCTCTCGTCTCCCCTCCTCCCTCTCGTCTCCCCTCCTCCCTCTCGTCTCCCTCCTCTCTCTCGTCTCCCCTCCTCCCTCTCGTCTCCCCTCCTCCCTCTCGTCTCCCCTCCTCCCTCTCGTCTCCCCTCCTCTCTCTCATCTCCCCTCCTCATTCTCTCAATACCCCCCCTTCCTCTCCACACCCCCAGTCTCTCTTAGCATTTCTCTCTTCTGCCCTTCCACCCACATGCACCTCTTCCCCCCCCTCCCAACCCTTTCACCTTTCTAGTTTAGGCCCTTGCCTGCTTATTGATTGTACCCTCTACGAAGGACTCAGGCATGAAACGTAGCAAACCCTCAGATGCTGCATCCCCAGCACTTTTGTGCATTGCTCTATACAAGACTTTGGTGGGGTCCAAATCTGGTGCATCATGTGCAGTTTATGGTCACTTAACTCCAGAACAAGATATCGACAAAGAGTGACAAAGTGCAAGGAAGATTTGCAAGGATGTGAAAGTGCAGGAAGTATGTGGAAGCTTTGGAGAGTATAGTCCTGATCACCCAGGGAAGCAAAGATTAAGGGGAGGAGGCCGGGGAATGGGCAGAGAGGAAAACAAGCCAGCTCACGAACAACAGGCAGGGCAGACTATAAAAAATTAAAACATTTAAAATTGTAAAAGTGAAAGTTCTCTGAAGTAACACAGAAACGTGGTGAAGATGGGAGCAAATATTCAGCTAGCAGAGGACCTTGGTGGGGCTTTGGTCATAGCAACTGTTTAAATAAAGTTGTGCTTGAATAAAATGGCATCTCCCAGGATGAAGAGCTGGTTGATGCACTCGTCGGAGATGTGGGACTCTCTTAAAGTGTCTCCTTATCCTTGCTTAGTTAGAGTCGCACAGTCAGAGGTTTTATCTATAAACCGGCGGGGGGAGGGGGATTAATTATCTATAATGTTATTGTCTGTCTTTCGACTGGCTCTGTGGAGGGGTTGAAACCTGCAAATGCTGTGACGGTTAAATGTTTTCAAAGAATGTGATTGAAAATAAATAAAATGTTTTAAGGTTTATACATTTAAGTTTGTTCAGTGTAAATACTTTGTCTTTTAAACTGTAGATTCTTTATACAGTTTAGGCAGTGTAAGAGCAAGTCTCAAGCAACCAGAAAATACATTAAACTGGCATCTACCAATCCCCATAGGTGCCGGAAACCAGGGATTTTACTGTAGATAGAACGTATTTTTGCCTGGAGGATGGTGACTAGTGGAATTCCACAGGGATCTGTTCTGGGAACTTTGTGATTTTATAAACAACCTAGACAACGAAGTGGAGAGGTGGGTCAGTGAGTTTGTAGATGATACAAAGGTTGGTGGTGTTGTGGATAGTACAGAAGGTTGGTGTAGGTTACAACAGGGTAGAGACAGGATGCAGAGTCGGGCGGAGAAGTGGCAGATGTTCAACCTGGATCAGTGTGAGGTGATGCATACTGGAAGGACAAATCAGGTTGAGTTCAAGGTTAATGGTTGGTTACTTAAGGACGTGGAGGAACAGAGGGACCTTGGGTGCAAATCCATACCTCCCTCAAGGTCACCGCACAGGTTTGATAGGATAGTAAGAAGGGATTGAGTCCAGGAGTCGAGAGGAAATGTTGTCACTCTACAAATCTCTAGTGAGACCCCACTGAGAGTCTTGTGTTCAGTTCTCATTACAGGAAGTATGTGGATGCTGAGGAGAGGGGCAGAGGAGATTGACCAGGACGTTGCCTGGATTGGGAAACAAGTGAGACAGAGGTGGGATTTTTTACTTTGGAGCGACAAATGTTGAGCCGTTATAAGAGGCGGCTTCTTTACTTTGGGACAAAAGTAGCAACCACCAGAAACCATCTGCTTAAGTGAAGAGAGGGAAATTTATGGGAGATGTCAGGGGTAAGTTTTTTTTTTAAACACAGAGTGTGGTGGTGAAGGATGGCACCATAGAACATAAGAAATAGGAGCAGGAGTAGGCCATTCGGCCATCAAGCCTGCTCCACAATTCAGTAAGATCCCATCATTGGCTCAACTCCATCCAACTGTCTTTTCCCCTTATCCCTTAATTCCTTTTCGATGTAAAAATCTAAATATGTTTAATGAAGTCGCTTCAACTGCTTCCCTGGGCAGAGAATTCCACAGATTCACGACACTCTGGGAAAACAGTTTTTCCTCATCTTTGTCTTAAATGATTCCCTGAATCTTGAAGCTGTGTCCCCTAGTTCTGGTCTCACCTACCAGTGAAAACAATTCTTTCATAATTTAATATTTCTAAGATCTCCTCTCATTCTTCTGAATTCGTGAGGATAATCCCGGACAATTGAGTCTCTCCTCATAGGTCAACCCCCTCATCTTTGGCATCAACCTGATGAACCTCCTCTGGACTGCCTCCAAGGCCAGTCTATCCTTCCTCAAGTATGGAGACCAGAACTGTACACAATTTTCCAGGGGCAGCCTCACCAGTATCTTGTACAGTTGCAGCATGACCTCTCTGCTCTTGAATTCAGTTCCTCTAGCGATGAGGCCAACATTTCATCTGCCTTCTTAATAACCTGCTGGATCTGCATCCCAACTTTTTGCAATTCATGCACAAACCCTTCCAATTCCTTCTGCACAACAGCATGCCTGCAGTTTTTCACCATTTAAATAATAATCTTCTCTTCTATTTTTCCTACCAAAGTGGATGACCTCGCATTTACTAACATTGTTCTCCATCTGCCAGATCTTCGCCCACTCACCTAACAAATAGATTCTTCTGCAGCCTCTCCATATCCTCTGAATAATTTGCTTTTCCAATTTCATATCATCCACAAACTTATCTGCAAAATACTCTGTCCCCTGTCCCAAATCATCAATGTAAATGATGAACAGTTGCGGGCACCCCCCCCCCCCCCCCCCCACTTACCACTGTCTGTCAATCAGTAAAACACCCATTTATCCTAACTCTGCCTTCTGTCAGTTAACTAATCCTCAATCCACACCAATATACTTCCCCCAACTCCATTCATCTGGATCTTATTGATAAGTTTCTTGGACGACACCCTCATGGCACCTTATCAAACACATTATATCACCTCTATCATTGTTCCCCTCTATCTAATACACCCATTATATCCCCAAAGAACTCCAGCAAATTGGTCAAACATGATCTGCCCTTTCTGAATCCCTGCTGCATCTGCCTAATCAAACCCCTTTGTTCTAAATGCCTCGCTATTTCATCCTTAATGACAGCTTCAAGCATTCCCCGACTCTACAGACGTTAGGCTAACTGGCTGATAGTTATCCATCTTCTGCTTACATCCCTTTATAAAAAGTGCGTGACATTTGCTGTCTTCCAATCTGCTGGGACCTGCCCAGAATCCAGAGAATCTTGGTAAATGATGACCAAAGCATTGACTGTAATTCCTGCCATTTTCCCTCAATGCCCTGAGATGCATCCCATCAGGACCAGGGATTTGTCTGCTTTCCATCCCATTAGTTTGTTCATCACTATCTCTTTTGTACAATTATCTTATCAAGGCCCTTACATCCCTATCACCACTCTTTGGCATGCTGGATGTGTCTTCCACCATGAAGGTTGACACAAAATATCTGTTCAATGCCTTGCCCATTCCCTCATTACTCAATATAAAAATCCTGCTCTCATCTTCCAAGAGGCCTCTGTTGACTTCTATATATTTATAAAATGTTTTGCTCTCTGTTTTTATATTTTGTGCTAATTTCCCTTCATAATCCTTCTTCCCTTTCCTTATTTCCCATTAGTTCTCCTTTGTTGCCTTTTAAAGTTTGCCCAATCCTTCAGTTTCCCACTATTCTTGGTGACTTTGTACACATGAGCTTTTAATTTTATACTTTCCTTTATTTCCTTAGTTAACCAAGACTGGGTCTTCCCTCTATTACTGCCCCTTATTTTTAAACAGGAATATAATTTTGTTGAGCACTGTGAAAAATCTTGAAAGTCTTCCTCTGTTCCTCAAATGTTCTGCCAACGAGGGGGACATTTAAAAGATTGTTAGACAACCACACGGAAGCAGGATAAATAGAGTGTTATGGGTGGAGGGGTGGAGGTGGTGGTTGATTGTTTATATAGTTTGACACATCGTGGGCCAAAGGGCCTGTAACATGATGGAATGTTCTATGATCTTGCTGGTACTTGAGTAGCTGGGTTACAGGGAAAATTTTAACAGGTTATCCTGGAGCAGTGGAGGACAGGCAGAGATTTGAAAGGTGGAGAAAATTATGAGGGGTTTAGAGACTCAAAACGTGGAAACAAGCCCTTCACCCGTTAGTGGCCAAACTGTCCCACCTACACTGGTCCTGCCTGCCCAATGTCCCTCTAAACCCATCCCATCCATGGATCCTTCCACCCACACTGATCCCACCTGCCCCATGTCCTTCTAAACCTGTCCCATCTGTGGATCCATCCCACTCACACTGGTCGCACCTCCCACGTCTCACTAAATCAGTCCATCTGGGGATCCATCTGGGGATCATCTGGGGATCCATCTGGGGATCCATCTGGGATCCATCTGGGGATCCAACTGGGGCTCCCTGAAGTGCGGGGATCGGGCAAGTGGGGACCGAGAAGGGGTGCGCAGGTGAGCGGACACAGTCAGCTCTCAGGAAGTATAGAACTGCAGCGTTTAAAGGGAGAGGGTGCACCTGTTTCCACTCGAGTGTGGGGAGGGGAGAGAGGAGGGACTTACATTTACCGTCACCTTCCGCCTCTCCATCCGTGCTTCTACCTGCTCCTTCCTCTTCTCCCTCTCGGGCATCGCTTCTCCATCCCCCTCCTTCTCCCGCGCCTTCTTCTGACGGTACTTAATGGCGAGAGTGGCATCGTTTGCTGCAGGAAGGGGAGACACAGAGGCTGGATGTGCGCTAGCAAGTCTTCACCCACACCCCTCCATCACAAATAAATAAGTGCTCCATGCAGAGCGCAACGAAGGGATTAGGGAGTGGGTGGTGGAAAGGGAAGGGAAGGTTGAAAAGGATGAGGAAGGGAACGGTGAGCAGGGGAGATGTGGATGGGGAAGGTGGATTGAGGGGAGAAGAAGGGGGAATGGAGGGAGGACGATGAAGTGAGCCTCACCACGACACTGCCGGCAGTACCACTGACGAATGCCTTTGGCCATTTTCTCCGTGATCTGGATGCAGTCTCCGTGGAACCATTCGTTACACTTGTCACAGCCGCTGTGCGGGGAGCAGGAGGGTGTGAGGAGAGAGAGAGGTGGTGGGAAGAGGGGAGATTTATGTGGGTCCCGGCCAACTCTCCCACCACAGGGATCCCAACCTATTCCATCACCTCTCCACATGACCCCACTCATTCCCCAGGACCCTTAACATCTACACAACCTCTGCTCTCCATGCACCCATGCCCACCCCATTACCAATCCGAAACGCCAACCCTTCCCCAACATTTCCTGACATTTCCGCCTCCCCCCGACACCCACTTCCCGAGACCCTCCCCACTCACATCATGAAACAGTTGATGTCTGGCCTCCGGGCAGACACAATAAACCGGAGCTGCGAGCAACCCGGGATCTTCCAGTCCCAGGGATCCCGTCCTTGCCTCTCGTGCCCCTTCCACCGTCCCTGCTGCTTCTCCATCCTGGAGAGGAGGGGTGGGAGGGAAGGAGACGGTAAGTAGGCAAGAGACCACACTCCAAAACACTCTGTATCCACCTCTTGGGTCTTGGTTGAAACCCACCAAAACGATGTCCCCAAACCCCACCAACTCTCCTCTTCCCTCCCACCTCCCCTCTAATCCCATCCCCATCCCCAATCAATCTCCCCTCCAACCATCCATCCACTTCCCTCCACATCCTCTCCTCACCACCTCCTCCATCCTTCCTCCGCCTCAAACGGACGAGCAACCGCTCCGCAGTACAACCGCGAGGAATATGGCGCTGACAGACGGGCCTCCTATTCTCGGCCCCACCGGCGGCCGGGAGCGGTACTACAGCCCCCACACTGACCGCACCACACGACTCTCTCCCAGACACCAATCTCTCCCCACACTGACCCCACCGCCCCGCTCTCTCCCCACAGACCAATCTCTCCCCACACTGACCCCACCGCCCCGCTCTCTCCCCACAGACCAATCTCTCCCCACACTGACACCCCACCGCCCCGCTCTCTCCCCACAGACCAATCTCTCCCCACACTGACCCCACCGCCCCGCTCTCCCCACAGACCAATCTCTCCCCACACTGACCCCACCGCCCCGCTCTCTCCCCACAGACCAATCTCTCCCCACACTGACCCCACCGCCCCGCTCTCTCCCCACAGACCAATTTCTCCCCACACTGACCCCACCGACCCGCTCTCACCCCACAGACCAATCTCTCCCCACACTGACCCCACCGCCCCGCTCTCTCCCCACAGACCAATCTCTCCCCACACTGACCCCACCGCCCCGCTCTCTCCCCACAGACCAATCTCTCCCCACACTGACCCCACCGCCCCGCTCTCTCCCCACAGACCAATCTCTCCCCACACTGACCCCACCGCCCCGCTCTCCCCACAGACCAATCTCTCCCCACACTGACCCACCGCCCCGCTCTCTCCCCACAGACCAATTTCTCCCCACACTGACCCCACCGACCCGCTCTCACCCCACAGACCAATTTCTCCCCACATTGACGCCACCAGCCCCGCTCTCTCCCCACAGACCAATCTCTCCCCACACTGACCCCACCCGCCCCGCTCTCTCCCCACAGACCATCTCTCCCCACACTGACCCCACCGCCCCGCTCTCTCCCCACAGACCAATCTCTCCCCACACTGACCCCACCGCCCCGCTCTCTCCCCACAGACCAATCTATCCCCACACTGACCCCACCACCCCACTCTCACCCCACAGAACAATCTCTCCCCCACACTGACCCCACCGCCCCGCTCTCTCCCCACAGACCAATTTCTCCCCACACTGACCCCACCGACCGCCTCTCACCCCACAGACCAATCTCTCCCCACACTGACGCCCCACCGCCCGCTCTCTCCCCACAGCCCCCTCTCCCCACAGCCCCCACCGACCCCCACTCTCTCCCCACAGCCACCACACTGACCCACACCCCTCCTCTCTCCCCAAAGGCCCTCTCCTCACAGCCCCCTCTCCCCACAACCGCGACCGCCGTGTTCTATCCCCAAAGCCACCACTCTGATCCCACGGCCCCCTCTCTCCCTACAGCCCCACACTGGACCCCACCACTCCCTCTCTCCCCACAGGCCCCACACTGACCCCATCGCCCCCTCTCTTCCCACAACCGCCACCGCACCCCTCTCCTCCCCACCGCCTCCCTTTCTCCCCACAGCCCCATGTCAGCCCCCACACTGACCCCACTGCTCCGCTCTCTCTCCACAGCTACCGCACTGACCCTACCGGCCTCTCTCTCCCCACAACCCCCAAACCGACGCGACCGCCCCGCTCTCTCCCCACAGCCCCCACACTGACACCACCCGCCCCACACTCTCCCTCAGGCCCCACATTCTCCCCACAGACCAATCTCTCCCCACACTGACCCCACCGCCCCGCTCTCTCCCCAAAGACCAATCACTCCCCACACTGAACCCACCGCCCCGCTCTCTCCCCACAGACCAATCTCTCCCAACACTGACCCCACCGCCCCGCTCTCTCCCCACAGACCAATCTCTCCCCACTATGACCCACCGCCCCTCTCTCTCCCCACTGCCCCCACAATGACCCCAACGCCCCGCTCTCTCCCACAGACCAATCTCTCCCCACACTGACCCCACCGCCCCGCTCTCTCCCCACAGACCAATCTCTCCCCACACTGACCCCACCGCCCCGCTCTCTCCCCACAGACCAATTTCTCCCACACTGACCCCACCGACCCGCTCTCACCCCACAGACCAATTTCTCCCCACATTGACGCCACCCGCCCCGCTCTCTCTCCCCACAGACCAATCTCTCCCCACACTGACCCCACCGCCCCGCTCTCTCCCCACAGACCAATCTCTCCCCACACTGACCCCACCGCCCCGCTCTCTCCCCACAGACCAATCTCTCCCCACACTGACCCACCGCTCGCTCTCTCCCCACAGACCAATCTATCCCCACACTGACCCCACCACCCCACTCTCACCCCACAGAACAATCTCTCCCCACACTGACCCCACCACCGCCCCGCTCTCTCCCACAGACCATTTCTCCCCACACTGACCCCACCGACCCGCTCTCACCCCACAGACCAATCTCTCCCCACACTGACGCCACCGCCCCGCTCTCTCCCACAGCCCCCTCTCCCCACAGCCCCCACCGCCCCACTCTCTCCCCACAGCCACAACACTGACCCACACCCCTCCTCTCTCCCCAAAGGCCCCTCTCCCACACAGCCCCCCTCTCCCCACAACCGCGACCGCCGTGTTCTATCCCCAAAGCCACCACTCTGATCCCACGGCCCCCTCTCTCCCTACAGCCCCACACTGACCCCACCACTCCTCTCTCCCCACAGGCCCCACACTGACCCCATCGCCCCCTCTCTTCCCACAACCGCCACCGCAACCCCTCTCCCACCGCCTCCCTTTCTCCCCACAGCCCCATGTCAGCCCCCACACTGACCCCACTGCTCCGCTCTCTCTCCACAGCTACCGCACTGACCCTACCGGCCTCTCTCTCCCCACAACCCCCAAACCGACGCGACCGCCCCGCTCTCTCCCCACAGCCCCCACACTGACACCACCCGCCCACACTCTCCCCTCAGGCCTCACATTCTCCCCACAGACCAATCTCTCCCCACACTGACCCCACCGCCCCGCTCTCTCCCAAAGACCAATCACTCCCCACACTGAACCCACCGCCCCGCTCTCTCCCCACAGACCAATCTCTCCCAACACTGACCCCACCGCCCCGCTCTCTCCCCACAGACCAATCTCTCCCCACTATGACCCACCGCCCCTCTCTCTCCCCACTGCCCCCACAATGACCCCAACGCCCCGCTCTCTCCCACAGACCAATCTCTCCCCACACTGACCCCACTGCCCCGCTCTCTCCCCACAGACATATCTCTCCCAACACTGACCCCACCACCCCGTTCTCCGCCACAGACCAATCTCTCCCCCACACTGACTTCACCGCCCCTCTCTCTCCCCACAGCCCATACACTGACCCCAACTCCCTGCTCTCTCCCACAGACTAATCTCTCCCCACACTGACCTAACCACCCCGCTCTCTTACCCACAGACCAATCTCTCCTAACACTGACCACACCGACCCGCTTGCTCCCCACAGCCCCAAACTGACCCCACCGACCCGCACTCTCCACACAGACCAATCTCTCCCAACACTACCCCCACCGCCCCGCTCTCTCCCCACAGATCAATCTCTTCCCACACTGACCCACCGCCCCGCTCTCTCCCAACAGACCAATCTCTCCCCACACTGACCCCACCACCCCGCTCTCACCCCACAGACCAATCTCTCCCCACACTGACCCCACCGTCCCGCTCTCTCCCCACAGACCAATCTCTCCCCACACTGACCTCACCGCCCCTCTCTCTCCCCACAGCCCATACACTGACCCCAACTCCCTGCTCTCTCCACACAGACCAATCTCTCCCAACACTAACACCACCGCCCCGCTCTCTCCCCACAGATCAATCTCTTCCCACACTGACCCCAACGCCCAGCTCTCTCCCACAGACAATCTCTCCCCACACTGACCCCACCCGCCCCGCTCTCTCCCCGCAGACCAATCTCTCCCCACACTGACCCCACTGCCCCGCTCTATCCCCACAGACCAATCTCTCCCCACACTGACCCCACTGCCCCACTCTCTCCCCACAGACCAAACTCTCCCCATTATGACCCCACCACCCCGTTCTCCACCACAGACCAATCTCTCCCCACTCTGACCCCACCACCCCGATCTCCGCCACAGACCAATCTCTCCCCACACTGACCCCACCGCCCGCTCTCTCCCCACAGACTAATCTCTACCCCCACTGACCCCACCCGCCCCGCTCTCTCCCCACAGACCAATCTCTCCCCCCACTGATCCACCGCCCCGCACTCTCCCCACAGACCAATCTCTCCCCACACTGACCCCACCACCCCGCTCTCACCCCACAGACCAATCACTCCCCACACTGACCACCACCGCCCCGCTCTCTCCCCACAGACCAGTCTCTCCCCACACTGACCCCACCGCCCCGCTCTCTCCCCACAGACCAATGTCTCCCCACACTGACCCCACCGCCCCGCTCTCTCCCCACAGACCAATCTCTCCCCACACTGGACCCCACCGCCCCGCTCTCTCCCCACAGACCAATCTCTACCCTCTCTGACCCCACCGCCCTGCTCTCTGCCCACAGACCAATCTCTCCCCACACTGAACCCACCGCCCCACTCTCTCCCCACATACCAATCTCTCACCACACTGACCCCACTGCCCCGCTCTCTCCCCAAAGACCATCTCTCTCCACACTGACCCCACTGCCCCGCTCTCTCCCCACAGAAAAATATCTCCCAACACTGACCCCACCACCCCGCACACTCCCCACAGATCAATCTCTCACCACACTGACCCCACCTCCCCGCTATCTCCCCACAGCCCCTACGCTGACCCCAACGCCCCACTCTATCCCCACAGACCAATCTCTCCCCCCACAGATCCCACCGCCCCGCACTCGCCCCACAGACCAATCTGTACCCCCACTGACCCCACCGCCCCGCTCTCTCCCCACAGACCAATCTCTCCCCCCACAGATCCCACCGCCCCGCACTCTCCCACAGACCAATCTCTCCCCCCACTGACCCCACCACCACGCTCTCTCCCCACAGACCAATCTCTTCCCCCACTGACACCACCCGCCCTCCTCTCTCCGCACAGACCCCTCGCTCCCTACAGTCCCTCTCGTCCCCACAGTCCCCTCTCTCCCCACAGTCCCCTCTCTCCCCACAGCCACCTCTCCCCACAGCCCCATCTCCCCACAGCCCCCTCTCCCCACAGCCCCCTCTCCCACAGCCCCTCTCCCCACAGCCCTCTCTCGACACAGCCCCTACAGTGACCCCACCGACCCGCTCTCACCCCACTGCCCAATCTCTCCCCACACTGACCCCACCGCCCGCTCTCTGCCCACAGATCAATCTCTCCCCACACTGACACAACCGCCCCGCTCTCTCCCAACAGACCAATCTCTCCCCACACTGACCCCACCGCCCCACTCTCTCCCCACAGACCAATCTCTCCCACACTGACCCCACCGCCCCGCTCTCTCCCCACGGACCATCTCTCCCCACACTGACACCACCGCCCCGCTCTCTCCCAACAGACCAATCTCTCCCACACTGACCCCACCACCCCACTCTCTCCCCACAGCCAATCTCCCCCACATCTCACTCCCCACAGACCACGCGCTCTCTCCCCACAGACAATCTCTACCCACACTGACGCCATCGCCCCGCACTCTCCCCACAGACCAATCTCTCCCCCCACAGATCACACCGCCCAGCACTCTCCCTACAGACCAATCTCTCCCCCACAGACTCCACCGCCCTCGTCTCTCCGCACAGACCCCTCGCTCCCTACAGTCCCCTCTCTCCCCACAGTCCCCTCTCTCCCCACAGCCCCCTCTCCTCACAGCCCCCTCTCTCCCCACAGATCCCTCTCTCCCCACAACCCCCTCTCTCCCCACAGCCCCCTTTCGACCCACAGCCTCCTCTGTCCACAGCCTCCTCTGCCACAGGCTGCTCTGCCCACAGCCCCCTCTCCCCACAGCCCCATCTCCCCACAGCCCCTCTCCCCACAGCCCCCTCTTCCCACAGCCCCCACCGCCTTACTCTCTCCCCACAGCCCCCTCTACCCACAGCCCTCTCTCGCCAGAGACCCTACAGTGACCCCACCACCCGGCCTCTCTCCCACAGACCAATCTCTCCCCACACTGACCCCACTGCCCTGCTCTCTCCCCACAGCCCCCTCTCTCCCCACAGCCCCATCTCTCTCCACAGCCCCCTCCCTCCCCACAGTCCCCTCTCTCCCCACAGTCCCCTCTCTCCCCACAGCCCCCTCACTCCCCACAGCCCCCTCTCCCCACAGCCCCCACCGCCCCCTCTCTTCCCCACAGCCCCATCTCTCTCCACAGCCCCATCCCTCCCCACAGATCCCTCTCTCCCCACAGATCCCCTCTCTCCCACAACCCCCTCTCTCCCACAGCCCCCTTTCGACCCACAGCCTCCTCTGTCCACAGCCTCCTCTGCCCACAGGCTCCTCCGTCCACAGCCTCCTCTGCCCACAGGCTCCTCTGCCCACAGCCCCCTCTCCCCACAGCCCCATCTCCCCACAGCCCCCTCTCCCCACAACCCCCTCTCTCCCCACAGCCCCCTTTCCCACCACAGCCTCCTCTGCTCACAGCCTCCTCTGTCCACAGCCTCCTCTGCCCACAGCCTCCTCTGCCCACAGCCCCCTCTCCCACAAGCTCCCTCTCCCCACAGCTCCCTCTCCCCACAGCCCCCACCAGCCTCACTCTCTCCCACAGCCACAACACTGACCCCACATCCCTCCTCTCTCCGTATGACCCCCTCTCTCCCCACAGCCCCCTCTCTCCCCACAGCCCCCTCTCTCCCCACAGACCCCTTTCTCCCCACAGCCCCTTCTCCCCACAGCCCCCACCGCCTTACTCTCTCCCCACAGCCCCCTCTACCCACAGCCCTCTCTCGCCAGAGACCCTACAGTGACCCCACCACCCGGCTCTCTCCCACAGACCAATCTCTCCCACACTTACCCCACCGTCCCGCTCTCTCCCCACACAACAATCTCTCCCCCCACTGACCCCACTGCCCTGCTCTCTCCCCACAGCCCCCTCTCCCCACAGATCCCTCCCTCCCCACAATCCCCTCTCTCCCCACAGCCCCCTTTCCACCCACAGCCTCCTCTGCCCACAGCCTCCTCTGCCACAGCCTCCTCTGCCCACAGCCTCCTCTGCCCACAGCCCCCCTCTCCCCACAGCCCCCTCTCCCCACAGCCCCCTCTCCCCACAGCCCCCACCGCCTCACTCTCTCCCCACAGCCCCCTCTACCCACAGCCCTCTCTCGCCACAGACCCTGGAGTGACCCCACCACCCGCCCTCTCCCACAGACCAATCTCTCCCCACACTGACCCACTGCCTGCTCTCTCCCCACAGCCCCCTCTCTCCCCACAGCCCCATCTCTCTCCACAGCCCCCTCCCTCCCCACAGTCCCCTCTCTCCCCACAGCCCCCTCACTCCCACAGCCCCCTCTCCCCACAGCCCCCACCGCCCCACTCTCCTCCCCACAGTCACCACACTGACCCCACAACCCTCCTCTCTCCCCACAGGCCCTTCAACTCACAGCCCCCTCTACTCACAGCCCTCTCTCCCCACAACTCCCACCGCCGCGTTCTCTCCCCAAAGCCAACACTCTGATCCCACTGCCCCCTCCCTCCCTACAGCCCCCCACGCTGACTCCAACACTCCCTCTCTCCCCACAGCCCCCCACTTGCCCCATCGCCCCCTCTCTTCCCACAAACCCACCGCACCCCTCTCTCCCCACCGCCCACCTTTCTCCCCACAGCCCCGTATCAGCCCCCACACTGACCCCACTGCTTCGCTCTCTCCCCACAGCTACCGCACTGACTCTACTGCCCTCTCTCTCCCCACAGACCCCGCAGTGACCCCACCACCCGCTCACTCCCACAGACCAATCTCTCCTCAGCCTCATAATGGCTTCTTTGACTTTCATTGCCACAACTCTGGTCCTCAGCGTTGAAGAATGGCAATTACAGACTCCAAAGGTCATCAAAAGCTTAGAAACAAGCCTAGCTCTCCAATACTTGCGCCAATGAAACTACAAAACATCCATGAGTGTTCACAAACACCTGTGAAACCAAATGTCCCACACTGAAATGAGGGGACTATGAGCCTGTATAAAAAGACCTGTAATTTCTACATGGTCAACCAAAATATAAAAATATTCTTGAATAAAATCTGGAATGTGCTCTTTAATTACAGGAGATTTGTTTGATTACAAATTTAAAACTACTGAGCAAATAAAGGGGAAAATAAAGAACAATGTGATTTTATCCCAAACATCATGGAGGGTACTGTACCTCTGGACGCTGCGTAATTGCACTTAACCCCAGCATATGCAGATTTTCTTATTAAACACAATTTTCTCTGATAGCAATCTGTGAGAATGGACGCTGCGTAATTGTACTTAACCCCAGCATCCGCAAATTTTCTTGTTTAAAACACAATTTTCTTTGATTGCAATCTGTGAGAAGGGGAAACAATGTCCTTCCAAACACTGGGATTTGAATCGAAGACCAGGACAACCTGCTGAGATTTTCAATCAGTGAGATTTTATTGTCTGCCAATGCATTAAGACACAACGTGTCTATTCCAGAGGTCAGGGTTTGCTATAAGGCAGCCATTAACTAATTATATGTTGTCTACCCTGTTGTACAAATTGAAATCTGTGGAACTGCTAAATTGTTTGAGCAGTCACACAGCACATGACTCCATCCAATAGGATTAAAATATAAAACAACACAAATTAGCGAAAAGGCGAATTGAGGTTTAAGATATTATTCTGCTCTCTCTCTTTATTTCAAAGTCATTTGAGTAACACTTAATTCACACATTTAACTAACAAGCTATAAAATCTAGCCTCACCAGGCCCTGATGATAGTTTTTCATGTTGTGGGGATGTGTTTGGACTGTGCTGCTCTGGACCTGAATTCAGTGGGTTTTGAGCCTTTGTCAGACACGTTTGGGTTTGGACTTACTCTTCCCATGGGATGTTACTTGGGCTCAATGCCATGATCTCGTTCACCAGACAGACTTGGTTCATTGTTCATTTTATCTGCTCCAAGATTCCCCATTGGATTGACATAAACATCAGGGGCTTGGTTTGTGACTCTCACCATGGGTACTTTAATGCAATGTATGGAACGATGCAAGTCGTGCCTGGCAGCAGGGTTGCTGCACTGTGAGAGAGATGTGGATCAATCGCAGAACAGTCCGAAAACTGAAGCAGTGCATTCAGACTTCTGGGAAGAGTTAAACAGGCACTTTGACAGCTCACAGACTCTGGATTCAGGGTCAAGGCCTAGTCCTGTGATGAAGTGCTTTGAGAGATTGGTCATGGCCAGAGTTAACACGAACCTAAGCAAAGGTATGGACCCACTACAATTTTCCTACTGTCACAATGACTCCATAGCAGACGCAATATCAATATCACTGGCTCTCCACTTAGCTCCGGATTACCGAGACGACAGCAACGTGTACATCCAGCTATACTTTATCAGCTACAGTTTAGCCTTCAACACCACTATTCCCTCCATGCTGGTCAACAGGTTCCAATCCCTGGACCTCAGCACCCCACACTGGAGCTGGATCCTTGATCTCCTCAGCAGAAAACGACAGTCAGTACAAATTAGAAACAACATCTCCTCCTCACTGACTATCAACACAGCGCACCTCAAGGATGCGTGCTTAGCACACTGATCTACTCACTATACACCCATGACTGTGTGGCTACACACAATTCAAATGCTGTCTACAAATTTGCTGGTGACACTGTTCTTGTTGGCAGAATCACAGACGGCAATGAGGAAGTGTACAGGAGGGGGATAAATCAGCTGGTTGAGTGGTGGCCTTGCATTCAACGTTAGCAAAACCAAGAAGATGATTGTGGACTTTATGAGGGAGTCAGAACAAGGCCCAGTCCTCATCGAGGGGTCAGGAGTGGAGATGATCAAGAGCTTCAAATTCCTGGTTGTCAACATTTCTGAGGATCTGTCGAAGCTTCTACGTTGATGCAATCATGAGGAAGGCTCACCAGCAGCTATAGTTTGTGAGGAGTTCAAGGCGGTTCGGTATGTTGCAAAAGACTCTCAAAAACTTCTACTGATGTACTATGGAGAGCATTCTGGCTGGTTCCATCACTCTCTGGTATGGAGGCACCAACACTCAGGAAAAGCAAACACTTCAGAAGGTTGTTAACTCAGCCTGTGACATCACAGGCACCAGACTTCACTCCATTGAGAGCTTCTAGCAGCCTCACCACCCAGGCCGTGGCCTCTTTGTACTCCAGCTATCATGATCCACAGAAGATGGTGATCTCTCTGCTTCCATTGGGGAGAAAAAGATACAGGAGCCGGAAGACGAGCACTCAGTAGCACAAAGATGGTTTCTTCCCTGCTGCCATCAGATTTCTGAATGGGTAATGAACCAAGACACTGCCTCCCTTTTCCTTTTCTTGTGCTATTTTATTGTGAAATATGTTTTATCAAAATGTTTGCACTCTGATGATGTCACAAAACAACACATTTCCTCTAGAATTGGCTATTGTTGCCTGGGGGGGGGGGGGGGGATGTGCTGGCTGCCCCCTCTATCTAAGCCCCTTGTAAATCCCTCTGTCTCATCCTTTGCAAAGAGAAAAGCCCTAGTTGCGTTAACTTTGCTTCATATGATGTATTCTCCAATCCTGACAACATCACTTGACATTATTTAAAACTTCAATATGGTGCCATATCTCAATGGAACCGAGCCTGTGGCACATCCCCAGTGCCATGCAGCATCTGCTTGTTTACAGAGGACCTTCTTAGTGCACAGTTTCAGTTGTTAGCAGCACAGCAAGAAACATAAGCACCTTGAGGTCCTCCACATCCACAGGAGGGAGTTCAGTTCTTCTTATCCAGGACGGTATTTCTGATCCACTCAAGCTCCCTCCCACCCCTTGCCATTCTGGTTCATTCATCAACCAATCCCTCTCTCCCAAGTGTGTTCATCTCTACTTCCATTCAGTCTGTCTGTTAAGCTTCTTTGTGGGAATATGCCCTCTCTATTTGCCAGGGGAGGCTTCTCTGGAATATTTTTCTTTGTCTTGCATTGTATTTCTTTCATCCAGATCCCCTTAAAACCGTGGTTCTCCACCTTTTCCCACTCACGTTCCACTTTAAGTATTCCCTATATGATCAGTGCTCTCTGATTAATAAGGGATCGCTTAAGGTGGTAGATGGTTGGAAAAAAAAAGTTGAAAGCCACTGTTTTAATTGTACCTAATTGACTTATTATGTGCACGGTTTCATAGCTCCAAAGGAAATGGGCCAATGACAATTTTTCTCAAGCCAAATATTTCAGTAACCATTGGGTTTAGAGCAGTGATTCTCAACCTTCCCTTCCCACTCACATACCACCTAAAGCAATCCCTTACTAATCACAGACCACCAATGGTATAGGGATTACTTAAAGTGATATGTGAGTGGAAAGAAAATGGTTGAGAACTACTGGGTTATAACTTTTGATGATTTTTGTTTCTGCACAAATTCAAGTTCATTGTCACAAGTGCAGTGAGGAAGTTTGTGTCAGGAGCAGTGCAATTCATCAATCTATACCTCATACAGCCATTAGAAGCACAGTGCAGTTAGGAAGAGAGACCAATTTGAACAAAGCAAAAGCGGCATTATTGACCAGGGTGAGGTTCATTCAGAAGTCTGATAACAGCGGGAAAGAAACTGTCCTTGAACCTGGTGGTGCCTGATCTCACCCTCATGAAACTACTTCCAAAGGGGAGAGGGGTGGTGAAGAGAATGTGGTCAGAGTGGGATATGTTGGCTTCTTTTCCTGGGCAGTTGGAGATATCGATGGAAGAGAGGCGGTGATGGTGTGTGATAGTCATGATTCACTTTGCTTGCTCTTTCAGAGCATTGATAGCAGTGCCTCTTCTTCCTCAAAAGGCTGAGAAAATTTAGCATGTCACCTGCGTGTGCATCCTTTCAGGGCCCATCACAGGACACGAACTGCACCTCCCATTCAATCTGTCCGTTAAGCCTCCTTGTGGGAAGGAACTGCAGAGGGTTATAAATGCCCCTCTCCTCCTTCGATTCCATCTGTACCTCCTGCTGCCTTGGCAAAATAGCCAACATTTTAAATGTCACATCACACCCGTGTCACACATTCCACCCCCCACCCCCTCTTCCCCTGTCAGGAAAAAGATTCATGAGTGTGAGATCAAACAAGAGTTTTTTTTTTCCGACTGTAGTCAGACTCCTGAATGAACCCTTGACGAAAAGCTCAGGCCTGAAACGTTGGTTATGCTTTTTTATCTTTGGTAACCCCAACCAACCAATTTTCCCCTGCAACCGCTGCAACCGTGTCTGCCTGTCCCACATCGGACTTGTCAGCCACAAACGAGCCTGCAGCTGACGTGGACATTTACCCCCTCCATAAATCTTCATCCGCGAAGCCAAGCCAAAGAAGATATTAAGTATACAGTTTGACCTGCTGAGTTTCTCCAGAATTATGTTTTTACTGATAAAATTATGTTGCCTTTGCTTCAGACCAACTAATCTTCCTCTCCCTTTTAGTTTTACTTGTTTTATAGTAATGATGTAGGATGGTTATAATATGATGCTGCCTCAAAGCAGCAAATCTCATGACTTGTTCATGGCAATAAATTCTGATTCTCTCCCTCTTCTGTACTCTGTCTCCTTACTTGTACCATGGACAAGATGTCCAGTTGGACTGCTCACAAAACAGACTTGGTGCATGTGACAATTACCCGAATTTTCCTTTGGGGTACCCTTGCTAGTCTTGTATCCAGCTTGTTGGCCTCCAATGGTTGTTTATCCTTTTTAATCTATAAACATAGAACCAAGAAGCAAGAGTCTAGATCTAAACGGTTAGGAATCAAATGTAACAATGTTATTGCTTAAACCCATTCAGTCGAAAACCTTGGCCAACCTCTGACTGCCAATGAGCAGAATCCCCAAGAGTTTTTGATCCACCGGTGTGTTTACAGCATTACATAAATCCACATTTCACAAAACAAATGGGATTCAAACATTACATTCTCAAACATTGCATTCAGAGTCAGATCAGGCGCAGTCTGGAGTACTTGATTCCTATTTGGAAAGGGGCTGTTTTGCAGGGTGCCTCGGGGAATCTCAGGCTGACAGATTCAACAGGTTTGATTCATTGCTGTCTTTAAGCAGTTTGGACATTCTTCCCCATAACTGCATGAGTTTCCTCCGGGTGCTCTGGTTTCCTCTAGCATTCCAAAGACATATGGGGTTGGTAGATTATTTGTTCAGTTGAGCCAGAAAAGCCTGTTACCGTATTGTATCTTTTTTAGAAAGGCCAGCATTATAGAAGAACCACTGTCTCAAAGGACGGTTATACACAGGCTGGATGGCAGCTAAAACACCCCTCTAGTTTGTCTTTGCTGGTCATTGAAGACGATTCAGTTAAACTTACATCAGCGTCTCAGGAAAATTTTTTTAGCTTTTACCACATTGATAGCCAGCCGAGCAATTTTATTGAAAGGGAACAATGACTTATCCCCTACTCATACACAGTGGTTCTATGACGTAATGTCCTATTTAAGTTCAGAGAAAATTAGATGTAATATTAAATGTAGAAAGTTTCAATTTATGAAATTTTGGGTCCCATTCTTATAATTTTATAATTGGAAGAATTAACAATTATTGTACGTCCCGGTCATTCATCGTCTGTTCTCTGGGGTCACCAGTGGTTCCACATTATTGATTTTTTAAAATTAATTTTTAAGGTAACCATGATTAGAGGGAGGGGATAGATTAGTTTTTGTTATTTTTAGCTTTTTTTCTTGCTTTTATTATACAAAAAATGGGTTTAACATGGTTGCATGGATCACTTCAATTAAATGCTTTTGAGGTATTACAACCAATTATTGATGTTGTTTTATCTACTTTTTTCCATTGGCTTTTTTTGTACTTGCATGAAAATGAATTATGGAATTGTAAATTCTATAATTATGCTTAAATGTTAAACTCAACAAACAAAATTAAAAAAAAAAGATGATTCATTTTAAGTCCCCAAAAAATCTACTGGAAAGTCAAAGTAACAACTCAGGATAATAAAGTGAGACAGTGTTTGTACCCATGCCAGGGACTCACTGCGTTACTGTGTTGTTCTTGCTTCTCTGTAATGCTCTCAACTCATTCAGTGGCTCCACAAGAGACATGCTTCACTTAATAGATTGAGACTTGAAGAGTTTTATTTGTATATTTTACTGAATAGTTTTGCTCTTCTGACATCAGCCAATCAGGATTTTCTGCCAGATTGAATCTAAGGTTTGCATTTGAAGTCTAACCATTAGAAGGAGGAACTCTTCTAAAAAGTGGTTGCTGTGGTTACAGCTGGAAAACTATCTTCCTTTGAGTGATTCCCGATTATAGACCTAAATATTTGGAAGATGATAAGACTCGGCCAAGAAAGCACATTTTTGAAGATAAAAAATCTATCCTAGGGGACGTTTTAATGGGAAAGTTGCAGAACAGAATGTGCTCCTTGTGCTACTAAAAGTGGCATTTTTTTTTGTTGGATAAGGTATTACGGGTTACAGTACAAAGGCAGTAGATAGCGTTACAGATTACTGTGATTTAATTGAATAAGCACGCGTATGTAAGAAGCAGGGAGTGGGAACAGGCTCTGTCCTTCAGTAGGATCATGGTGGAACCTCGGAAAGTATTCGACTTCCCATCTGGTCCTAGATTGTTCCGATCCACCCCATCATGGCTAATCTGAGCCAAAACCCAGGGACGTTTCGTAGTTCAAGTCAAGCAGCACCGTATGGTATAACCTACTCATTCAGCTCAAAGAAAGAATTGCTGGAGGAACTCAGCAGGTCAGGCAGCATCCATGGGTAGAAATGGTCAGTCAACATTTCAGCTGGGGACCCTTTATCAAGGTTAAGATAGAATAGGTGAGATAGCGGCACTGCTGCTGGTCCAGACCCATGGTGAGCAGAGATGCAGTGCTCCTGTGGAGTCCAGTCGACTGCCGTCAGCTCCGCACGGGCTTTGAGGGAGCTAACAGTGGTTTTAGTTGTAATTCCACGACCATGGGTCTGTTCCCAAGATGGCGGCGCTTATTAACCAGCAGCAGACTCCGGGGAAGTGGAGGACTGGAGCAGGGCACCAGAGGACAGGAAGATCACACACCATCTGAGAAGCAGAAGCACAGAATATGGCCCATGGGGACGGTGACCACAGCAGTGAACCAGTGAGAGGGCTCTGAGACTGAGGGACCAGTGCATGCGGCAGGCTACTGGCGACTCGAGGCGAGAACCCGCGGAAGCTGTGGGCTGCTGGAAACTGCTGTCGGGAGATTTGCGCCAGGCTGCGGACTGCTGGAGACTGGCTCGAACTGGCTAGAGGGGTACCAGCTATCAGAACTGGGATGCGAGGTGTTGCTGAGGGCACCGAAGGGTTTCAGACTGTGTCGGAGGTTCAGATTTGAGCTCGGGTTCCCAATGATTTGGACTGGACTCTGTGTAGCTGCGTAAGCGCTGGGGGCAAATCTACGGACGCTAAGTGACTCTGGGAACGCTCTTTTGCTTCTCTCTCTGACTGTAAGAGGTGCTTAGGTAATTCTTGCTGGTGGCGAATCTGTTTGCCTTGCAGCAGGCAAAAAGAATTTTCATGTAATATGACGCTGTTTTATTACTATGATAATGAATCTTGAACTACATGTATAAAGGGGGAGGAGCAGGGAGAGGATCCAGGAGCATAGAGCTTCCTGCAACCAACCATTTCACCTCCTTCAACCATCCTACAGTGCCATGTCTTGTCCTCGGCCTCATGCATTGTCAGGGTGAGGCTAAATGTAAACTTGAATAAAACATCAGATTTCTCCTGGACATCCTTAAACCTATTGCATGATCCCACCACCAGACACAGCTTCCCCTCCCCTCTCTGCTTTCTGTAGAGATTGCTCCCTCCTCCAATTATGCACTACCAAACCAAGGCTACTTGCAAATTGGCGGAATAGCGCGTTATATTTTGTCTGGGTGCTCTCCAACCTGATGGGATTAACATCTACTTGTAAGTTTCCATTGACCTCCTCTCCTGAGTCTTTCTCTTTCCTTATCTCTCTGTCTGCTTTCTTCCAGCTTCCCACCCTCTCAATTCAGAGGGCTACCCTCTCCCATCACCTCATCTTCTTTCTCTTTTACCCTCCCATTACCTCTTACCTGTTAGCCTATGCACCTCCCCCTGCCCCTTCATCCCTCCTCTCCTCCCACCCCCCCCCCCCCACTTTTAATTATGCCCTTTATAAAGTTCTGATAGCTCAGTGGTTAGAGCATTGGTCTTATGATTCAGGAGTTGTGAGTTCGTTCCTTGCTAGGCCATCATTTCTGCGAGGGGCACTAGACAATGTGTCAACTCTTTGTCTTCCTTATGGTAGACAAAGTTAAAGAATTTCATGTACGTAACATTCTACACATAGTATTCTGTGACAATAATGAAACCTTTACTTGATGAAGGACTCAGACCCAAAATGTTGGTTATATCCCCTTGCTTCCTATAGACGCTGTGTGACCTGCAGAGTTTCTCCAGCACTTCAAATGCATTAACTCTTGTCATCTGACCTTTGTTATTATTTCCCATCAGGGTGGAGCCGCTGCCTGTGGTGCGCTGTTAGACAGAATCAGACACACACACAAGGTAAAGACTGTACAACAGGCTTTAATCCACAAAGACTTCCACAGAGCCAGCTGGCTGTGGCTGCAGCAACTCTGAGTGAGGCCTCGGGAGGCCGGCGCAGGCTTATATCCCAGAGGGTGATTGACACCCGACTGGGTGGAGCTTGATCCATTCAGGCCGACTGATTGACAGCTGGCCAGGTGTTGTCCTGTCCCCTTACCCTCCTGCAGGTACAGAGGTTGCCCCCTGCAGGAGGCCGGTGGTACACTCCTGCAGGTACAGAGGTTGCCCCCTGCAGTAGGCCGGTGGTACACTCCTGCAGGTACAGAGGTTGCCCCCTGCAGGAGGCCAGTGGTGAACCACCACACTGCCTTGCAGCTTCAGATGCCTAGGATTGAGCCTGATCTCCGGCGGTGTGGAGTTTACTTGTTCTCCTCATGACTGCGTGGCCTTTTCCAGAGTTTTCTGACTTCCTCCCACATCCCAAAGTCTTGCTGTATGTTACAGTTGTAACCTGAATGGTAAACGGATCCAAGGGAGAGTTGCTGGACATGTGAGAGAGAATTAGTTTCAGAGGTGCAGCCGAATGAGGAGGGGACTGGGATACAGGTCTTAGCACACACACACACCTTGTGCTTGATAGCTGCCTTCTGCAGGGTTGCATGGTTCTCATATTGTCATATCTGCAATATTTCAGTTTCTTGGTGATGAGTTTATTGCCAAACACATTATATAATGTGCATATGTATCTAAATTCTTACTTGGTGCAGCCGAATAGAGGCACTTATAAACTGTAATAGTAAATTAACTGAATTAAATTTAGAGACGAGAAATACAAGCGGTTTATATAAATATTCGTAGTAATCGTAGAGCAAAAAAGTGAATTGCAATGCTGTTAGTCACTGATTAGTGTAACAACGGGAGTTTCAACACACTGATCACTGTTCATGTACCTAGAGGTACTGCTCTTCAGGTTTCCGTACCTTCTGCCTGAAGGTAACAGTGAGGAGAGCTTTTGACCAGGGTGATGGGGGTCCTTTTTATACAGGCGCCTGCCTGTTTTTGCTTGTATCTGATGAAGGGCCCAGGCTCGAAACGTTAGTTCCTTAATTCCCATTTACTTCCTGTGGGTGGTGTGTTACATGCTGAGTTTCTCCAGCAAGTTTGTGTACTGCACTTTTTAAACAGGAGCAGGTGTTGGCCATGTGGTCTGTCAAACCTGCTCTACCGTTCTATAAGATGGCAGGTCTGGCCGTGGAGAGGTGAATCAACGACATCAAAAAAAATAAAAGCACAGAGAGTCCTCTTCACCCCACTCTAAGGTGTGGAAGCATTAAAATACCTGAATGTGCCTCTTTCAACAATTCAGCTTCTGCTTGTCAGTCACTGCTTGACTGGAACGACAGGTAAATCCTAGCCAAGAGCCAACACCCAGCAACACCAGACAAAAGCGCAGAGGGCTCGGACTTGCCTCTACCTTCACTGAACTGCTTCAGATCTGGTATCATGGAAGGGTCAGGCCCATTCCTAGGTACTGCTGACTTTAACTACCACTGCGGCAAAGCCACGACTACAAATTAAGTTGCCCCCTCACACAGGAGCCATTCCAATGTTGCAACTTAATCTTCTTGAGGTTGCTTAGGCAATTAATAATGGGTGAGGCATGTATATACGGATTCTGTGCAGACCTGTTTTCCAGTGACCTGCTGACTCAAGTTGGCGAAGTCTGTATGAAGACTTGGATGTTAACCCTGCTTTTGGATAACTAAGAGTCCACCCTTTCCATCCACCTCACGGTATCTTTGATGCACTATCGTCAAGAGGAAAGTACAGGAGCCCTACCAGGCTGGGAAATAGCTTCTTCCCGCGGGCAGTGAGACTAGTGAGCGGTATCCCGTGGCTGAGTAAATCATCCCAAAATATTTATGTATATTTATTTTAAATTAGGCCCTTATGTATACATTTGTTTGTGTCTGTGTATTGTGCACTGTGGTCCGGAGAAATGCTGTTTCGTCTGGTAGCATATGTGCAGTCAGACGATAATAAACTTGAACATGAGGATCTCTGTATTAAACTTGTTCAAGTCGAAGTTTCCAACATTTTCATTCCTGAAAATGCTGTCGTTTCACTTACGAAGGAGCTTTGAATGTGTTTTCCTGCTTGTTGTCACCCCGCGGTTCTCGGGTGCCACAATTCTCACTCACCATCATATTTTTGGGATGGGACACTTGCCAGAATCCAGTCCTCTCGAGACAGTCCCAGGGAAATAAACTGAGGTCCTCAATAAGCATCTGGACTTTAACTTGAAATCTCGAAAGAGCTTCATAGTGATGTGCTCAGCAGAGTGAGCCACCAGTGGGAGGTGGGAGGGACACCTGTCTGTGAGTGCACAACAAACTCCCATAAGCATCAACGTGATGACCACCAGGTGCTCTGTGGAGCAGCCCATAGTCAGAGGCTAGTTGTCAGGACCAGGGGTAAAGGTCTGAGTGGCAGCCTTGTGCTGGGAGGCTAAGTCTGGAATTTGTGGCTCTGGATCTGACGTGGGGGGGGGGGGGGGTGGTGCAGTGATGCCCGTAGATCCTCAGTCAACAACAGAGTGAACAGTGGTACAGAGGCTCTGATCCGTCAGCAACCCCACTCACTACGAGCAGTGAAGGGGGTCTTGGTGGGTTGGTGAGGGCAGAGCCAGTGCACATCTGGCCTCCATCTGGTAACTATCCTGAACTGTCGCTATTCAGAGTTATTTGTAGAATTTTTGTTGTTCTTCATTTTGAAATGCCTCAAAAATTGTTCAAAGTAGCTTTACATTTTATCTTTTATGCTGTTCTGATGCTTCTCCCTGAAGAATCTGCACTTTCAGTCCGGCCAGAGCATTGCATGGGTTTTCCCGCAGGTTGTCAGCCCAGTCTGCCACAGCTCAAGCTCTTTACATTTTTGGAAAATTGGTCCCCTCGAGCCACGACTGGAAACGTTGTCGTGAAATTCCTTGTCCATGAGTTCTTGAATTCTCTCCTTAAACCTCCTCTCACCAAGACCGCGCCCCCCCCCCCCCCAAAAAAAAAACCCTTTCCTCTCCTAAAGCCGGTCTTCCCTGAACCTATGTGCCTCTCTCCCTGTTTGGCCTTCTTTCAATAACCTGTAAAAAGACAGTCCTACTTTGAAGATGTAATGACCACAGTAGATGCAGGGGAACAGGTAGATGATGTGTTGCTTTGATTTCCAGAAGGCCTTTAATAAGGTGCAGCAGAAAGTACTTATCCATAAGATAAGAATGCACAGATTTGGGATTAATATATTAGTATGGACAGAGGATTGGTTAACCAATAGAAGGTGGAGAGTTGGTGTATCTCTGGATGGCAATGAGTGGTGAGTGGAGTGTCGAGTTCAGTGCTGGGCCTCAACTATTCACGATATGGAGGAGGGGACTGAGTGTAGAATATCTAAAGTTTTCTGATGATACTAACTTGAGTGGAAAAGCAAATTGTGCAGAGGATGTGGAGATTCTACAGAGAGATACGGATAGATGAAGTGAGTGGGCAAGGCTCTGGCAGATGGAGCTCAATGGCTATTCATCTTGGAAGGAAAGACGGAAGATCAGATTATTATTTAAATGGTGTAATTTTGCAGCATGCTGTTGTGCAGAGGGATTTGGGAGTACTTGTGCAAGACTCTCAAAAGGTTAGCTTGCTGGTGCAACAGGTAATCAAGATGGCAAATGGAATGTCAGCCTTTACTGCTAGAAGGATTGAACTTAAGAGCTGGGAGGATCTACTGCAACTGTACAGGATGCAGGTAAGCCATACCTGGAGTACTGTGTAATTGTGTTGACTAAGTGGACTTTCTGGCTGGTCCCATTTGCTGCATTTGGCCCCTACCCTTCAAAGTCCTTCCTTTCTATACATCTATCCCAATGTACTTTGAACATCCAAAAAAAATTGAATAATTGAAAAAAATGTGCCTTTTTACGTTTTTCACAAGTAGGCGAAGCAGCATATGTGGGCAAGTGGACATAGATGGGTACAAAGGATCAGCATGGGCATGATGGGCCAAATGGGCCGTTTCCATGCTGCCCAACTTGGACTCTATTTCTGGTGTTGTTTGTTCATTTCAATTGGCTCAAGAAATGCCAAGTCTGCAGCAGCAAGATGTTGATACAAGGGAAACTTCTCAGTGCCTTGTTCAACCAGGTGACACGGGTCATTGAATGAACGATGCTGTCTGCTCATGCACCCAGACTGCCACTAATGAGCAGTAATAGAATTTTCTTTCTGGCTTCTACCATCGTCTTTGGTAACTGAGATGGATCATGTTGGTGGAACATAGACTCTGGTACAAACCCAAGCAGTGCTCCCCTCCATGGTGCAACCTTGGTTGGGTTTGTGAACTGATGGCCTGAGCAAGAGGGCAAGGGAAGAGCATTTAAAATTTTATTCACAACATGGTAGATGCTGATTCCAGCCATTTAAACCCATGCAGTTACACTCGATTAATGTACAACCCCATATATTTTGAAGGTAAAACACAGGATTCTGTTGACACTGTGGTTAAGTGAAAAAACACACAAATGTTGGAGAAACTCAGCAGATCAAATAGTGCCTTTGTATAGCAAAGGTGAAGATACATCACCAACATTTCGAGCTGGAGCCCTTCATCAAGGCTTTGAAGGGTGGGAGGAAACCAGAGCATATGGAGGAAGCCCATGCAGACTTGGGGAGAAATTGCAAATTTCTGATAGACAGCAATGGATTGGACCTCAGGTAGCCGGCTCTGTAATAGCATCGCACTAACCCCTACACTAATTATTTCCCCAAAACATTCAGATTGCCTGTTGTGGTATAGTGTGTTGTGCAGTGCGATGGGAGGGGTGAAAGAAAACTGTGTTCAGTTTTGGTCACTGTGCTGCAGTAAAAATGGTGTCAAGGTGGAGAGGGTGCAGAGATTTACGGGGATTTTGCCAGGACTCGGGACCTGAGCCACAGGGAGAGATTGCAGGCTAGGTCTTTAATCTTCGGAGCACAGGAGGATGAGGGGTAATCACATGGAGGTAGACAGAATCATGATCGGAATAGATTGGGTGAACACAGAATCTTTTGCCCAGAGCAGGGAAATCAGTAACCAGAGGACATAGGGTTAAAGTGAGAGAGGAGGACAGATTTAATAGGAACCTGAGGGGTAACTTTTATTTACAGAAGGTGGTGGGTAGTATGGAACGGGCTGCTGGAGGAGGTGCTTGAGATGGGTACCACTGTAATTTTTAAGAAAAAATTGGACTGATACATGATGAGATGGGTTTAGAGGGATATGGGGCAATCACATGCATGTAGATAGATGGAACATTTTGGTCAGTGTGAGCAAGTTTGGCAGAAGGGCCTGTTTCGATGCTGAAAGGCTCTCTAGAATTGTGCTGGAACAGAGTTGACTGCTTGAACAACCTCCTGTCCCTAAAATATTAACAATTTATTGAAATGCAAACTTTGCTTTCCAAAAATATCGAGGTACCTGTCAATGGCCATCCATCTCAGTTACCAAACATTCTGCTGACAAAATGAAGGGTCAGGAATTGTTGCTGGATGTTACAGTTGGTGCCATTAATGACTGATTAACTTCAAAGACAAGGATTAAAGGAGGTTTTCTTCAGGCTGTGTTTGGAAATTGATTCCAGAGCCGTCTTTGGAGATAGCAGCATTACTGCTGCTGTTTGCAGATTGCAATCGTTGGATTTAGTTCAACAGCAAGGAGCGAAATGTGGTCTGGGTTCAATGATGGAGAGCAATCATTACAATATAATTGCTGCAGGCGCCAACTATTGCCACTTCTAAGTAACCTTCTAGAAAGGGCCTGGCTTTGAAACAGTACAAATTGGGAGGTTCAGCAATCTTGAAGAGCTCTGCCGTGCTGGGATCGCTTCTTGAAACTTGAGTAAAGGACAAGTTGCAGATGTAGAAACTTTGTGTGGAGTAGGGGGTGTTTACTGAGAGTGAAGGTGTACAAAATGAAAATGGTCCCAGAACTATCGAGATATGCCATTTGGATGGACTGAAACATTAGTAACTCAATGTTGGTCTTGTGGAGACGTGGAGTGGAATATTGTGTCAATTCTTTAACTTTTTTTTCTCCCTAGATATTTTCCATCTATCAGCCTCTGCATATGTTCTGGTATTGGGGCAGTGTTTTAGTCTTTCAGATGAGGGGGCAGAGATTGCCTAGCATCTTGAAGGTTGGACATCACCACAGATGACTGACTTCTGTTCCCATGGCTAATTGTCTTTCTGCATGCTCCTGATGTATGATGCTTTGTGGCAAGGCCAGTATTGTCCAATCACTCTGGAGAAGGTGGGGCTGAGCTGCCACCATGACCTATGCAGTTCTTTGAGTGAAGGTGACTCCACAGGGGTGATGAGGAGGGAATTCTAGAGTTTGGACCCACTGAGCAAGGAACAGTGATGTGCTCTTCAGTTAGGTTGGTGCAAAGCCTGGGGGAACCTGTGGGTGCTCTTTGGTCATGGAGCCTTGTTCTTCTATGATTGCAAATGTATAGAAGCTATAACATTTCCATCACAATGTATTTTGTAAATCAGGTAAACTGTTCAAGAAAATAGAGAATTGAGAATTTCTGCCTTGAAAATGAGATGATCCTGAACTTGTGTTATTGGGTATTATGTTTAGTGCAGACAGATAGGCCTCAGGGCCTGTACCTGTGCTGTACAGTTCTGTATATTGGTTCTGCTATGATTCTGGCACAGTGCTGGTGGCAACACTATGGGCAGTAATACCGTCTTTAGTACCTCAGGCTGTGAGTCATGTGAGGGACACTTGCAGTAACTTTGGTGAGTAGGGAATGTGCTTCAGCAGAAAATAAACCTATTCTCCTCGGAGCTTGCTCCAAACAAGAGTGCAGGGCAAAGATGTGTTTGCACAACAAACTCATCCACGAAGCCAGGGGTTTCCTTCCCATGAAAAGGGCCTTTGGGGAAGATTTATCTCTTGACAAACTTCTTCCAGTCCTCAAAGTGCCGCTGGTTTACCTTCATGCATTCCCTGTTGGATTGTTTGAATGAGCGCTCACCCTAGGATAGATGATCTGAATTGTTTTGACCAGGTCAATGACTCCTGCTCTCACAATGCCATTGACTCATCCATATCCATCTGAGAGAGCAGGCGTTTAATGACTCCAGGGTACCTCTGACGATCCAGCACCCACTGTCGACAAGGTGGTCACTGGTGGTCCACCTTTCATCTGACAGCTGTGGACCTCTTTGGAACAGGCCTCTCCATTTGCTGAGAAGTGGAAGCTTAGATTGTGATCATTCACAGTGACTGGAAACGAGTCATTGCAAACTGTTGCAATGGTGTATTGAGACAAGCCATGCGGCAAAGTGTTATGGTCCATCTTTGAGTTTCCTGCATACTACAAGGTTCTGGCAAGAGTCATTATCACCCCCAGCAATGCATTCCAGGCACCCATCACTCTGTTTTTTTAAAAAAAATCTTACCTCTGACATGAGGAAGAGCTCAGGCCCAAAACATTGATCATCTATCTTTACCTCCTGAACATGCTGTGAGACCGGCTAAGTTCCTCCAGCATCTTTGTGTTTTTACTGCAATCTCAGCATCTGGAGACTTTTGCGTTTTATCTCCCCTAAACTTTCCTCCACTCACTTTAAACAGATGTTCCCTGGTATTGGCCATTTCCACCCTGGGAGAGAGGCGCCCCATAATCCTACACTCCTCTCTTGTGGCCTCTCACCGTTCAGTGTCAGTGTGGTCTTGGAGCCCAGTGGAGCAGCCTTTTCTCAGGAGAACAGAAGGTTGCAGCTTGCACGTCCTCTCCAGACACTGAATGCCAAATTCCACAGACCCTGGGAACACCTTCACTGCCCAGATTGCAAGAAGGCTCAGCGTGTTTGGTTCACATTGAGACCAGCTTTGTTCTCCAACATGTTGATGCATGCCCATACACTGTTCTACTCCACACTTTCCGACAGCCACAGCGCATAGGTCAGAACTGATGGCCCACGGTTTCTCTCCAGCTAGACACTGAGTGTTGCACAGGTAACCTGTCCCCAGAATGCTATGGCAGAGGAGGAGGAAGGCTGTTCATCCCACCCACCTCATGCCTGCTCACAGAAAGCCCTGCAATCAGAATGGCTTCCTGCACATCCCGCAACACCCAAAGGAAGCACCACCCGCCCCTTGGAAAGGTATCATTAAATTTGCTTCTACTGCCTTTCAAGTTGGTGTGGACTAGATCACATCCCATGGTATGAAAGCATTCCCTTCCTCTTGCCCTTCAGCCCACGTTTCTGTGTTGAACACAGTGTCCAAATCAAACTAAATCTTTGCTGCTTGCACCTGATAGATATCTCTCCTTCCCCTTACATTCTTGTGTCTATATAGAAGCCTCTTAAACACCACTATTGTATCTGCTTCTCCCTCTACCCTGCACAGAGAGTGGGGGGGCCTGGAATGTATTGCTGAGGGTGGTGGTAGTGGAGGCTGGTACAGTAATGTTGCATGTTCTATTCTTCCTGTCATGGGATGACCAGAATTGCACCCTCTGAGGATCCAGAAGGGTCCCACTCACCAGGAACTGGTGGGTGAGGAGCAGAACTTGGTCATCAGTGACTTCTGCACCAAATGTTAATGCTTGATCCATGTCTTTTTTAATCCTTGTTGTGTCTGGGAATAAGGGAAGATTTTATATAGGTATCCAAAGTTATGAGGATTATAGACAGAGTAAATGCAAGCAGGCTTTTTTCACTGAGGCTAGGTGAGATAGGAACTTGAGGGCATGGGTTAAGGGTGAAAGGTTAAATGTTTAAAGGGAATATCATGGAACGAGCTGCCATCTGAAGTGGTGAATGCGGGATTTATTTTGACATTTAAGAGAAGATTGGATAGGTACATAGATGGGTACATAGATGGGAACGGTATGGAGGGCTATGGTCCGGGTGCTGGTCAATGGGTCTTGGCAGAATAATAATTCAGCACAGACTAAATGGTCCGAACGACCTTTCTGTGCAGTGGTGCTCCAAGTTCTCCATGCAAAAACTACAGCAAGAAAATATCAATTTAAACTAATCATCTGTTTGAGTTTCCTTTGTGGTTTTCTACACCATGTGGAGAAGGTACACTGTTACAGAAAGTCATCCACAGAGGCATCCTTGGATTTATCTTCATTTTCCTGGTCTCTCTGCTTTTGCGAAAGGAAAGGCAGTGTGTGCCAGGGTTTAGCAGAAAGATCATAAGTTCAAGCCTCCCACCGGAGTATTGAACAGGAAGTCCAGGCTGGTGCTGTGGATGATTGCACTGTTTAGACAAGATGATAATCGGAGGTCCCATCCCCTTCCTCAGTGGGTGTTCCTGCAGCTCCTCTTTCAGCCGTGAGAGCTTGTTGTACACAAATTGACTGCATCCACCTCGGTGTAAAGGCATATCTCATTGGTTACAGGATTTTGAGATCATGATTGGTCCCATGAGTTGTAAGTGGATGCAGATTTGATGCTTGGTGCTGATGCCTTCACACTTTGAATAGTCCAAAAATACTCACCAGCAAGATGGCTAGTTTTCGATGTAATAGTAACCATGCTAGAGCTGGCTGCAGAGGAGTTAAGTTGTCAAATAAGGTGTTTAAAAAATGGTCTTCAATATTTGTGGCAAAATGCTGATTTTACACCTGTGTGGTATTTGATGAATCGCAGGAGCTAAAAATTATTCTGCTGCAAGCAAGTCACCCTTGTGTGTTTGTAAGTGAGGTAGAGGCAGGGCTAACCAAAAACGTGTGCCAACGCTGGGGTCGAGGGCAACACACTAAAGTGCAGAAGAAACTCAGCAGGTCGCACAGCATCCATAGGAAGTGAAAGTCAAGATTATTGTCACCTGATTACACAAGTACAGCCTGACAAAGGGGCGTTCTCTGGTCGTCTGTGCAAAGCACGCAGACACACAGCCAGACATCACACAGATACAGAAAAAAATATATATTCAAAATAAGTGTTCACGTGTACAAATAAATAAATATTGCTTCATGAATATGAGGGCCTCGGATGGTTAGTGTGAGTGGTTCCTTTGGTCATTCTGCATTCTCATTGCCCATGGGAAGTCGATGTTCCAAGCTGGACCCCTTCATCAGGAGTGTCAAAAATCAGGCAGACACCTGGATAAAAAGATGGGGAGCACAACAGAAAGGGGAGGAGCACAGGCTGGCAGGTAAGAGGTAATAGGTGGATGCAGGTGGGAGCATAGAAACTGAGAAGTGATGGGGAGGAGAGGACAGAGGGCTAAGAAGGAACAATATTGACCTTTAATTTCCATTAACCCTCTGCCCCTTCCCCCCCACTCACTCCTCTGTCTCCTTTCCCCCCTGTTCCCCAACCCTTTGCCTCTCCTATCAGAAAGCTACCCTTCTGCCCTCACTACCATCACTGCTCAACTTCTTTCTCTTCTACCAACTCACCCTATTACCTCTTCTCTATTAACCTCTGCCCCTTCCTCCCTCTTCTCCCACCTTTTTTTATTCAGGCATCTACCTGATTTCCCAGATTCCTTACGAAGGGCTCACGCCCAAAACGTTGACTGCCTTTTAGTTCCTTTGAATGCTGTGTGACCTACTGAGTTTCTCCAGCATTATTGTAAGGAGACTGGGCTGGTTGAGAAGGAAGGAGGGAAAATAAGGGAAGGATATGCAGGCTTTAATTTGCAAGGCCTGGGGTAGTGGAAGGCAGTGAGATTTTTGGGGGAAGAGGAACTGAGGTAGTCCTGTAGGCCTCTTAACAGGCTGATGGTAAATCTGGTCAGACAGAGTGCCCTTGTTGCCGCTCTGTGTGACCGACTCTGATTGTTCTTGATGGAAATGCTGACCCTGCATTTGGCATTGACCTATTTCCATGGTCGTTTCCTTTCTTAGCTCCAAAGGAGCACAGAGATATCACTGTGAAGCTCACTGGCAACCCCATGCCAAGTCTGTGTCTGGACATGCTTCAGAGCTGGTCTCCAGGAGCCAGTGCCATAGGTATGGGATGACTTTAAACCTGTCTCTGCGCTATGGAATCTTGCCCAGTGAATGAGCAGTGTCACGGAGACATCCCCTTCCATTTCTACAGACTTCCTTCTCCACTCTGCCTCCCCCCCCCCTCCAAATTCCTCCCACCCCTCCATGATGCTTTTCATCCTCCCTTTTTCCAGAGGTGTGAAAAGGTTGTGGCTTAAGGAGGGAGAATTTGCCTTGAAGAACAGTGGGAATGTCTGCAAAAATGAAAGATTTCACGTTGCTTTTTAAAAAATAGCATTAATAGAGCGCATTGCACAAGAGTGGGCATTGTGCATCTAAAACGGACTTGCGGTTGCAGCCGGAAATTTGGCATCCAGTCTCCACACAGCAGATTCCACAAATAGCAATGTGAGAGTGACTGGGTTATCTGATACGTATTCTCTTGGTGTTATTGATCAGCCAGGATTTGGGAAGATTAGAGCGTTCACCTAACAGTCTGACCTTTTGGGATCTGTCCTGCCTAGCTGAAAGGGACAGGAAGATGGGAAAGTTCCTCTCCTCCCCCACCAACCCCCAGTCTGGCCTTCTGGGATCTTTCCTGCCCAGCTGAAAGGGTGCAGGTCCTTGGTTTAATGTTTCATCCGAAGTTTGGCAGATCCCAGAGCTTGGGACCTGCTGCATTGCAAGCTCCGGTCTTTCTTTGGAGTGGGGACGAGCATCTGTACGCCTGACACGTGCTACCTGCTACCACTAGCTGCAATGACGGCCTCTGGCTGCATCGACTGGATCCCTGGCTTATCGATTGTCTCTGTGTCGGCCTGTAGTTTCCCAGGTAACCTCCCCATGGAATAGGTAGGCGGTGGTTGGACTCGATTAGTAGGACATAGGTTGAAGAGGTGAACCTGTTGAGCCTTCAGTTGCTCTATACTCTGGCCCTTGATGCTCCCTGCCACCCACCCCCACTTCCTCTCCCTCATTCAAAGACTTGGTGGTTTAATTCCACACAATAAACAGCACACACTCAAAATGGTTCAGCAAGGAAATCTGCAGATGTCGTCCCTCTCTCTCCTTCCCTCCAGCTCCCCACCCCCTTCCTTCTGTCAGAAAGCTTCCCCTCTTCACCCTCTGCCCTATCACTTCTCAGCTTTCTTCTCTTCTACCCTGTTGCCTGTATCCACCTGTTAACTTGCACTTCTTCCCCTTCGACCTCTCCTCTCCCCTCCCTGCACCTGAAGGCATCGATTTTTTTTTTCCCTTATTCTCGATGGGTTTAGGGCTGAAACATTAGTTACCCTTTTCTTCCTGTGGAGGCTGGATGACTTGCTGAATTTCTCCTTTGTGCTGTGTATCCTATTGATTGGCTGCGTCCTGAACAAATGTGCTGGTTACTCGCCCAGGCTACTCCCACAGCATCTCCCAACACCCCACCCAACCTCTGCTGGGAGTGTATGAGGGAGCCTTGGCTTGCTGTTCTGCACCATCACTAGGTCTAAATCCAAGAACTCCCTCCCACTTGCAGCAGAACCATTAAAACAGCACAGCCCTTTGGCCCTTTTAGTCTGTGCCGAAATATAATTCTGCCGACCCATTGATCTGCATCAGGGCTGTGATCGCCAATGCCAGAAGACATCTGTTTAAGGTGAGTTGAAGGAAAATTTAGGGGAGATATCAGAAATAGTATTTTTTAATATACAGAGAGTGGTGGGTGGCTGGAATGCATTGTCGGGGATGGTGGTAGAGATTGGAACAATAGGGACTCAAGTATATCGATAAAAGAAAAATAAAGGGTTATGGGTGTGAGGGAGGGAAGGGGTCATTTGATGTGGGGTAAATTTACTAGGTCGGCACAACATTGGCTATCAACGGCTAACAATGTAAGGAGTTAATGGGTGAGGTTAGTTGTGAAAATTCCACACTGCATTGACAGAGTTGCCAGCTTTGGTTGATGAACTGAATGTGGAAGGAAGGAAATCTTACTGCAGTCACGTGACCTCACCTGGAGCTTTGTGTACAGGTTTTGTCTCCTTCCCAAAGAAAGGATACACTAGCCACAGAGAGAGGGAGAGAGAGCAGCACAGATTCGCTGGACTGGTTCCTGAGATATACAAGGAGAGGGTGAGTGGGCTGTGACTGTATACCTCAGTGTTTTGGAAATCGCATTGAAATTATGAGTTCCTCAGAGGTTTGACAGTTTGAATATTTCCTCTGGCCGAGGAGTCTAAGACCAGGGGCACAGTCTCAGAGTAAGGGACCAGATGTACAGGGGCTAAGGGCACAATTTCTTCACCCAGAGGTGGTGAATTGTTGAAATTTCCTTCCCTAGATGATCATTGCAGAACAAATGTGGTCGGAGTTCTGGATATTAAATGGATAAAGGATGAGTTCAGGAAACTGGTGTCAAGGTTGAAGATTGTTTAAGATTTTTGAGGAGGGGTAGCAGGCTTGAGGGGCCGAATGGCTTCCTCCAGTTGAGCCCCCTTTCTGTCTATATAAGGACTGCAGAACCATTGGAAGAAGTGACACCTAACTAAAGAGCTGAGTCTCACTGCTATTCAATTCCAACCCTGGTGCTGTCCATGTGGAGTTTGCACACTCTCCCTGTAACCATGCGGGTTTCCCTCCCACCCTCCAAAGAGCACAGGAGCAGGTATTTTATGGGATCTGTTCCTCAACCAGCAACAGCTGGCATCTGGGACATTTCGAGAGGATTGTGCTAAGCAGGGCATGTACAGGAGTTCATGAAACTAAGCAATTCATTCCTTTGGATGGATTGGTGGAGGGAAGGTGGGCGGCAGCTTACTTTGTATGTTTGGCTATGGCATCTCCTGCATTAAAACAGCAATTACCTTCATCAAATACTTCACTGGCCTGAGTTCGAGCAGGGTTGCCCTGAGGTTGCAAAAGGCAGTGTGGAGTCACGATCCTTTCTGGATGGCCGGTTAAGTGTGCTGGAGCAAGCTTCTATAAAGGGGTCACCAGGCATTGTGTGTCGGAGGTTGCTGAAAATATACCACATGCCACCAAGTGTCTGGGGAGAGCAACAGAGTGTGGAGTGTTCAGCTGACTGGTTGTGGATTATCATCTATGGATTTCCAGCAGGTACTGTTGTTATCTCAGTTGGGCTTGTTTCAACAAATCCACCCTTTGGAAAAATGAGAGGGAATTCTCCGCCACATAAAACTTAAGTTGATTTAGAGGTTGTAACGCTGTGGATTTGAGTATTACCTCAGCAGAAGTCCATGCTTTCTCTGTTACAGAAAAAAGGGAACCAGGAATCGATTCTCCTACAAGGCATTGTCTCAAAAACAGTTGTAGCATGTGTTTAAAAGACATCTCCCACTGCCCAAATTTTTTTTCTGACATACATCGTTGTAACAAGCCCTTGCAGCCCACAAACCTGTGCCCTCCAAATACACCAATTAACCTACACAGCCTGTATGCTTTTGATGGATGGGAAGTCACCAGGGCATCTGGTGGAAACTCACGGAGAACGTACAAACTCCTTAAAGACAGCACCAGATTGGAACCTGAGTCACTGGCACTGCAATAGCATTGCAAGAACCCAGGAAAGGTAGCCGTCACACTGAAGGACCCATCATACTCCGGACACACTCGCTTCTTCCTCCTGTCAGGAAGAAGGTTTAAAGACCGTTTCTTACCTGCAGCCATCAGGCTCCTGAATGAATCTCATTGCAGCACTGGCCTTGCTTTTTAAATCTTAATTTATATTGTAATACAAGCTACTTTTTGAACTAGGATTACTGTGGATATTTATTATATGGATTTATTGTATCTTTAATTTAAATCAATTAATTCACTAATAATGGTATAGTTTTTCTTTATAAGTATCTGTTTGCATGCAGCAAGTAAGAATATTGGTGCATATGTACATTGTATGATGTACATGACAATAAACTCATTATCACCAATCCTATCCACTGTGAATTGTGCTTGTTATGCAGGTATGTTAGATATAACCTATTATTCTGCTCACAGATCAACACTTCTGACTGTGCTTGGTATTTTGTGTCAAATGAACATTCTTTGGCTTGGCTTCGCGGACGAAGATTTATGGAGGGGGTAAATGTCCACTCGGTTGCAGGCTCGTTTGTGGCTGACAAGTCCGATGCGGGACAGGCAGACACGGCTGCAGGGGAAAATTGGTGGGTTGGGGTTGGGTGTTGGGTTTTTCCTCCTTTGCCTTTTGTCAGTGAGGTGGGCTCTGCGGTCTCCTTCAAAGGAGGTTGCTGCCCGCCAAACTGTGAGGCGCCAAGATGCACGGTTTGAGGCGATATCAGCCCACTGGCGGTGGTCAATGTGGCAGGCACCAAGAGATTTCTTTAGGCAGTCCTTGTACCTTTTCTTTGGTGCACCTCTGTCACGGTGGCCAGTGGAGAGCTCGCCATAGAACACGATCTTGGGAAGGCGATGGTCCTCCATTAGGATACCAAGAAATGCTGGAGGAACTCAGCAGATCAGTTAGCATCCATGGGTAGAAATTTTCCATCAACGTTCACTCAACCTCCTGTCCCGATCATTGACCATTTCTACCCACGGATGCCTTCTGACCTGCTGAGTTTCTCCAGCTATTCCGTGTTTGCTCAAGAGCTTTTGTGTTTCTTTAAACTTTAGCATGTTACATTCAACATTCAGTGAAGACTTCCTTTCAGCAGTCAGGGCAAGGGGTGTACAGTGCTGGCAGACTGGGGTTTGCAAGGATCAACGAGTTGACTTAAACAGTTGGAAGTGAGACATCTGGGTATTTCCCACCAAATTGATCCCATGGACTCTGACCACTGCTCACCCAAGCCCATCACTGTGCCTGGCTCTCCTAATGGAAATCAAAAAGTGCCTTGGTTAGATCATACATTGCCAGAAGGTCACTGATCTGAAATGTTTTCTCAGTTTCCAGAACATTCTGTTCCTTTCTGTCATGATTTCCGGCAATCCTGGATTGCAAGGCAAACCCTGCAGATACTGGAAACCAGAAATAAAATCAGAAAATCCTGTATCTGTGGAGAGAGAAACAATGTTAACCTTTCAGTTGAATGGCCTTTAATAAGAATCAGAATATTTGTCTTTTTATAGCCCTTTTACACCTATTGTTTTTTTAAATTAAAGGAAACCCTGCAAACGTAATAGATTCTAATATTATTTCCCAGAGTTGTTCTCAGTTATGTCCTGATGATTTATGTCCATACTTTGGCGATCCAGGATAGCTGAGCTAATGACAGTGTGAATGATGTCAAAGTATATTTAATAAAGGAGAACACGGTGAAGCAGTTCATTAAATTGAGGCCTCACAGCTCCACACCTACCTCGCTGCCTGTGTGGAGTTTACACATTCTGCACAGGCACTTCTCAACCCCCACCCCAGCTGCTCCCGTCTCCCGATGATATGTGGGCTGGTGAGTTTAATTGGAAATCATCCCCAGTGTTTACATAAGGGGAGTAATGCACAGACGCATCATCAAGAATGCAAGGTGAATGGGGCATCCCGTTTGGTTTATTTATTTACTTTATCTGTGGACAGCAAGCACCCGCAAAAGAGTCATTTCTTCAAATTCATTTCAAAGGTGGAGACACCAGTATTTATTGCTCATTCCCAACTGCCTCTGAGAAGGTGGTGATGAGTCCCACAAAGAATCTACTGGAGAACGTGTTCCCACTGTGCTGGTGAGGAGGCAATTTCCAAAGTTTAGACCCAGTGATGCTGGAGGAACGAATATACGTTTCTAAGTTGGGACGGGGTGTGGCTTGGTGGAGAGGCAACCTCCTGACCGTGATGTCCCCATGAACCCCTGCCATTGGCTGTCCTGACAAATGAGGTCATGGGTTTGGGCAACATTGGAGAGGCATGGTCACCCCTCTGCTGTGCATGTTACAAATGGTGCACACTAGACAACGATAAGTTGTTTCCCTCCTCAGTTACAGTTGTGCAGTTACAGACGTTCCCCTGGGGCAGGGGATAAAGATTTAAAGGGCCCTTTCAACCTAACTTATCCATGTCATCTGAATTGTCTACTGAGGTAAGACCCATTTGCCTATGTCCAACCCATGTACATCTAAACCTTGTCTCTCTCTCCAAATGATGCTTAAACATTACATTTGTCCCCACTTCACCCACTTTCTTTTTCAGTTCGATCCACAGTCCCACCACCCTCTGTGTGGAAAATCTACCATGAGGTTTTACATTCCTCCACTGTGGGGGGGGAGAGGGAGAAAGACGGTCACCATTACTCACCTTATCGATGCCCCTCATGAGTTTATTAAACTTCATTAAAGTCATCCGTCAGCCTTCAATCCCCCAGTGAGAAAAGTCCCGCCTATCCTGCCTCTCCTTATATCTCTCATCCTCCAGTCCCGGAGGTATTCTGGTGAATTTATTATGCACTTTTTTCAGCTTCGTGACATCCTCCCAACAGCTGGGTGATTAGAACTGCACACATTTCTCCAAGTATGGCCTCACCAACAGTCTGTTCCATACACCTTCTGTATTAATCCCTCAAACAACTTCCATTTATTTAAAAAAAAGCCAATACATTATCAATGCCATTTATGATCTTGCTGTGCACATTTCCCATGGTCCAACAGTGACCATGCACCATGTCTGAACAGCTCAGAATATCCTGTGAGTGCAGTGGACCAAGGGCTCTCTTTTAAGCATTGGGCTTGCACTGTCGTTCAGTGCAAGAATCCTGCAGAGGCTTGCCTGTGCTTGTCAGGAATCCATTACTCCTCAGGGGAGAAGGAACCTCCTCTCCCTTTTTTGGAGACTCCAGTCTCACTGAGGTTAAACTGAAGCTCCCAAGCTGCATCTTCATCATTGCTTTTAACCAACCAGGGTTTGTATTTGGAATATTTGCGTTTTATTGAGCCTTCCTTTTCCTGACACTCAATCGTGGAATCTGAAGAATGTGGTCATGTTATTGGGCTGGAGTTCAACATTTGCTGGCGAGATGTAGTGAAGGTGATGCCTCTCATATCTGGCTTTGTGCTTCACCAAGGTGGGTGTGGAGCCACACAGTGTGGAAACAGGCCTTCCTGCCCAAGCTGACCAAAATACCCCACTCACTCTTGTCCCACCTGCCTGTGTTTGGCCCCATTAAACCTCTCTCATCCATGTTTCCGTCCAAATATTTCTTAAACATTGCAATAGTACCTGCCTCAACTTCCTCCGGCAGCCTGTTCCATACACCCTCTGTATGAATCCTCTGCATTAAAAAAATGTTACCCCTCAGGTTCATGTTTAATCTCTCCCACCTCATCCCAAACATCTGTCGTCTGGTTACCGATTCCCCTACTCTGGGTGAAAAACTCTCTGCACTCACCCGGTCTATTCCTCTCATGATGTTATACACCTCTATGAGATCACCCTCATCCTCCTGAGCTCCAAGGAATAAAACCCCAGTCTGTTTAACCTCTCCCTATAGCTCAGGTCCCTGAATCCTGGCAACATCCTCGTAAATCTTCACTGCTCCCTCTCCAGCTTGGCCACACCTTTCCTGCAGCACGGTGACTGAGGCTGAACACAATACGCCAAATGAGGCTTCACCAACGTCTTATGCAACTGCCACATAACCTCCCAACTTCTGTGGCCAGTTCTCTGACTAGAAAAGGCTTTTTCAGCGTCCTAATTTCTCTTCACAACTGCTGCCAGACTTGCTGAACATTTCCAACTTTTCCTCACTTTTTTCTCTGATTTTTCCTGCTCTGGGACCTCTCATGTGGAGCTACATGCTCATATCTATGTGTACAATGTGTGTTTGGTCATGTTTGAATTTCACTGTTTTTTGGGGTATATGAAGGAGTGAAGGTATATGTTTAATTGTCTCTTGATGTGGAAGGTTGGGACTTGAACACACACACGAGGGCCTGCTAAATTGCGACACTTTTTGGCCCAATCCTTGGTCATGGGTGCACTTCAAGGTTTGCCCTGATTTAAACTACTCACGATATCTGTGATTGACATTCCCTAACCTTGACAAGTAGACACTGCAGAGTTATTTTCGACAGACTGATGGATTGGGAGAGAGGCAAGCTGGATGGAAAACAGCAGAACTACATTTTCTCGAGTTTATATCTGCCTTGGGAAAGTACACAGTGTATGATAGCCTTCAAGTTACATTTTCTTTTGCAGGGTATTTTTTGCAGAAGGAGGAAATAAATGAAACAAAAATTACAAAGTGTCATGGACCTCTTTCCACACTTGCAAGTGATCCCAGGAATTAACAGCCAATTGGCCTTTAAAGTGTGTAGTGTGAAAGCAAAATCAGATGACATAATCTCATGCCAGGAATTGACAGCCTTGACCCCTAGTACAATCCCCCAGCGTCTGCAATCAGGCAAGTGTGAAACGGGCAATTGCATTGTGGAATTGAAATGATCCAAGTTTTTGTGTGAGTGCAGGTATGTGAAGGATGAATAGATTAAAATGAAGGTATAAGCTTTGCTGTGGGAAAGTTGCAGCGAGAGAGAGGAAATAAATAGCAATAGCGGACAATTTTTAAACAGCGTGGGTAAAAATTACCGACTTTCCCATGCTGTTTTAAAATTGTTCGCTATTGCTATTTATTGCTAGCACTTTCCCACGGTCCCTTGTACAGGTTTATATAGGTCAGCGCAACAGGAACAGAAGCTGAAAGGCTCATACTGTGCTGTACGTTATGTAATAGGCATGATTAATTATATTCAATTATACGATTATAATACATTGATCAGGATTTAGGGCAGGTCCACTGTAGTTTGATGCGTCTTGATGCCACCGGTAGAAGGTAGAACAGTCCTAACCACCGGGATGGCTCCTTGCAAGTGTGAATGCGCTTAGTGAACCAGTTAGGAGTGGTCAAGTGTGAAATGCCAAACCCCTTTACCTATCCCAGGACAATGAACAGCCAATTTAGTGTGATGTAAGTGTAAAAAGGGCTTTTGTGGTGTTCTAAAGTGTGGCAAGTTGAATGGAGCATTGCAGGACAGTGCAGGCGTTGCACTGACCTATGTAAACCTTCTCCACAATGCTCTAATCCTTCCCACCCTCTATTTTTCTTACTTCCATGTAGCTATCTGAATGCCTTACTATGTTGTATTATGCCAGCCTCCACCACCACCCCTGGCAATGTGTTTCAGGCACCCACTACTCACTGTGTGTTTAAAAAAAAACCTCTGACGTCTCCCCATAACTTTTTTCCACTCACCTTAAACTGATGTCCTCTGGTATTTGCTATCGTCGCCCCAGGAAAAAGTTGTGATCTTATATTAGTTTGGCCATCAGCCAGAAGCACTGAAAGGAGAGCTTAAAAGGTATGGGGAGTGTTTCAATGACCATTCTGAAAGCTCTCTGTGAGTTTCAGTTCAAACAGAACACCAAAGCTGAAAAATCATCCTGAAAGAATAGTGTTTTATAAAGTGTTCTGCTCCCACGTCAGTTAGTTTGGGGGTGGATTGGAGGCACTGAGTTCTCTCAAGCAAGGTTTGGGAGTTGGCCCTCCCATTTAATCTTTTTTAACCAGAGTCCCTTGCCCCAGACATAATAGCCCCTTTTTACACTGGCATCCCCGTTAAGTGGCTGTGTAGTGTCCTGGGATAGGAAGCCCTTCGTGCCATTTCCACTGGGCCACCCTTAACTGGGATGCTTATTGCTTTTCCACTGAACACCCTCGTCCCCAGGGATCGGAGTGTTCTATCTTCAGCTGCTCACAGGTGATTTTCTGCTGTCCCTTTTCCACTGGTTTTATCAGCACATCAGCCGGGGATACGAGTAGGGACACAGGCAGTTAATCCCGGCGTGAAATGATGTAATTGATGCCAGCATTCGTACAGTGTTCCTTTACCAGTGGACCCTGTCCCAGCGTATAACTGGGAACGGGTCCAGTGGAAAAGGGGCGAGTGAGTGCCCATGAGGAATGCGTGGATGCATGGTGCAGGTCACCTGCACGCATGAGTGCGCGATCAGTTTGTGTGAAGCAGCAGCTGGTGGTGAAGACACAGGGATAGAGCTTCTGTCGTGCACCATCGGATATTGCAGCTTTGATCAGTCGCTGGTTCCACGGGCCATGCCGTGCACAAGGGGCGAAGACCACCTCCAACAATGCAGCCGGAATAACTTTGGGAAAAGATTAAATGTGTCAAGATTTGTGTTCTTTGGTGATAAATGGAGAGTTTCCTATCTTCTCCCAAAGTTATACTGCAAGTACTTGAAGAACTTGCACCTGTGCTCTGTGGTGCTCAAAAGAATGAGGGTGATCTTAATGTAATACGTGAGATTCTAAGAGGGTACAATGTGTGAGATATTTCTCCTCGAGGGAGAATATTGAACAATGGGACATGGGTATAAAGGTAAAGATATTCACTTAAAAACGAAGTGTGGAGAAGCTGGTGAATCTGAAGAATTTTCATTCCAAGAGGTTGTGAGGTTAAGTAATGAAATGTTTCTTCTTTGGCTTGGCTTCGCAGACGAAGATTTATGGAGGGGGTAAAAGTCCACGTCAGCTGCAGGCTCGTTTGTGGCTGACAAGTCCGATGCGGGACAGGCAGACACGGTTGCAGCGGCTGCAGGGGAAAATTGGTTGGTTGGGGTTGGGTGTTGGGTTTTTCCTCCTTTGCCTTTTGTCAGTGAGGTGGGCTCTGCGGTCTTCTTCAAAGGAGGTTGCTGCCCGCCAAACTGTGAGGCGCCAAGATGCACGGTTTGAGGCGATATCAGCCCACTGGCGGTGGCAGGCACCAAGAGATTTCTTTAGGCAGTCCTTGTACCTTTTCTTTGGTGCACCTCTGTCACGGTGGCCAGTGGAGAGCTCGCCATATAACACGATCTTGGGAAGACGATGGTCCTCCATTCTGGAGACGTGACCCATCCAGCGCAGCTGGATCTTCAGCAGCGTGGACTCGATGCTGTCGACCTCTGCCATCTCGAGTACTTCGACGTTAGGGATGAAAGCGCTCCAATGGATGTTGAGGATGGAGCGGAGACAACGCTGGTGGAAGCGTTCTAGGAGCCATAGGTGATGCCGGTAGAGGACCCATGATTGTTTAAAAAGGAAGTAAATAAACACTTGACAGGTTAGGAAACTGAGGGCTATGGATCAGATGTAATCATGTTGAAAGAATAGGCAGAGTGACCTACTATTCAGAAAGGTATATTGAAACACTTTGAAGGCAGAGTATGTGGTCAATGCCAGGATTCTTAACAGTGTGGAGAATCAGAAGGATCTTGTGGTCCTGGTGCACAGATCCCTCAAAGGTGGCACACAGTTGATAGATTGATTAAGAAAGTGGATGGTGTTTTGACCTCATTAGCCGGTGGAAGAGCAGTGAAGTAATAACTGTAAAACTCTGCTTAGACCACACTAGAGCACGGCGTTAAACAAGACAGTCTGTAGGTGCTGTGATTGTAGTTTACACTAAAATGCTGGAGAGTCCTTCATCAATGTTGGTTATGTATCTTTATTCTCCGACATAAAGAACACTGCGTGACTTGCTCTGTTTCTCCAGCATTTTTGTGTAAACAGAGTATGGTGTTCACTTCTGGTTGCCTTATTGTAGGAAGGATAAAGAAATGTTAGAGAGGGTGCGGAGGAGGTTTACCAAGATGCTGCCTGGATTGGAGAAAGCACTTTTTGAGGCAAAGTTAACCGAGCTAGGGCTTTTCTCTTCGCAGCGATGAAGGATGAGATGCAACTTAATAGAGATGTATAAGGTCATTAGAGGTGTCGATAGGGTGGACAGCCAGCACCTTTTTCCCAGTGTGGCAATGGCGAATACCAGAGAACATTTATTTAAGGTAAGGGGAGGAAACTTTATGGAGGTGTTCAGAGGTACGTTTTTACACAGAGAGTGATGGGCCCTCAGAATGCATTGCTGAGGGTGGGGGGGGGGGGGTGGTGGGGATGGTTGGTGGAGGCTGATACAATAGAGACATTCAAAAGACTTGGGTAGTCATGTGGATATTAAAATGGAGGGTTATGGGTAAGAGGGAGGGAAGGGTGAGATTGTTGTGGAATAGGTTTCTGTAGGTCAACACCATGTCATGGGTGGAAAGTCCTGTGCTGCAGTGTTCTATGTATTCCTGTTCCTGTTTTCTTGTGTTTTTTTCTGTTTTCAGTGTTTGTTGATACAAAACTGATCCCTTGACCACATCACTTCACCTTTGGTGGTTGTGCTTTCTGCTCCGAACCCTCGCCATCTCAACTCCATACCTTCCATCTTCCAATCTTGGTTGTACAGCACAAAAACTGGCCCTTTAGCCCTCTATCTCCATGCCCACCCTTTCTGCCCACCTACAGTAATCCACTTTGCTTCCATTAGGTCTCTATCCTTCTAGCCTAAGAATGTAACAAGAGAATCCGCAGATGCTGTGATTGCAGTTAATTCACAAAAGTGCTGGAGAAACACAGCAGGTCCCGCAGCGTGCACAGGAGGCAAAGGTATATAAATATAAGTCTTGGGCCTGAGCCATTTGTCAAGGTAGCTTATAATTAGCTTTTGAAGATCCAAGTCATTAATCCTGTATACCCCAACAATAAGGGTCCCACCACCCTTCCCTGTGGAAAACCACTGGTCACAAACCCTGTCAGAATGGAATCCTTCCGCCACCACCTTCTGTTTATTACCAACTGAATTTTGGGTTCATTTAGCCAGCTTGCCTTGGATCTCATGTGCTGTATTCTCTTGGACCAGCCTATCACAAAGAACCTAAGTAATGTCCATATAGGCAATATCTAGTACCCTGCCTTCATCAGTCTTCTTGATTACCTTCTCAAAAAAAAACTTAACTAGTGAGGCAGGATTTTGTCCACACGAAGGCTTCACCGATTGTCCCGGATGCCAACTCAGAGGGTGATGGGTCTACGAAACAAATTCCTATGTCCTTCTCCATGGTGAGATTGTCCAGAAACCTTCTGTGATCATCCCTTGGGATGATTCACTACAGTAAAAGACTGTTATAGATTCCAATTGTTGCCGCTGCAATAATTTACATTCCTTCGCCATGCAGAGAAGATCCAAAAGTTGCTGGGATCAACTCGGTGGAGTTTGTTTTGAAAGTGGTTCTCGGGATTTGTTGCAAATAGCACTGGCTTGGTGTGGGAACTGGCAACCAGCCCTCACCCATTATTATCTTTTTACCCTTCCAGTGAAGTACATGAGAGAGGCGACGCCATACATCAGGAAGACCTCTCCAGTCTCTGAAATTGGATGGGAAACCCTCCCTCCGGAGTCACCCAGGTTTGGCTCTTCTGCCTCAGAATCACCCTCTACCCCTCCATTCTCCTTGCGCATCGAGTCCAAGGACAAGAGGAGCATCCCGCTGAAGATGTGTTACATCACTCGAGGTCTCACTGTCCCAGACCCAGAGAACAGGTAACCCCCATCCTCCCACTGTCTATTTGCCTTTATATTTGTGAATTAACTCATTGCAGATGATACAAAGGTTGGAGCTGTGGTAGATAGTGCAGAAGGTTGTCAAAGGTTGCATCAGAACAGCAACAGAATGCAGAGTTGGGCAGAGAAGTGGCAGATAAATTTTAATCAGGATAAGTGTGAAGTGATGCATTTTGGAAGGCCAAACTTAAAGGTAGAGTACATGGTTAATGGCAGAATTCTTAACTGTAGAAAAACAAAGGGACCTTGGGTTCTACATCCAAAGATCTCAAGTCTGCCATACGTTGATAGTGGTAAAAAGGTGTATGGTGTGCTGACCTTCATTGGTCAGTGTATTGGGAAGGGTTGTGGCTGTCACGTGACAGCACTGCCCCCTACCTAGTCGGAGGACACATGGACGACACTCTCCAGCCTGCCTGCACTTGGCCTTGGGCCATTGGCTGTTGTAATTGGATTAACCCTCCTGGCACCAAGCCATTGATCCTTGTAAATGATCTGGCTGGACCCTCCAGCATTATAAAAGACCATGGTTTCCTTTGCTCTCTCTCTTGACTCTTCGTGGCCCATGAGTATCACCTTCTGTATTGGGTTAGGGCAAGTCCCGAGGCCAGTTAGTTAGAGCCGTGTCCGTACGGGTTAAGGGGTGGGGGAAAGTAGTGCTATCTTGATTTGTGTGTTTGTGTCATTCCTAAGTTTTGTTGGTTTTCATCACCTGCAGTGCATATTCATCCCCTTGTGAACTGCGTGTTTAAGTTAATTTAGTATTTTGATTCCGTTGTTTCCTCTGCATCTCTTGAGAATAAACTTGTGCTTTGTACCTCAATCTCGGTCCAGTTCTGAACCGTAGGACCCACACAAACCTTCAGTTATAACAGTCAAGGGAATAAATTCAAGAAACATGAAATAATATTCAGTTCTATAAAACTCTGGTCAGACCACACTTGGATTATTGCATTCAGTTCTGGTTGTCTCCTTGCAGGAGGATATAGAGGCTCCAAGAGAGATTTACTAGGATGCTGCCTTGATTAGAGAACATGTCTTGTGGAGCAAGGTTGAGAGAGCTAGGGGTTTTTTTCTTTGGAGCGACAAAGGATGGGACGTGACTTAATAGAGGTGTGCAGGATTGAGGGGCTTAGATAAAGTGGACAGCCAGCAGCTTTTCCTGGATGACGTTACCAAATACCAGACAATATCTCTTTCAGGTGAGTGGAGGGGAATTTAGGGGAGACATCAGGTTTTTTTTTAACGCAAAGATTGGTGTGTACCTTGAATAAAAGTTTGGCACAACATTGTGGGCTGAAGGGCCTGTATGTACTGAACTAGTTGGGATGAGAATTTTACCCCCTCACCCATGGATTTTACTCTCTGCTTCACAGACGAACAGCAATAGAAATTCACCAAGAAAATGTTATCTTCAAAACAATTTTTATGAATAATATAAAATATTGCTTAACTCTAAACTTAAACCCTACTCTTCACAAATGTGAGCGTGTGCGGCAAATCCCAAATCATTACAGTTCAGTCACAATTCTGAAGAGATGATTTTAAAGTTCAGTCTTGGAAATTTTTTGTCTTGAAACTCAGTCTTTAAACTGCTGTTCAAAAGTTCTTGAACTCGTAAATTCTTGTAGATTTGTTTTCAGAGAAATATTTCTTCATACAATTGGCTTTTTCACAAATTTCCCTCTCTGTCATGGAGGTTTCGGAACTTGTGTTTCACACAATGATTTCACCAGCCCAGGCAAGAGTTAAATGAAGTGACCATTACAAATGGACATGTAGAACTGCCCTCTCTTGACAAAGAAGTTGTCGAAGTGGCCATTTTATTCCAGAGCCATTTGATTCTGTGTTTCTTCCCTGTCAAAGGGAGAACAACACAAGAATATCTCTCCCACTGAAGGTTACTGCATTTCTAACTTCAGATGAAGCATGGTTCAATATTAAGGATGGCTTCTTGAAGTGTCCCAATCACATGATATGACATCACCACTAGTTTTGTTTGAAGTTCATCTTTTTCCAAAAGTTAACTAAGAAAATACTTTCAGGCTGTCTGCTCAGACCAACTGGCAGAATGGCTGTGTGTGTACACAGGTGGCTGTGAGCAAACATCCATTGTCTATGGACTTTCAATAACACAATCCAAAATTCTTACTGCTTTGAATCAAGAGACACTGTAGTTGCTTTCAAGTGGCCAGAATACCCGACTGTAAAGCCGCTTATCTACCCCAATGTGGCTGTCGGGTGCCCATCTGAAAGTGGAGAACCCAGCCAGGAGGAGCACTTACCTAACCCTCCTCCTGAAGGTATCCCTGGCTCAGAGAATCCCCCATTGCACCTGAAAGCAACAGTGGGACTACGGCCACAGTCCATAGGAGCCAGTGTTCGCTCAGACCCGGCTCTCCTTCAGCCGGCACGTTCAGATGACAAAGGTATCTTCTCCGCAGCCACCAGAACGTCCCAGCTGCACTCCCCCAGGCGTGTCTGCCGGTGCATTATCTGTGTCCGAGCATCTGAAAGCAGTTGTTGTCTCTAGAAGACCTCTTTTATCTGATAGCATAAATGTGCAATCTGCCTTTGTGCGTGTAATTGTCTTTCCCTGTTTCCAAACCCACAGTCTTTACTAAAAATATATTTTATAATTTAAAGATTACTAATATCATAATTCTGTAACATTCACTAAATTGGGGACACTTTAGAGGACCAATTCTCCTACCAGCCTGCAGACCTTTAGGATATGGGAGGAGAATGGCGAACATGGTCACAGAGGATGTATAAGCTCCATTCACTCAAGAGCTGTGAGGCAGTGGATCTACCTCCTGCACGCAACTTCACTTTGTACTTCCTCAGAACACTTGCTTGTTTGTTATATTTCAGTGATGGGGGTGGGGGAAAGATCCCCGAATCCAGGTTCCTTAATCAGATACAATGCACAAACATACTGGAGAAACTCGGCAGGTCACGCAGGATTCATAGGATGTTTCAGGTCAGAGCCCTTCATCAAGTATAAGCAAAAACAGGCAGATGTCTGAATAAAAAGGTGGGGGGAGGGGAAGTAAAACAGATTAAAGTAATCGGTGGATACACCTGGGAGGTTGAAAGGAAAGAAGCGGAGGTGATGGGGAAGGGTAGAGGGCTAAGAAAGGTAGCTCTGATTGGAGAAGGAAGGAAAGGGGTTGGGGAACTGGAGATGTCTCCTCTGACCTTTTAGCCTGTTTTTCTCCCCTTGCCTCTTTCTCCCTGGTCCTCTCTTCCCCCTCCCCCTCTCCCCCACCAAATTATTCAGGTGCTTGCCTTTTTTTTGCTCATATCTGGACAAAGGGCCTAGGCCTGAAACATTGGTTCATTACTTCCTATGGATGCTGCATGACCTGCTGAGTTTCTCCAGCACATTTCTGTAATGCACTAAACCCCAGCATCTGCAGATTGTCTTGTTTGACTCCATCCATTCAGATTGAAGAGTATGCTCCTCCCAGATGGCTGCAGGAGTGGCTCTCCTCCAGTGTCAGAAAATGTGGCATGCTGGTTCCAGGTGCGATCAAGGGAGTCAAATGAATTGGACTTGAGGACACAAATTATGGAGCTCAGCTAGTATTATCATGCTTTGAAAGGAGGATTTGCCCAGTTATTAAAATCTCTGCCTGATGTCACTGTTGTATTACCAACCATCAGGTGGAGATGCAATGATGGCTGTAAATGCTGGCACTCAAATTCAATTAGTCTGTCCTCGACCCCTTAAATGAGTGGGACTCATCGAGTTGTTCTTGCAGAGAATGAGCAAATGTTTATTGGGCCAAATGGCCTTCTCCCTGCCATAACAATCCATGATTCCTTAAATTTCCCTTGCACCCTGACATTGTTACTTGTGAATTTGCAGTTTAGCTCCAAGTACTTGTTCTGCCCATGTTAAATGGTCATACTCTGCAATATGTACGTAGTATCAGGGTTCAATGTTTCAGGAAGGCACTCTGATGGCTATGTGTTTTAGAATCTGCCTTTCAGGAAATACCACCACCAACACACACATCTTCCACTCGTACACCAAAATAACCTCCCAGAACCTAAAATGTCGTCCACATATGCAGCGAGAACAGATGATACTGGGTCATTTGGTATGCCAGGTATCTGGAGTATTTCCGGTTCTCGGGTGTCCAGCATCTGCACTTCTATTCTGGCAGCCTATGCTGGACTTCTGCCTCTACCCAGGCTCACACTCAAGACAGAAATAAGTGATAGGTTCTGGTCTTTGTTTGCATGAAGCAGGAGTTGCTCAGCTCAGGTCACTGTGGCTTGTGTGGAGAGCACCCCTGCCTCAAGTTACAGCTTCAAGTTCCAGGCTGGCGACATGGCCATGAACCCTCAGCTTTATCTCAGGACAGTACTGGCAAACAGGGGCTTGCAGTTCCTTCACAAGTGCTTGGGCTTTGTAGCATGCTCAGTGCATTTGTCAGCAATGTTCCCTCTAGTTTTTAAGTAGTCAGTGTGTGCAGAAATCTTATTTGTGCAAATTTTTTTTTCCCTCAGACCAAAGTATTGCATTTCCACTGAATGCTTGTGCAAAAGTAAACTTGAAATTGTTTCAAGGTCATTTTGGCATTGCCTAAATCTCACAGTTAAAAAAACTGTATTGGCATGTTTTAATATAATAAAAGTATTATTGCATTTTACAAAATAATGTATTTAGTTAAGATTTTATTCTATACTTTGAACTAGGGAACTAACTTTTTGTGCGCCCATTCATTCCCTTTGTGCACTGGGTGCAGAATGTGTGTGAGTGAAACAGTGTTTGTCAGCAAGGTGTTGTAACACCAATTTCCTCATATTGAGGCAAGATGGGAGGGGATTCTCAAATTCTCAGGTTCACAAAAGTTGTAGGGAGAAGCAGGACATTTCTTTCTGGAGTGCATGAGACGGAGGAGGGAATTGTTTAGAGGTTTATGAAATCATGAGGGGCACAGATAAGTTTCTCGTGGAGTAGGGGAGTCTAAAACCAGCAGCCATAGGTTTAAGGGGGAGGGAAAGATTTAAAAAGGACCTGGGGGCAAATTTCTGCATAGAGGGAGGTGGGTGCGTGGAATGAGCTGCCAGAGGAAGTGGTAAAGGTGGGTACAATTGTATTGCTTTAAAAATATTTACCTAAATATGTGCATAGGCTTTAGGGCAGTGGTTCTCAACCTTTTTCCACTCACATACCACTTTAAATAATCCCTATGCCATTGGTGCTCTGTGATTAGTAAGGGATTGCTTTAGGTGGTATGTGGGTGGGAAGGGAAGGTTAAGAACCACTGCTCTAGACCCAATTGTTACTGAAATATTTTGCTGAGAAAAATTCTCATTGGCCCTTTTCCTTTGGAATTATGAAACCATGCACATAATGAACCAATTAGGGATGATTAAAACAGTGGTTTTCAAACTTTTTCTAAGCAATCCCTTACTAATCACAGAGCACCTATGGCATAGGGAATACTTAAAGTGGTATGGGAGTAGAAAGGTTGAGAACCATTCCTTTATAAGGGGTGTGGGGCTGAACACAGGCACTTGGGACGAACCTGGGTGGACAGCATGGTAAGGAAAAGTTAGTTTGAAGGGCCTGATGCTGTTGAACACTGTGGCTCTATTGCCCAGGTGGCTTTACCAACTAGAAGACAAGACGGTGGGGAGGGCAGCTGGTCTGTACTGTGGGAGCAGGCAGGGGCTGGGCTACCCTCCAGCCTGGAGCACAGTAACTGCCTTGCAAATGGATGTGGGCTAGATTGCAGAGTCTTGAGTGTGAAGGTGTCTCACAGAGAACCCCACTCTTTCTCAGGAGGTGTCCCACTGATTGGACATGGTGAACCTCACTCTGTCGGGGGGTGGGGATTCCATGGACTGTGCATGGTAAACCCCACTCTAGCTGAAGGCGTGTTTCATGGTGAATCACACTCCTAAATCTGTGTCTCAGTGGGTGTCTCACAGTGAACCCCAATCAGTCTTGGGGATTTCACAGAATATCCACAGAGAACGCAACCCTATGTCATGGAGTGTCTCCTGATTAACCCCACTCCTGATGTTTTGTGGGGGCTTTGCAAGTTTATCCTGAACCCACACCCATTCTCCCAGGAAAGAGATGGGTGATAGTCACATGAGAATGCCCCACCCCTCACAGCTTACCCTCTGCCCCTCACTGCTTACCCTCCGCCCCTCACAGCTTGCCCTCCGCCCCTCACAGCTTGCCCTCCGCCCCTCACAGCTTGCCCTCCGCCCCTCACAGCTTGCCCTCCGCCCCTCACAGCTTGCCCTCCGCCCCTCACAGCTTGCCCTCCGCCCCTCACAGCTTGCCCTCCGCCCCTCACAGCTTGCCCTCCGCCCCTCACAGCTTGCCCTCCGCCCCTCACAGCTTGCCCTCCGCCCCTCACAGCTTGCCCTCCGCCCCTCACAGCTTGCCCTCCGCCCCTCACAGCTTGCCCTCCGCCCCTCACAGCTTGCCCTCCGCCCCTCACAGCTTGCCCTCCGCCCCTCACAGCTTGCCCTCCGCCCCTCACAGCTTGCCCTCCGCCCCTCACAGCTTGCCCTCCGCCCCTCACAGCTTGCCCTCCGCCCCTCACAGCTTGCCCTCCGCCCCTCACAGCTTGCCCTCCGCCCCTCACAGCTTGCCCTCCGCCCCTCACAGCTTGCCCTCCGCCCCTCACAGCTTGCCCTCCGCCCCTCACAGCTTGCCCTCCGCCCCTCACAGCTTGCCCTCCGCCCCTCACAGCTTGCCCTCCGCCCCTCACAGCTTGCCCTCCGCCCCTCACAGCTTGCCCTCCGCCCCTCACAGCTTGCCCTCCGCCCCTCACAGCTTGCCCTCCGCCCCTCACAGCTTGCCCTCCGCCCCTCACAGCTTGCCCTCCGCCCCTCACAGCTTGCCCTCCGCCCCTCACAGCTTGCCCTCCGCCCCTCACAGCTTGCCCTCCGCCCCTCACAGCTTGCCCTCCGCCCCTCACAGCTTGCCCTCCGCCCCTCACAGCTTGCCCTCCGCCCCTCACAGCTTGCCCTCCGCCCCTCACAGCTTGCCCTCCGCCCCTCACAGCTTGCCCTCCGCCCCTCACAGCTTGCCCTCCGCCCCTCACAGCTTGCCCTCCGCCCCTCACAGCTTGCCCTCCGCCCCTCACAGCTTGCCCTCCGCCCCTCACAGCTTGCCCTCCGCCCCTCACAGCTTGCCCTCCGCCCCTCACAGCTTGCCCTCCGCCCCTCACAGCTTGCCCTCCGCCCCTCACAGCTTGCCCTCCGCCCCTCACAGCTTGCCCTCCGCCCCTCACAGCTTGCCCTCCGCCCCTCACAGCTTGCCCTCCGCCCCTCACAGCCTGCCCTCCACCCCTCACAGCTTGCCCTCCGCCCCTCACAGCTTGCCCTCCGCCCCTCACAGCTTAACCTCCAATCCCAAAGGAAATGTATCTGTGGGTCTAAATCCTGGATCTCCCTCCCTGGCAGCAGCACAGTGGTGCAGCAGGTAGTGCTACTGCCTCACGGCCCCAGAGACCTGAGTTTAATCCTGACCTCTGCCACTGTCTACACGCTCTCTCTGTGACTGGGTGGGTTTCCCCCAGGATTCCCTCTCGCATCCCACTGATGTGTGGATCGGTGGGTTAATTGGCCACTGTAAATGCCCCACTGTATGGATGTGGTATGGAAATCTGGCAGGGGGTCAATGGGAATGCAGGGATCATAAAATAATGGGATTAATATAGATAAATTCATATAGATAGATGGTTAATGGTCAGCATGGTCTCGATAAGCTGAAGGGCCTGTTTCTGTCTTGGATTCCACAGCACCTCACCACCACTTTCTGGGCAGTTAGAGTTGGACAATATGTGCTGGCCTTGTCTGAGGCACCATAGTCCTGTGTGCTAATTTTATAAAGAGGTGAAGATCAGAGCAAATCATTTCCTAAACTTGACCCCTGTATCTCAGAGAAGGAGGATGCTTCTCCTCCAACCCCCTTCTGCCTGTGGCACACTGCTTGGAGATGGTTTGCTCAAGGACTGGACATATGGGTACAGGTAAATGAGGTGGAGGATGAGGAGTACCCAGAACTTATGACTCCCATGTTCAAGTCAAGAGTGGCCCCCTCATTCACTTGCAAGCAGATGTATGTCGGTGATGTCTGTGACTGCCCCTGACTTGATCGTTGCTTCCTTTAGGCAGGTTGAGTTGCATTCCCCCGATTGCAAGCACACGGTGGTTCTGAGGTGCAAGGATGCTCCCACTGCCAAAGCTTGGTTCAATACCATCCAAGCCAATGCCAACAGCCTGACGGACAAAGTCATCGCTGAGGTCAGAGATCAACTCAGCAGAACAGGGATAGCTGGGTGCCAAGAGGTCCGACACATGGGCTGGCTCGCAGCTAAGGTAAGGACAAAAGGGTTGGTGGTGTCCTGGTTGCATGTGGGGCAATAGGAGGTCCCTCTCTGCCAATAGCAATGTGGTGTTCAAAGGCAGGAGGGTACTGGAGGTTCCAGTTTGTTTCTTGTAACCTACTTTCTGACCAGAATCTCTGCACAGAGCTTGCTGAAGTATATTGCAAACATTTGTTGAATTATTTTGACTTCTGTTTTTAAGATCTTTGAATACAGCACATGATTATATTTTTCATTGCTCTGGAGAAGGAGGTTGTTCAGCCTAGAACAGCTCCCCAGGGTATTTACATCAGCCTGGTTATTTTCCTGCAAGCTAAATCCTCCATGTTATTAACAATTCCCCCAAATCCTGTCACGCTAATTAACCAACCAGGATAGAGTCACATAGTGAGGAAACAGGCCCGTTGGCCCAACTTGCCCATGCCGGCCAAAATGTCCCACCCACACTAGTCTCAACTGCCTTCGTCGGTCTCTCTCTCTCTCCACCCCACCCCCTTCCAGTTGCACTACTGTCTTCCCCTGCCCGACTTGCGCTGCCCATCTCTCGCCCATCCGACTCGCGCTGCTGGTCTCTCTTCCCACTTGCCGGTTAAAAAATTTACCCCTCTACCACTCAGGTTCCTGTTAAATCTTTTTCTCTCCTTCCCCCCCCCCCCCCCCCCCACCTTAAACCTCTATCCTCCGGTTACCGATTCCCAAACTGTGGGAAAAAGTCTCTATGTTTATGCAGGATGTGGAAAGAAATCAAGATCTCCAGGAGAATGACACAGCTCACACAGACAATGCCAGATGACAGGATTAACCCCAAGGCACTGGAGTTGAGCATGAGTTGATTTACTTGGGTAGCATACTATGCAAAGTTTTTTTTTAACTGTTCCTTTGTACAAGTGACAATTAAACATCGAATTGAATTTAGGTGGGGTGTTCCAGTTCTTGCTGATTGGCCCATGGTAACAGCAAGATGGCATGGCTGGGGTCAACTGAAACTCAGCGGGCAACACCCTGAGTTCAATTCCCATGTCAGAGCCTTCAGTACAGGATGCAGACTAATCTGTGGTGAGAGTGCCTCTCTGCTGAAGGTGCCATCTCTTGGGGGGCATGGAGGGGGGAATTGAAACTGAGGGTCCCCACCCCAAATTGGGTGGATGCAACTTTCCAAAGACTATTATAAATCAGGGAAATAGGGCAGCATTATGCTCCCTCCTGCTCCCTACTGAATCTGCCTCCACTTCCCTGACTGGACATGCTCACAGATCACAACTTACTGGAGTAAATAATCCATCCCACCCACCAATTTACCAGCACTCGCTTAATGTTAGTTAACAGCTGGCTTGCCTGTTATGCTGGTCAATGGGATCTTGTAGTGGCTAAAGCAGTTGTGAGCAGCCTGTCCAGTGCTTTGGAATGTCTCAGAGGTTATGAGATGATCTACAGTATTACAAGTCCTACCCCCCCCCCCACCCCCCACCACACCACATGGCAGGAAGGTCATTTTTGAATAAAACATCTGCATAGTGAACCCTTGACAAAAAACTGCAATATTTGTTGCCTTATTTAATATTTTATATGGAGTTTTACAGCATTGAAAAAAGGCCCTTCAGCCAAGCTTTGACTAAAGCTAGGCCCATTTGCCTATGCTCAGCCTGTGTTCCCATTAGTTTGGTTATATTTTTTCCCCTCGAGTAAACTCAATAAAAGCAAATTCTTATTTTGTAATGCATCTTTGTATGGTACAGTTAATGTGATTCTGTTGCAACACCAGTGTCCCCGGTTTGAATCCACTGCTGCCTGTGAGGAGTTTGGACGTTCTCCCCCTGACCTGTGTGGCTTTTCTCTGGGTGCTCCGTTTTCCTCCACCCTTCAAAAACATACACAGTTGGTAGGTTAATTGGTGGTATGGATTTCATGGGCCAGATGTACCTTCTGTTGTGCTGTATTGTTAAAATTAAATATTTGGATTACATACTAAACAAAGGTTTTCATGTATCTTGGTACAGGTGACAGTAAACAATTCAATTAATCACTGGGACAGATGGGCTGTTGCTCGAGGAGAGGGCTCTGACATTTACTGACAGGACTTTGCAGGATTTTGGATGCAACACTGGTGTTATCTTGGTACAGGCTTGGGGTAGTTCACATCTTAGTGTACAAAAGGGGCAGGCGTCACTGGCACTTTGTAGACCACAAGCCTCATGTCAGATTTGAATCTCACTCTATGAACATCTGATCCCCAATGGCCAAAAGCTGGAACTGCAAAGCTGGCAGGGAGGTTAATCCCTGACGTTCGCCTTTGATGAGAGATGACTCCAGGGAAATGGGCAGTGTCCACGTTTGTCGAGGGTGGGGGTGTTTATGGCAGAGACTTTTGTCTTGTGGAGGTGAGCAGCTCTGAACTGGACCTCAGAACACTGACTTGGCCACCAGGAGCAGAGGTGCTGAAGGTCAGATGGGTTCTCTTTTCTCTGCAGACCCACGTGGAAAGGTTGTCAGTGCTGAGTTGCAGTGAGAAGGAGTGTCAGGACAATGTTGCAAAGCAAGAACAATGTGCAGACAAATGGGACTAGTCCTGCAACTGCAAGGATGAGTTGGGCTGAAAGGCCTGTTCCGTGCTGAGAGACTAACAGGAAAATCAGGGCAGAAGGAAACCAGCAGGCCCCATTATTTATCAGGGCTATGCCTACTGTATCCCAGACCTCGTTCTTGTTCCTACCAGTTTCTCTTCCCCCTCAGTTCCTCAATTTTTAAAAAAAAAACGTACCTACTTCCTCTTTGATATATTTATGAAACTCCCGCCGCTGCAACCCTCTAAGGTGGCAATTCAATTTAATTCAGAGGCACAGTGTGGTAATAGGGCCCTTCTGGCCCATGAGCCCACAGCACCCAAGTACACCCACGTGACTAATTAACCTATCAGTCTCTTTGAAGTGTGGGAGGGAACGCACCCAAGTCACGGGGAGAACGTGCAAACTCCTTATAGAGAGTAGTGGATTTGAACCTGGGATGCTGGTGCTGTAGTAGCATCAAGCTAACCTCGCAGTCCCATTCCAGAGTGTGCTGTGAGACTGAGTCTGTGGCTGCCCCACTAGTTTGGGGAACAAACTGCATTCTGCAGGGACCAGACAATGAATATATATGACCTGTCACACAGTCCATTGACAGAGTCAAAGGCTTTTGTGAGGTCAAAGGAAGTATTCAGACAAATCCCAGCTTTAAAAGTAAAGCAGCTCTGCTTTTGTAGATGGTTTTCAATAGAAGCTTAGAAATAAGAGCACGTTAATTCCTCTTTATCCTTCCTGAGAGGTCAACGTCCAGAAGAGAAACCTTCTGATGTGCGTGCTGTCCCGCCCAATTATTGTACTTCCCATATGAGAGCCTGGCTGTGGGTCTGCATATTATAGTTGTGTGGTAAATCCTTCCTAGTATGGAACAGAATGCTTGTAGAAAGTCCAGGGCTAGAGGCCATTAATATACAAACTCTTTCAGAGATAGCATACAAATGATGGGCCAAATACCACACTCTCCACTTTATCACTGCACTATCTCTGCATTTAAATTTGTAGTTAAACAAAAATATCTGCACATGCTGGGACCAGGTTCAATTCTCAATATTTTGGATAAACTACTTCCTATGCCTGTTGGCGACATGGAACAATCCAAGCTGCACGCCTACACAAGCAGTCCTAACCCAAATGACCCATGATGAGCTCGAAAACTTTATCCACTTTGCTGCTAATTTTCATTCCAATCTCAAATTCACTTGCTCCACCTCTGGTAACACTTGCCTTTTCTCAATCTCTTTGTCTCTGGAGACAAATTCTCCACAGACATTTTCTACAAACGTACTAACTCCCACAGTTGCCTTGATTACACCTCTTTACACCAAGATGACTATAATGATTCTTCCTTTCTCTGAATTCCCCCACCTCCATTGCATCTGCTCACAGGATGTGGTCTTCCATTCTAGAACATCTGAGATGACCTGCTACTTCAAAAAATGACTTCCCTTGACTGCAGTCATCTCAGCCCTTACCTGCTGAAATACCTTCACTGTAACCTGCACTTCTATCGTGGCCCCCTCTGCCCCCAAACAGGATTCCCCTTGTTTTTACCTACCACCCTGTCAGCCTCCATATTTTCAGTCACCAACAATGTTTCCACAGGTTTTTCTCCCTCCAGGACTCACTCGTCCACTCATCCCTTCCCACATGATCACCCCTCCTTGGTACCTACCCCTATAAATGCTCGAAATGCCACACTTGAACCCTACCTGCTCCCCCATTGCCATTCAGGACCCCAAACAGACCTTCCACGTGAAGCAGCACTTCACTTAGAATCTGCAGGGAGCATCTACTGCATCTGGTGCTCCTATGGTGGCCTCCTCAACATGGGAGAGACTGGACATAGAGTGGGAGGTCATTTGCTGAGCACCTTCTCTCTGTCCGCAGCAAGAACGGGGATCTCCCGGTGACCACTATTTAAATGCCACAACCCATTCCTACACCGCTATGTCTGTCCACAGCCTTATGTACTTCCAAACCGTGGCCACCTGCAAATTGGAAAAAAAACACCCAATACTCCATCTGGGCATTCTCCAACCAGATGGCATTAACATTGACTTCTACAATTTCCATTAGTCCTCTCCCCTGTCTCATTCTCTATTCATCTGTCTTCATTCCTTCAGCTTTCCACCCCTTTCTCTCTCCATTCATAGAGGTAGTCCCTCCCCCCTATCACTTCTCAGCTTTTATCTCTTCTGTCTTCCTACCCACGTTCAGCTATGTTGGCCTGTGCTCCTCTCCCTCCCCCTTCCTTCTCCCCCTTCCTTCCTCTTCTCCTCTCCGACCTTTGTATTCAGCTGCCTGCATGATTTTTTTGCTCTTCAGGCTCAAAATATTGGTTATGTTAACTTTCTATAGATGCTGCATGACCTGCTGAGTTCCTCCAGCACTTTTGTGGGTGGACTTGCCTGGATAGCATGCAAAACCAAGTTTTTTCACTATATTGGTACTCGTGGCAATGAACAATTCAATTCTCTAGCTTATCAGCACATGAAGTATTTAATTTTAATGTAGAGATACAGCATGGCAACAGCCCCTTCTGCTGTGGGATTGGTCCTTTAATTTAGCAGAGCCCTGATCAGCTGGAGATCACTGACGTCTTGTGCCTCTGGGTGACGCCTTGCCATAAGATGGTGGTTTGGCTCAGCAGGAACAGGAGCCTTCAGTCAGTTTGCCTGCAGGCTGGGTTTGTGGTTCTGATGTCAGGAGCTACCAACGGGACTAAGGAGCAAGCGAGGGGGACTGCAGACTTCCCTGGATCTGTTCCCTTGATGGGTTATGTCCCAAGATCAAGACATTTAGGTAGGGTTGAAAGGGAAGGGGGGAGTGGGTTGGAGAGTGGGATGGGATAGGAGGGTTGGAAGTGGGAGGGGATGGGTTGGAGAGAGGGATGGAACGGGGAGGGTTGGAGAGCAGGATATTGACAGGGAGGGTTGGAGACAGGGACGGGGAGGGTTGGAGAGAGGGACAGGGAGATTTGGAGAGAGGGACGGTGAGGTTTGGAGACAGGGACGGGGAGGGTTGGAGAGAGGGACAGGGATAGGGAGGGTTGGAGAGGGGGACGGCATAATAATGAGTTTATAGTCATACATACTGTACAAATACATCTAAATTATTACTGCAGCCGAGCAGGAACTTTGTAAAAAAAAAGACTAAATAATGAAGAAACAGGTACATACTAAATGCTTAATTAAATTAAAAAGTCAATAAATACACAAAAATATTCACAATTATCCTGGTGCAATATAAAAGTGATGTGCATCTGTGGAGACCATCTACTTGTGGAGTTGGAGCTATCCCCGATTAGTATAACCAGGGGAGATTCAATAGCCTGATAATTGTTGGAAACAAACTGTTCTTAAACTAAGAGGTGTTAGTTTTCAGGCTCTGTACCTTCTGAAGGTAGCAATGAGAAGAGGTTGTGACCAGGGTGATGGGGTCCTTATGATGTTGGCTGCTTTCTTCACGAATCGCCTCACGTAGTTGTCTTCAATAGATGGGAGGTCAGAGCCTGTGATGGACCTGGCTATATTTGTTACTTTTTGCAGCCTTCTGCATTTCTGGGCACCTGAATTCCCAAACCAGGTTCTGATCCAACCAGTCAGGATGCTTTCCACAGTGCATCTGTAGAAGTTTGATGGAGAAACAGATGACATGCCAATTCTTCTTGGAAAGTGAAGGCATTAATGTGCCTTCTTCACGGTTTCCTGAATGTGCTGGCTCCAGGAGAGGTCTGCTAAAATATGGACTCCCAGGAACTTGAAGGTTCTGACCCTCTCCACTTCTGTGGACAGGTGCATGCCCTTTGCCTCTCCTTAATAAAGTCAGGAAGGATGGTGTCACAGTATTCTGTGAAAGGACAGCATGGACTATTGGGGAACTTTTAAATGTAAGTGGGTGCCTTAAACATAACATAAGTATTACAGGGATTGGATAGAATACCACCGACCCATTTCAACTTCCCTTCCCAATACATGGAATGTTGTCCACAGTGCAGACACCAAGCCCAGAGGATACACACTCGAGACACCGGGAGGCCTGGTGTAAGCTCACTGGTTTGAGAACATGGGAAGAGAAAGCAGGGGCAATATATTTTTCCTTTCTGCCTTTGTCCCACTCCTCTGCTGAGACCCCAACCAACAATATGCATTGTTTAGTGTCTCACACTAAACAAAGCTCCTCCGCATTCTAGCATTAAACTAGCTGGGGTTGAGTGCAGAACGCAAAAGTGTTGGAGCGACTCAATAGGTCATACGGCAGGATAACCTCTGATTCCAGTTTGGGCCCTTCGTCAAGGTATGAGCAAAATCAGACAAGTAGCTGAATAAAAAAAGTGGGTGGAGGAGAGGAAAGGGAAGGAGCACAGGCTAACAGGTCAGAGGTTCTGGTGGTACAGGTAGGAGGATTCTATTCTGGAACCGGCTGCAGCAGGTTGTGATTTCTGTGTGACCAAAGAACTGAAACCAATGCCAGGTGACATTTCCGAAATGAGGAGTGATGGATCCCTATTCTCTCTCTCTCTCTCTCTCTCTCTTTCTTTCTTTCTTTCTTTCTCTCTCTCTCTCTCTCGCTGCAGACACTGATGGAGGTTGAGAAGAAGCCCTGGAAACCGATGTTGGTGCTGCTCACCGAGAAGAACCTGCTCCTGTATCAGAGCATGCCTCGCCTGAAGGAGTCCTGGCTCAGCCCGGCCCATACTCTCCCACTGGTCGCGACCAGGTAAGATTGTGGATTCTGTGGAGGTGACGTCTTCACCAACAGAAACTTCATTTTCCTCTCACAGAATTAGTAAGCCTCATCTTCAATCTAGCTTTGATTGGAGGGTGGATGCATACTATGCCTTTCCCTCTCTCTTGTTCACTGCATGCAACAAACTGACACTGTCAATCTTGAGCTGCAGGTGGCTCTTATTTCCCAGGGATCCTGGAACTTGAGGAGCAACTATGTTCTGCAAGTCATGGTCTTAATTTAATGCAGATGTACAGCATGGTAACAGACCCTTCCGGCCCTGAGCCAGCATCACTCATATACACCCATGTGATTGATCAGCCCTCTCACCCTGTATTCTTTGGAAGATGGGAGGAAACTAGATCACCCAATGAAAACCCAGTCAGATGAGCAAACTGCTTCCAGACAGTGAGGAGCTTGAGACTGGGTCATGGCACTGTAATAGCAGTACACTAACCACTACACAACCCATATAACAAATAGATCCAGCAATGGTCTTTGTTATGGTGGATATGGTACAAGAATAACAACTTGAGTCTCAATGTGGATAAGACAAAGGAGATGACTGTAGATTTCAGGAGGACTAGGGACAGCCACCCCCCACTATACATCAATAAATTGCTTGAAAATATCCGTGCTATGTCTATATTTGGTTTGCTTGTTTTTACTCTGAGGACCGAAGAACACCATTTTGTCTAATTGTATTTACAATTGTATTATAATAATTTACTTGAACTTGTTGGAAGTTTCAGTTCTGACCCCTACAAGCAATATCCAAATTCAGCCTGAAATCCAGCATGGATGTTGTGTTCCTTATCATGAGAGGTTAGATCCATCAATCAAAGAGCTGCCGGGTTAACAGGCATCCGATTGCATGTCCTCTCCCCTTTGCCGTGACTCAGCCCCCTTCCCCGCATCACTTCCACCACCACCTACTCATGCAGCTAATAAAATTCATCTGAGATTTAACAGCGACTGTCCAGCATCAACTGTTGTGCGCTGAAAATAACTTCCCCTTCTCTCTGTGTATAGAATTGTGAAGGCCTCACCATCTCCCCTCCTCTCCTTCCATCCCTCCTTCTCTCTCCTCCTCCTTCCCTCTCTCCTTACTCTCTCCCTTCCCCTCTTCTGTCTCTCTTTTCTAGCTTCCTCTCACTCACCTCAGTCCCTACTCTCTCTCCCTCCTCTATCATTTCTACTCCCTTCATTTCCTCCTTCCTCTCTTTTCTACCTTCTTCCAATCACTTCTCTCTCTCCTCTCTGCTTTTCCCCTCCCTCCCTCCCTCACGTGTACACACACATCATAGTTGGGCAGAATGGGTCAAAACATTCAAGCTGTTGATCCCACAAACCTCAGCAACAGTTGTAAACTCTCACCTGCCAGTTTAAACTCCCAGTTCAGTTCAGCATTCCAGCTCTGCAGTTTTCACCAGCTTTTCCAGATGGGCACACACATGGGTACAGTTGCAGAGACCTGCATGTGCAAAGACATACACACAGACATGCACGCCAAGGGATGTCAAGTCCCTCACCAAATCTATCAATTGATAGATAGCAGGGGCCCGCAGTGTGGATGAGTGGGATTGTCCTGGGCTCTGCTTAAGGCCTGAATTTGAGTGGTGTCGGCTCCCAATCCTCAGTAGGGAGACACAGCAGGAAAAAATGAAAACAGTTTTTTTTTTGAATGCTAACTATCTCTGAAAGACACAGTTCCTGTCTGAAGGTGATCAGAGTTATAGCCAAGAATAAAAACAAACTGCTGGAGAAACCCAGTGCATCAGACAGCATCTGTAGAGGCAGAGAGATGATTTAGACCCTGCATCAGGACTGGGAGTGTTGATGGAAGGTAACCTGTATAAAGAGAGAAGCAGGTGATGGGTGGATTCAGGTGAGGCAGTGTTGATGGGCAGGTCTTGGAGGAGTTGGGGATGGGTGGAGATGAGTGCCGTTTGTGAATTATTTGCTACAAACTTCAGCATCTGCATTCTTTTGCATCGACATCTGATAATGTTTTGCCAGCAGTTTAAATACCAAGCAATTTCCCCATATCATTTAAAAATAAAACCATTTCATTCTCGCCTGGAAAATTCTTTGGTCATCTCACTTCAGAGATACCCCCTGGAGATGTAACAGGAAGAGAAGTCCTGTGCCTGCCATATGCCAAAGCTGACCTCAGGATGTGGGTGGACTTGTGTTGATTATTTCATCTGAATCTGATCTCTTGTTGAGTTGATGTAAAGCTGAGGGTTTTATCTAGTCTGGTCTGAGATGTTCCTGAAAAAGTTGACACATCTGGTAATCACCCACCCAGCTTATTCCCATAAGCCTCACTCGAATCGGCTCCTATCTTTTGATACTGTTTTTGCCAATTCTGCCTTTCACCGGAATCCGTTGCTGTCAGCGAGGAGTTGATATGTCTCTCTGAGTCAGCATGGGTTTCCTCCGCATGCTCCAGTTTCCTCCCATGTTTCAAAAGACGTTTGAAGTCGATAGGTGAATTGGTGATGTGGATGGATATGGGCGACGTGGACTTGAGGACTGGAAGGCTGTGTTACTGTGCTGTATCTCAGAATTATAAATATTTGCTGAGAATCTAACTGCCACTGGCATCTCTGCTGTCATCTCACGGTCAAGTTGTAGCAAATTCAGTGGGTTACTCAGGGTAGGGGTTGTCACTCACTTCGAAGAAAAATATTGGATGCTTTTACTTACTCTAGGTGCTGCATGACCTGAGTTTCTCCAGCACTTGGTATGTACTGCGCTCAACCCTGGCATCTACAGGTTTTCTTTTTTTAACTTCATTTTTAATAAGAGCCTTTGTTAACCTGAGTAACTGTTAATTCTGATTCTCTTTTTGGTTTCCTTATTTTTCATTTAGCTGTAAGGAACACAGAATAGGTCTATAGGTGAGCAAGCAGCAAACCTGCCAGGGAACTCAGCGAGTCAGGCAGCATCGATGGAAGGAGGCATCAGTCAACGTTTCGGGTCGAAGTCCGGCCTCTCATTTTCCCTCCACAGATGCTGCCTGACCCACTGAGCTCCTCTGGCAGTTTTTTTTTGCTGTAGGTTCCAGTATCTTGTGCCTCCCAGTTTTACTGGTGTGACCAGGAATAAGAAATTTGGGTTGCTTTATTAAAAAATGTGGGCCTTTTTACTTACAATCTTACTTGCATTAGAAACAAGGAGGTGAATGGGGAAAGGATAGGACCACTCAAGGACAAAAGAGGGACTTTATGTTTGGGGTCAGGAAGTGGGCGAGGTACAAAATGAGTACTTTGCATCAGTGCCTTCCAAGGAGAAGGACACATCGTACTTGAAAATCCTTAAAATATAAATTGGTTTAATAACAATGAGCAGCCGGTTAGCATAAGACAGCGCTAGCGACCAGGGCTCAAATCTGGTCCTGTCTGGCGGAGTTGTATGCTCTACCCATGTTGGCGTCGGCTTTCTCCGGGTGCTCCAGTTTTCCACCCTCCAATAATGTAAGGGGTCTGTAAGTTAACTGGTGCATTTGGAGAGCACAGGCTCATGGACTGGGAGGGCTTGTTATTATGTTGTGGATATAAAATTAAATGAAAGCCTCTCCATCTGTCCCACTCTCTGATGTCAAATATCCTGAGTACGCCCCGTACCCTCAGGTCCCTCAGTCTGATGCCTCCCTCAACTTGATGGTCTTGATGCCGGACACAGCCTAGAGATTAAGTCCAAGAGATTTCAGCTGCCATCAGGGCAATAGCTATTGGTACAGGGAGACATGCCGAGATACAGTCACCTACCACCCTGGGCGGTTGGTAAGGTAACTGCTGGTCAGTGAATTGGATAAGATAGGTTAATTTACTGGGTTGTGGTTTAAGCACTCGTGGACGTAGCAAGAAGGAACTCTGCCCCAGTCAAGAGTTCTGTGGAGGCCAAGGCCTGGCTGAGATCCATGGAATCTTCCTGTTGTGGAGGAAATAATGTGTGATCCTGACTGGAAGAGAGGTCTTTCTTACCTTTGTGTCAGGGGGTCAAGTCCACGGGAGAAATGAACTGTGGAGGGTGGGGGGCGGTGGGCGGGTGTACCAGTATTCATCACAGACAATCTTGCTGCCTGTAGGCTCTTCCTGTGCATGGTAACCACTTCACTGCTCTGCAATGTGTTGAGACAGGGTCTGTGTATATTATCTGCCCAACACATCTCCCTTAAACGTCCTCCCCTTCTCCTTAAACATGTGCTCTAGTGTATGACAGTTTTACCCAGGGGAAAGATTTCAATTTCGATCTGATCAGTACCACTTGTGATTCTATGTACCTCTGTCAGGTCTTCTTTTCAGCCTCTCATCAAGATGTTTTGCCTGATATTTCCCTCTGGAGCTCTATCCCTCCCAGCCTTGCATTCCCATTTTCCCATCTAACAGTTCCAAAACAATAGTTTAAAGGGCTGCTGTCAATTGACCCAGTATGTAGATAAAGAGATTGCATGGGTCTATGGAGCTGTGAGGTAGCAGACCTCCAGTTTTATGATCCTTAAGCCCTGCCCTCGATGTGTACATCAGAAGGAAATTGCATTTAAGCCACATATTAGTGCCGAGGATGAGATGCCTATTGAAGAACATTATAGAGGACAAGAGGCAAAGAGGTCCAGGGAAGTAATTGCAAAGCTGAAGATGGTGCAGTCATCTGAGGATGACCAAGCAGCCAGAATTGGAGAAAAGGGAGAGTTGCAGTACCAGAGGTTGCAAAGGGGTGATGGGCATGTTTAAACTGAGGCACATTTGGAGAAGAGATGATGGTGATTGAGACATAGTGAATTATTTTAGGATGAGACAGTAGCTTTAGAATGAAGGAGGCCTGAGGTCCTGCAATCGAGGAGTCAGGACTGGCGATTACAAAGGCACAAGTGCTACAGTGGATTCTAAACCATTATCCTGTGGTGGTGGAGTGCGTTCCCCAAGAGCAACGTCTGCCCGTTAGCTGGATGAGTGAACTCTTCCTGCTTGGTGAGGACTCTGATTACACCCCACCAAGAGCTGGTACCTACACCAGATAGAGGGGAGGGAGGGGGAATGGGAAGGAATGAGTTGAAAATGCTTGCACACAGAAGTCTGTGCTCAACAAAATCACATGTTGTTGAGTTACGTTGCTCGGTGAACATTTGATAGATGCATTCAATCATTTCATTTTTCTCTGCTGTTAAGAACAAGGCTTTGGATTGTTCATGCAACAGGCCTGCACTGCATCTAGAATTTGACTCCAATACTGACTTTTCATTGTACCTCTTGTGAAGTAACCGGGGGAGAAGAGCTCCTCTGATCCCAAATCCTTCAGGGTGAACCTATAAGTAGAGCAGTGCAGCTGTATCAAACTCTGATTAGATTACACTTATAGCACTGTGTTTAGATCTGGTCTCCTCATTACGGTAAGGATGTGGAAGCATCAGAGAGGGTGCAGAGGAAATTTAGCAGGATGTTGCCTGAATTGGAGAAAATACCTTATGAAGCAAGGTTGACAGAATAAGGGTTTTCTCTTTGGAGCAATGGAGAGCTGACTCAATTAAGGTGTCAATAGAGTGGACAGCAACATCTTTCCCCCAGGATGACAAGTGCAAATACCAGAGGATGTCTGATTAAGAAGAGTGGAGGAAAGTTTAGAGGACATAATAGATCCAAGATTTTTTTTACACAGAGTACTGTTTCCTTGGAACACATTGCTGGGGGTGGTTGCGTTATCTGTCACAATAGGAACATTCAGACTTTTAGAGAGGTACGTGGATGTAAGAAAAAATGGAGGGTTATGGGTGTGAAGGAGGGAATGGTTAGTTTGTTATGGAGCAGATTGACATAGGTCAGCAAAACATCATGGGCTGAAGGGCCTGTACTTTACTGTTCTTGTATTCTAGTCTGCATCAGGACAGCAGCCAGCAGGAATTGTGTCTAATTAAGACAACGCAAGAAGGCAGGAAAAGAACTAGACTAGGGATTAATTTGTAAAGCTCTTTCCTCCTTTTTGGCGGAAGGGAGTTGATGGTAAAAGTGAGTCAGCAGTGGAGCAAGAACAAATTGTAGAGAGTGGGGGTCATATCAGGATCATGGGGGAAAAAAATCACCTGGCAGTGATCAACCTTCCATTTATTTCTGCCTGGAAGCTTTTCAAAGGAGAATCAGTGCACAAGATCTTGTGCAGGGAACTGGAGCTTTTGATATCCTTCCTGGAATGTGGCAAGCATTCCACCACAAGCTTGCTTCCCGACTCTAAACACAAGTGCAGCCGCTCCAAATTTAGCTGTGGCTTGGTGAGGGTGCCCTCAGCTTGGAGGAGTTTGGATTCAAGTCCCACTTCAGTGAAACGAACACAAAATTCAAGTCAAGTTTATTGCCACCTGATAGTATTTGTACATCCTGATGGGAAAAGTGTATCTCTGGACCATAGTGCACACTGCACCCACACTCTGCACACAAACAACACGTTGACAGGAATCATAAATAAATAAATAGACGAATAGATGGGTTATATATATATATAAATAATTTGTGTGTTTCTAGGATTGTTGAACAATCTCACTGCCTGCTGGAAGAAGCTGTTTTCCAGCCTGGCAGTCCTGGTTTTTATGCTGCTGTACATTTTCCTTGAAGGATGCTTATCCAGGGCATTGTCAAGGGATTGCTGCGCCGTCTTTCAGATGAGATGCTAAACTTTGGCCATCTCTGTTACTTGCACAAGATACCATGTAATTTGGGTAAAAGGGTCTTGACCGTGTGCTGGCCCATTATTTATTGATGATGGCAACTGTAAACACAGGTTGTCTGGTTATTGGTTCTGTTGTGCACCAAATAAGTATAGATGTGACAGCAGGCACACAATTAAGAATTCTGCAAAGAAACCTTGAGTTATAAAGGAATTATAAAAAAAAGGTATCTGGCATTTTGTCATTCTAAAAAGTGACTTAAAATAGAGGTGTATAGGATTATGAGGTGGATACCCAGCACCTTTTTCCCAGGGCAACAACAGCAAATACAAGATGACGGGAGAGAAATTTAGGAGAGATATCAGAGGTAAGTTTTTTACATAGAGAGTGGTGGGCACCTGGAATGCATTGCTGGGTGTGGTGGTGGTGTCTGGTACAATAGAAAAATTTAAAAGACTACTAGGCACGTGAATATAAGAAAAATAAGTGTGAGGTAGAGAAGATTGTAGTGGAGTAGGTGTACAGAGGTCGGCACAACATCGTGGGCTGAAAGGCCTGTACTGTGTTGTAATATTTGTTGTTGCTTTGGGGAACCACTGACCATTTGGAGTGTTGAATTGGTTGGTATAGTTAGCTTGTTGCAGCACTAGTGATCAGGACTGGGATTTGAATCCCAAGCTATTAGGAGGAGTTTGTGCGTTCTCCCTTGGTGGGTTTCCTCCGGGTGCTGCAGTTTCCTTCCACTGTTCAAAAAAAAACTGGGGGTTGAAGGTCAATTGGATGTAATCGGAGAGCAAGGGCTCATGGGCTGAAAGGGCCTGTTATGTGCTGGATGTCTAAATTTGAAATGTAAATTAAATAAATGCAAAAATTAAAGACCCTGACTGGAAGATTAAAAGTTTAAACTTAATACTTTGAGTTCATGAGGATTGTTGCTCCCCTCAATGCACATCCAGCACTAAATGAATGCAAGGACTGGATTGGCACGTGTGCATAGAGGGAGGCAGATTCTGCAGGAAGGAGGAAGATGTTGATGCCCTCACTGAGAGGGGAATTAATGCTGAGCTATACCTGCTCCATTGAAGGTTGAGACAGAATGTGAGCACAGCACAGGGAAATGAGACCACCTCAGGGAGACACCTTGATCGGCACGATGACTTGAGTCAAAGGCCTGTTCCTATGCTGTATAACACTGCAATCAGGACAGAGACAGTTACATTGAGTTTCTCATGGTCTTGGGACGTTGGGAACTGCCAATAACTATGTCACACATGTCAAACTCAGGCCCGCGGGCCAAATTTGGCCCGTGATATAATATTTGGCCCGCAAGATCATATCAAATATGTATTAGAGCTGGCCGCCACGCCAGTATAGCGCATGCACAGCTAATACTACAAATCCCAGAATGCTTTGCAAATGCGTTGGCGCCGGCCCGTAAGCCCGCTAATCGCCCCCACCTCCGCTGTTTACTTTCATTAGCACCTGCGACCTGTCGCCCAACTCACATGTAATAAACCCCTTACGAAAAATGGCCAAACGAAAGACAGAAAACAGGACCTTTCAAGACAGGTGGGAGGCAGACTATATGTTCATCATTTTAAAAGACAAACCTGTTTGTCATTGAAGCAAGTTGTTATTTTTTTGTGGAAAAGAAAAATACATTTAAAAGGAGCTTAAAGGCTACAGAGAAATATTATTTATTGAATATTTTATTTCTCATTTGTTAATGCTTCTTCTGGAAAGAGTTTAACCAAAACGATTATTAAACATTTATTTTAATAAGAAAAAGTTTAACATTACATATGTTGAAAGAAGAGAAAACATGCAGATGTTGTTGAAAATTTTCAATAAATATTTAGTTTTGCCCACGACTTAGTCCAAGTTTTTAATTTTGGCCCTCCGTGAATTTGTTTGACACTCCTGAACTACGTAATCCTTTATCAGGATCTTGATTGAATGATGCACGTTGCCCATGTCTCCACTGAAGAAATAGCTGCTGAAAATTTGATGTAATCTTTTGTGTCTGTTTTATGGGACTCTGTTTAAGGTGTCAATCAAACAAGGGCATCTCACTCTGGAGCATCAACTTGGATTTTTGCAAGTGAGACTTGAAACAATGATCTTCCACTTCACATCCAGAGCACTGATAGAGAAAGGCCCAGGTAGATGCAGCCTGACCTCATGGACAATAATTAGTAAGAGTTCGTACTTGCATAAAGGAATTTTAAAAAAGTCAGCGGGTTTAGTGCCATTTGAGGCGCAGCAAAGTCGAGGAGAGAGGAGGAGCAAGAAACGGCCGAGAGGTGAGTCACGTTAAGGTTTAAAAAGAGTAAGAAAGGCAACTGAAGGGTTAAGCAGAGTGTTGATTTGTGGGAGTGAGAAATCGGGTATTAAGATAATTGGCGGAGACCAATAAAGGGAGGGGTAGCTGAGGGAGCGGCCAGGGAGTGAGTGGAACAGGGAAGGAATGGGACTTTGGATCAAGAGGCTTCAGTGAGAAGAGGCTGAGAAAGACCTAGCTTGTTTGCTACCAGAGAGGTAAGGCCAGGTGAGATAGTTAAATATTTTAATTAAAGTTAGATAATACAGTCAGCTAGGGCAGTGGGTTGCTCCGGTTGTGGGATGTGAGAAATCTGGGATAGTGTATTTGTCCCTGATGACTACACATGCAGAAGGTGCATCCAGCTGTTGCTCCTTACAGCCCGAGTTAGGGAACTGGAGCAGAAGTTGGATGAAGTTGGGGGAGGCAGAGGAAATGGCAGACAGGAGTGTCAGGGAGGCGGTCACCCCTATAATTCAGGCAGGTAGCTGGGTGACTGTCAGGAGAGGGAAGGAGAAGATGTAGACAGCTCAGTGAACCCCTGTGGATGTTCCCATCAACAGCAGGTATACCATTTTGGATACTGTTGATGGGAACTTACAAGTGACAAGTTGAGGTGGTCATGTCTCCGGTGCAGAGGCTGGCCCCCTGGCTCAGAAGGGAAGGGGGGAGAAGCAGAGAGCGATAGTGACTGGGGACTCGTTGGTTAGACAAGTAGATAGGAGGTTTGCTACTAATTATTGTCCATGAGTTCAGGCTGCATCTACCTGGGCCTTTCTCTATCAGTGCTCTGGATGTGAAGTGGAAGATCATTGTTTCAAGTCTCACTTGCAAAAATCCAAGTTGATGCTCCAGAGTGAGATGCCCTTGTTTGATCAAGGCTCCCATTTGGTATGTTTCCTCCCAGGTGCCAGGATCAGGGGCATCTCTGATCAAGTACACAGCTTTATGGAAGGGGAGGGTGAGCATCCAGACATGGTGATCCACATGGGACCAATGAATATAAGGAGTTAGGGAAGAAGTTAAAAAGCAGGACCTCAAGGTGGTAATCTTGGGAATAGGACGATGTGGTGGATAAATATGTGGCTAAAGAGTTGGTGCAGGGGGCAAGGGTTCAGGTTTGTGGATCATTGGGAACTCTCTGGGGAAGGTCTGACCTTGACAAAAAGGACGGGCTGCATCTGAACTGGAGGGGGACCAATATCCTGGCAGGAAGATTTGCTAGATCTTTTGGGGAGGGTTTAAACTAGTTTGGCAGGGGAGTGGAAATCTGAATGAGAGTACGGAGATTAGGGTAAAAAGACAACTAGATTTGAAGGGAGAGAGGACCAGATTGTTAAAATTAATAAAGGAGAGGGGGTAGTAAAAGAAAATGGTAATCAAAGGAGTGAATATGGGGGATATTCTCTCAAGTGTATATATTTCAATGCATGGATCATAGTGAATAAAGTAGATGAACTTAGAGCATGCATTGACACATGGAAATATGATATTGTATCCATCAGTAAAACTTGGTTGCAGGGGGCCATGAGTGGCACCTAAATGTTCCAGGATTCCGATGCTTTAGGTGTGATAGAACAGGGGATTAAAGGTAGAGGAGTTGCAATACTTGTCCGAGAAAACATTACAGCAGTGCTATGGCAGGATAGATTGGAGGGCTCCTCCAGTGAGGTTATTTGGTGGAAGTGAGGAATGGGAAAGGCATGAAAATACTAATGGAAGTGTATTATAGACCACCTAATGGACAGGGAATTAGAGGAGCAAATTTGTAAGGAGATAGCATAAGATGGTGATTGAAGATTTTAACTTTCCACATATTCACTGGGACACCCATACTGTAAAAGGGCTGGATGGGTTGGAGATTGTCAAATGTGTTCAGAAAAGGTTTCTAAATCAATGCATAGAAGAACCAACTAGAGAGGGGTCAGTATTGGATTTCCTATGAGGGAGCAAGATAGGTCAGGTGACAGAGGTTTGTGTTGGGGAACACTGAGTCTAGTGATATTATTAGCTTTAGGTTAATAATAGAGAAGGATAGGGCTTGGGCCTAAGGTTGAGATTCTTGATTGGAACAAGGCTAATTTCGAGGAGATATGAAAGGGTTTAGAAGACGTGGATTGGAATAATTTATTTTCTGGGAAGGTCACAGCAGATAAATGGAGAGATTCAAAAAGGGAAATTTTGTGTCCCTGTGAGGATTAAAGGAAAGATTAGAAAATATAGGGAGCCTTGGTTTTCAAGAGATATTGGGAATTTGATTCGGGAGAAAAGGGATGTGTACAATCGATATAGACAGTAGGGAATAAATGAGCTGTTTGAGCGATATAAAGAGTGCAAAAAGAATCTTCACGAAGAAATTAGAAAGGCTAAAAGAAGATACAAGGCTGCTTTGACAGACAAGGTAAAAAAAAAAATCCAAAGGGCTTCTACAGTTATATTAAAAGCAAAAGAATAATGAGGGATAAAATTGGGCCCTTTGAGGATCAGCGGGGTAGGCTAGATGAGGAGTCAGAAGAGATGGAAGTTTTAAATGATTTTTTTTTTCTTCAGTATTCACTAGGGAAAGGAATATTGATTCGGGTGAAGTAAGAAAACATAGTGAGGGCATAGAAAATGTACAGATTAATGAGGAGGTAGTACTGGCTATTTTAAAGAAAACAAAGGTGGATAAATCTTTAGGTCCTGTCAAGATGTTCCCTAGGACCTTGAATTAACGGGGGCTCTGACAAAAATATTTAAAATGTCATTAGCCACAGGGGAGGTGCAGGAGGATTGGAGCGGAGCTCATGTTGTTCCACTGTTTAAAAAAAGGCTCTAAAAGTAAACCAGGTAATTATAGGCCTGTGAGTCTGACATTGGTGGTAGGTAAATTAATGGAGAGTGTTCTTAGAGATGGAATATACAATTATTTGGATAGACAGGGATTGATTAGGAGTAGTCAACATGGTTTTGTGCATGGTAGATCATGTTTAACAAATCTTATTGAATTTTTTGAGATTATGAAGAAGTTTGACAAAGGGAAGGCTGTGGATGTTGTCCATGGACTTTAGTAAGGCCTCTGACGAGGATCCGCATAAGAAAGGAAGATTCATTCATTAGGTATTAATGATGGAAGTAGTGAACTGGATTCAATAATGGTTGGATGGGAGATGCCAGAGAGTAGAGGTGGAAAATTGTTTGTCAAATTTGAGGCCGGTGACTAGTGGAGTGCCTCAGGGATCAATACTGGGTCCACTGCTGTTGGTCATATATATTAATGATCTAGATCAGGGGTGTCAAACTCAAATTCACGGAGGGCCAAAATTAAATACTTGGACTAAGTCGAGGGCCGAACTAAATATTTATTGAAAATTTTCAACAACATCTGCATGTTTTCTCTTCTTTCAACATATGTAATGTTAAACTTTTTCTTATTAAAATAAATGTTTAATAATCATTTTGGTTAAACTCTTTCCAGAAGAAGCATTAACAAATGAGAAATAAAATATTGAATAAATAATATTTCTCTATAGAGGATTTGTCAAATGTTGCTAGTGTGCTGTCGAATAGTAAAATCTGAGGGCTATTGAGAATGTGGGAGAATAACATGATTCCTGAAACAATCAAATGGGTGACTGATTGTGGGCATGAACTCTAGCAGGGTTATTTGCCATGTCCTTTTTCCATTGGTACAGATATCCTTTGATTTACACACTTTTCAAGTTTTATGCCTAATGAGCTTGTATCCAGATGCAGGACCATTTTTAACCAGGAATATATTTATCACTGTGACATGAAACTATTGGAAGATCGTTTTATCCTGAGATTAAAGTTCATAATCCTTAATCAGGCCTGTGTGCGGGAGGGCGGGGGTTTGCGGGCGATCAGGTTGGACAACGACAGTGCGGGGGCATCGGCTCTCGCTGCAGGGCGGCATCTCGGCGGATCAGCGGCCCCGTCACCGTGAGTCGCGGGTCGGCCTGCGGCAGGGAGGGGGAGTGGGCAACGGTCCTGGCGAGGTCAGGCCCGAGGCCTCCGGTTCCGGGCGCTGGGAAGCGGCCTTGGCTTCCCCTGACACCGGCCAGGCCCCAAAACCAGAGTCCACGGTGAGACCCTGCAATGTAAACAGAGGAGGTGGGGGCGATTAGCGGGCTGACGCCAATGCATTCTGGGATTTATAGTATTAGCTGTGCATGCGCTATACTGGCGTGGCGGCTAGCGGGCCACCTCTAATACATTTTTGAAATGATCTTGCGGGCCAAATATAATTATATCGCGGGCCAAATTTGGCCCGCAGGCCAGAGTTTGACATGTGTGATCTAGATGATAGGGTGGAAAATTAGATTAGAAAGTATGCAGATTGGACAGTGAGGAACGTTTTAAAAACCTGCAATGAGATATAGACCAGTGAGAGGAGTGGGCTGAAAGATGGCTGATAGTGTTTAATACTGATAAATGTGAGGTGCTACATTTTGGTAGGACTATTCAGCAAAGGTCCTACACATTAAATGGTGGACAATTGAGGAGTCCAGTAGAACAAAGGGATTTAAGAATTCTGATACATAATTCCCTGAAAGTGGAGTCACATGTAGATAGAGTGGTGAAGAAAGCATTTGGTATGTTGGCTTTCACTAGTCAGAGTATTGAGTACAGGAGTTGGGATGTCATGTTGAATTTGCATAAGGCTTTGGCAAGACCAAATTTGGAATATTGTGAACAGTTTTGGTTGTCAAATTATAGGAAGGATATCAACAAAATAGAGAAAGTGCAGAGGAGAATTTACAAGAATGTTATGTGGGTTACAGGGAAAGGTTAAACAGGTTATATATAGTTATTATCTTCTTCTTTTCTTTCTTTGGCTTGGCTTCGCGGACGAAGATTTATAGAGGAGGTAAATGTCCACGTCAGCTGCAGGCTCGTTAAAATGCCAAAGAACAACAATGTATAGATCACCTTTTTTAAAACAAAATTCTTTATGTAGGATTCCAAGAAATAGGATTTGGAATGTTTGGTCCTATTTGCTTCCAACACTTCTGACACTGGGCTGAATTCTGTTCATCTACAGCCAGTGGTTCCAGCATGTCCAATCTCCCAGACCACCCCCGAATTCAACCCAAGTCCTGTAGCGCAGAGGTGGGGGGGGGGGGGGGTGTCATTGCCCTCAGCACTCTCATATAGCTTTATGTCAAGGTGGGTCAGCACATAGTTATCCCATTAATTTGACTCCAGTCACTTAGCTCAGTTGTGGTGGCAGTTGGAGAAACATTTAGCACGATGCTATTATGGTGCCAGTGACCCAAGTTCAAATCCACTGCTTCCTAAAAGGTTTGTACCTTCTTGTTTCTATGTGGGTTTTCTCAGGGTTCTCTAGTTTTCCTCCCACCCTTCAAAACATACGAGCTGGTAGGTAATTGGGTGTAATTTGGCAGCACGAGTTTCATGGGCCACAAGGGGCTACTACTATGCTATATGGTTGAAAAATCATTAAATGAAAAGCAATCGCCTGCTTTAATAATGTAGATTTATTGATTTAGTCTGAATAATTGCTCACTGTCCATGACCATCAGAAACATTTAGTAGCGAGGGTCATCTTGGCCAGTCCATCTGACCTAAAAGAGGTGCAGAAGGGAATGTTGAGTAAGTTGGCCAGGTACACTGTGCTAGGCTTGTAAAGTGCAGCCTCTGCCAGGTGGTGAAATTTGGAAGATTTGTACCATGATGAAAACTTTAAATATAATCCTACATCTCATGGATTTAAATTCTGCCAACTCCCAGATTGTGGAATTACGCTGCTCTGCTGATATGCATTTGTCAAGTTGCTTCAATTTTGCAATTCTTTATGATGTTTCAGAAAGCAAAAATAAACATTTAATTAGAAGATGTGAGCCAGTCGTAAAATTATGTATTCAAATCAGTTTTCCAATTAAAAAAAAATCTTCAAATAGCACAATCTACTTGTATTTCCATTAACTAGTAGACATAAGATACTGCAGATGTTGTAATCTAGAGCAAAAAAAAAACAAACCACTGGAAGAACTGAGCAGGTCCTGATCCAAAACATTGACTATCTCTCTACCTCCGAGGATGCTGCCTGATCTGCTGAGTTCCACCAAAAGTTTGTTTCCCTGCTTGATGCACAGACTCTGCAAAGTTTCAAATCTCTGACAACTGTTAGTCTGACCGTGTATTTCTTTTTGTAGGTTGGTGCATTCTGGTGCAGGGAAAGACTCCCCTGATCTAGTCGCAGAACTCTCCTTTGCCACTCGTACTGGAACTCGCCAAGGCATCGAAGCGCACCTCTTTCGGGTGGAGAACAACTCCAATTTGTCTAGCTGGACCAGGCAAATCGTACAGGGCTGCCACAAAGCAGTGGAACTCATGAAAGAAGTTATAACCAGTGAGTTTCTAGTATCGGTCGCCTCATCACAGGAAGGATGTAGATGCTTTGGAGAGGGTGAAGAGAAGATTTACCGGGATGGGAGAACACGTCACATAAAGCAAGGTTGACAGAGCTAGGGTTTTTCTCTTTGGAGTTGCAAAAGATTTGAGGTGCCAATAGAGATGCACAAGATTTTGAAGGGCTTGGATTGGGTGGCCAGCCAGCACCTTTTTCTTGGGGTGATAATAGCAAATACCAGAGGACATCTGTTTCAGACGAATAGAGGAAAGGTTAATGGATCAGCACAGTTAAAATACTCTTTTTTTACCCAGTGGTGGTGGAGGCTGATACAATGGGAAATTTAAGAGACTCCTGATAGGCACAAGAATGCAAGAAAAAGTGTTATGGAGTAGATGGGTACAACAATGTTGGCTGAAGTGCCTGTACAGTGATGCTTCATGTTCTATCAGGTAAGAGATTCTGCCCCACATCAGATGCTGTGAAACTGATGAAAACAAAAGTTGGAAGAAAAGGTTTACTACACTATATGCAAACAGGCAATGACAGAAACATGAAGTATATCAACTAATTTTTGTTTTTTTTTCTCCCCCTACCTCTCCTTCTGCCCTTTATCTGCTTCTGAAGGGACTGACAGTCCCTGGGGTAAATATCAAGGGTATCCAAAGCTTTAATTCAGATTGAGCTGGGAAAATACAAACATGACCCCATCCCTCTTCAAACTTCCCAATGATTGAATTGTACATAACTGATAGTGAGCCCATTTTCATACACATTTTACAATGTATATAGGCACCAAAATTCTTACTTGATTCAGATAAACAAGTAGTTGTAAGGGGAGAAAATTACAGTAGTAAATGTAAATGGATTAAAATAGAAAATCAATACAATAGTGAGATAAATATTCACAGTTATCCTCGTGCAAATAAGTGGAGGTTCAAGAGCTGTTGGAAATAAATGGTTCTTGAACCTGGAGATGATGGTCTTCTGTACCTTCAGCTGAAAAGTAGCAGTGGGAAGAGGTTGTGACCAGGGTGATGGGGGTCCTTTCTGATGTTGGCTGCCTTGTTGAGGCACCACCTCACATTAGATATCTACAATGGATGGGAGGTCAAAACCTGTGATGGACCTGGCTATCTTTGCTACCTTGTGCAACCTTTTGCATTCCTTAGCAGTCAAATTCCCAAACCAGGTTGTGATGCCACCAGTCAGTATGATTTCCACAGTACATATTTGATAGAGTATCTGATGACATGCCGAATCTCTTTTGACTCCTTAGGAAGTGGAGGCATTAGTGTGCCTTCTCCACAGTCACCTTCATGTGCTGTCTCGATACAAGGTATAATTCTGGTCAGATTTCAATGAGCGGGTGCATTGTAGAGCAGAGGGATCTAGGAGTACAGGTATATAGGACCTTGAAAGGTCATAGGTAGATAGAGTAGTCAAGGCTTTCTGCTTATTGGCCTTTAACAGTCAGATTATTGAGTATAGGAATTGGGAGATCATATTACAGTTGTATAAGACTTGGTGAGGCCCCACTTAGAGTTCTGTGTTCTGTTCTGGTCACCTTGCTGCAGGGAAGATTGACAAGAATGTTCCCAGGAATCAAAGGGCCCGAGCTATCGGGAGAGGTTGAGCAGGCTGGGGTGTTATTCCTTGAAGTGCAGGAGAATAAGGGTGATCACATAAAGGTGTACAAAAGCATGTGAGGAATATATCAGGTGAATACACAAAGTCTTTTGCCCAGAGTAGTGAAATCAGTAACCAGAGGACATAGATTTAAGGTGATGGGGAGAGATTTAACAGACTACTTCCACAGTCGAGAAGGTGCACAGAATGTAAAGATTAAAGCAGACCTTTCAGGATTGAGAAAGGGAAATACTCTGCAAAGTACAGGATGATCATAATTAGATGCAAGTGCAAAGATGCATTATGCATTTTCAACGAGAGATTTAAAGTCTCCAGCGATATCCTGGATTGTGAGACAAAGGTCAGGTGAACAGAGTTGGGACACGGATCTGGCCCCTCTTGCTGTTGGTGCAGGCAGGAGAGATTGAACCAGCTCCTCTTGTTGCAAACTTTCTAACAAGCCCAAATACCTCCCTAAACACCTTCATGCAAACATTCTGAAATGCTGTGGTCAAATTTTCAAAATTAATTTTTTAATAATAATTAACTACCTTAACCAAGGATGGTTCAGGTGCAGTCTGGTGTATACTCAGAGCTGCCTGTCAACAAGCTTAGTTTGAGGTGCAGTTGGCAGCGCAATTTGATCTCCCAACTGGATCAGCACTCCCTGTGGGTTACCCAATTCAGACCAGCAACTGAAGCAAACCACAGAACTAGAATAGGCTTCCTGCAACTGTCCCTGAGAATTGTATTACCAAAAGCCCACAAATAAATAAATTTTTTCTTGTTTGGAATTGCATTAGAAATGAGGCAGATTTAGTGTGGAGATTAGCACAACTCTAACGCCAGCCACCCGGATCTGATTCCGCTGCTGTCTGTAAGATGTTTGTTCATTCTCCCTGTGTCCGTGTGTATTTCCTCTGGGTGCTCCAGTTTCCTTCCACTTTGCAAAGGGTTGGCAAATTAATTTGTCATATGGGTGGTTCAGGCTCATAGGCTAAAAGAGCCTGTTACTCAATATGTATATCAATATTCCTCTTTCAATCTTTTTATTGAGTTTTATAGAACAAGAACACATTGAATAGAGAACATATGGTTACCAAATATGAGGGATAAAAGTATATTTCCAAAAATAAAACAAGTGATATACCCTATCATGTTGTCCGAACAGAAAAAAACTGGGATGGTTTGACATAAAATTAAAGATAGTAATGTTTTATAGATTCAGCATAACTATTACTAACTGAAGGAAAAACTATATACTTAAATAAATCAAGATAAACAGATTTAATGAGCAGAAAAATAATCCATAAAAGGGCTCCACATTTTATGAAAATTAGGTTTTTTTTGTGCCATAAGATTTATAAATAGTAAGACTTGACAATCATATGATGAAAATAGCTTGTTAATATCATCTAACAGTCCAAACAAAGCTGTTAAAGGATTAGGTTCAAGATTAACATGTAATATTATGGACAAAACACAACAAAAATCTTCCTCCAATAAGGTTCAAGAACTCGACAAGACCAGAGCGTATGTATCAAGATTGCTTCTCTGTCGTTATATTGATCAAATCGGGGTTTTAGATCAGGAAATATATGGGGTAATTTGTTTTTAGACATACAAGTCCAATGTATAAAGAAGGTCGAGCACATAGTGAAGAAATTTTAACTAATTTAAGAATCAAATCCGAATTTTTGTTTGAGATAGAAAACTGTAGATCATGCTCTTTTAATCTTATCGAGAGAAATTTGATTCTGAAAGCTAATCATATATAAAGGTTATTAAACCCTTCCAGCATTTTAGATTCACAAGTCATGGGAAAACTTGGTAATTGAATCTGTAAAAAATTTTCTGATCTGCAAGTATCTTTTAAAAAAAAAGTAAATTTGCTAAATTAAACTTTGCTGATAACTGTTCAAAAGACGTGAGACAACTGTCAACAAACAAATCTCAAAAGCACTGAATACCATTATCATATCAATTGACAAACACCGAATCATTTAAAGTGGAGGAAATACATAACTAGATGATATAAAACTTGATAAGGAAAAACATTGGAGAGCTCGTCGAAAGAACCAAAGACTTGTTGATCCAAACCAAGGCTTTTAATAGCTAAAGACAGGAGCTCTTCGCAGGTGGCCGACCAGTCTGGAATGATCCGACCTGGCTAGGGACACAACCCTTTAAGGCCCAGACAGGAGGTGTGCCTAAGCTCTCAGCCAATTGCTATAAGCACAGTCATTACGCTTCACATGAGGCACTGTGTTTGCCGGTGGCCATTTTAGACCTACAGACTGCAGCAAAGTGGCCGTTTTTAAGGCACTTCTGGCACCTGGCTTTTCTTGCTGGGCACTGGGACCTGCTGTGCTTGTCCCTCCTGCAGAAATAACATTTTGGGTTCGCAGGGGGCAGGCCGTCAGTATCTCGGGGGGTGGTAGGGTAGAAGGGCACTCTACTCACATCAGAACGTGGGGTTCAGTCCCTAGAGAACTCGTATGACTTTAAGGCTGCATCCTCCATTGTGATTGCAATCCAGGCCACGTCCTCTAGTTTTTCTACCCCTTGTTCGAGCAAGCGCAGCCTCACTTCGTTCGATCAGAGCCCGGCCACATAGGCATCCCAGACGAGATCATTTGTGATCTCGGCAGCAGTTTTGTCCACACAGTTACAGTCCTTGCCCAACGCCTTGACTACTTGTAAATATGCCGGGCTGTTGCTTCCTCGACACAAGCACGTGCCGGGCATGAACTCTGTTCATTGGTTGATCGGACAGTTCTTTCAGTACCTTTATGGCTGCGGTCTCATCCTGGATATTCTCGTAGACACTCAAGGACACCATAGACAGCAATGCTGTTAGACGCTGGTTATCCTCCTCCACCTCAATGACCCTTAGGAAGTTTTCAAAGTTCAACAGCCAGAACTTAAAGGCTTTGAAGGCTGTAGGTGACTGTGGGTCGACGTCAAGTTTTTCTGGCTGAGTCAGACGCTCCATCCCTTTTTAAAAATAAAAATATTTTTGCTAATAAAATTGTAGAGCTCGTCGAAAGAACCAAAGACTTGTTGATCCAAACCAAGGCTTTTATTTGCAAAAGACAGGAGCTCTTCACAGGTGGCCGACCAGTCCGGAATGATCCGACCTGGCTAGGGACACAACCCTTTAAGGCCCAGACAGTAGGCGTGGCTAAGCTCTCAGCCAATCGCTGCAAGCACAGTTATTACACTCTAGATACTGTAACTATATACATTGGTGATAGGTCTGTACTATCACAAACATTTTGAATCAAAAAAATTCCTGAAATCCGATAGATATATATAAAACCATATAACAATTACAGTACGGAAACCGGCCATCTTGGCCCCTCTAGTCCCATTTGCCTGCACCCTGCCCATAACCCTCCAATCCCCTCACATCCATGCATCTATCCAACTTTTTCTCAAATGAGAAAATTGATCTTGCTGCAACCACCTCTTCCGGAAGGTCATTCCACTCAGCCTCTCTCATGTTACTTCTAAACTTTTGACCCCTGGTTCCAATCTCATCTACCCTATCTATCCCCCTCATAATTTTAAATACCTCTATCAAATCCCCCCTCAATCTTCTACACTCCAATGAATAAAGACCCAGTCTACTCAATCTTTCTTTGTATTCTAGATGCTGTGATCCAGAAAACATTTTAGTAAATCTTCTCTGCACCCTCTGTATCTTATTGATAATCCTTCCTATAATTTGGGGACCAGAAAGGCACACAGTATTCCAAATTTGGCCTCACCAATGCCTTGAATAGTCTCAACATCACTTCCCAGCTCCTACATTCTATGCTTTGATTTATAAAGGCCAGCATACCAAAAGCCTTCTTTACCATTATCCACATGAGAATCCACTTTCAAACAACGATGTTATTCCAAGATCTCTGTCTTTTACTACAGGGCTGTATATCATTCTGTTAACCTTAGCTAAAGAAAAAAGAATTGCTACTCCTAAAAAGGATAAAACAAAAACTTTGCAGCCAACCTCAATTCCAAAGAGACCCAAACTGGGCGATTCAGTCTATTAAAATATTGAATCCAAAACAAGATAAAACACATATTGATTGCCCAGTAATAGTTTCTAAATTTCAGCAATGCCAAGCCTCCATTCCTCTTAGATTTCTGCCAATGAAGCTTATTCAGCCGACATCATTTGTTTTGCCAAATATAGAGTCAAGGGAATTTAAAAAAAAAACAACTTGGGGGATAAAGACTGGAATTGCATAAAAAAGTATAAAATTTGGGGTAAAATAATCATTTTAATAGAGTTAATATGACCAAGTAATGAAATAGATAAAGGTGACCATCTGGACAATGTCTGCTTAAATTGTTTTAATAAATGAAGACCATCTTCCTTTAAATATTTGTGGTTTTTGGTGACTATAATTCCTAGGTAAGTAAACTGATTCTTAACAACCCTAAAAGGGATATTGGCATAGATAGGCAATGTTATTGCCATTCAACCCCATCGAAGGCCTTCTCTGCATCCAGAGATAACACACTCTGGAATTTTAGAAGGTGATTATATTATAGGGGAAAAAAATCATTCTTTTGTGAGTTTAGTTTATACCCTGAAAAGTGATTAAATTGTGACAGTAATGACAGCATAAAAGAAATAGATACTTCTGGATTGGAGACAAATAATAGACGGTCATCTGCATAAAGGGAGACCTTGTGAACTATACCCCCTCTAGAAATCCTGACAATGTCCTTGGAATCAAGAAAAGCAATAGATAACAGTTCTAAAGCTAAATCAAACAAGAGTAGATTGAGAGGGCATTCCTGCCTAGTTCCACGAGGTAAATTAAATAAAGTGGATTGTTGATTATTTGTAACAACAGATGTAGAAGGTGAATGGTATAATAATTTAATCCATGAGATGAAACCAGGACCAAAATTGAATTTTCTCAGGATTTCAATCTTATTGTCATTCAACCCCATCGAAGGCTTATCTCTGCATCCAGAGAGATAACACACTCTGGAATTTTAGGAGAAGGTCATTATATTATATTTAATAATCTATGAATGTTAAAATGTGAGTGACGATTTTTAATGAAACTGGTCTGATCTTGTGCAACAATCAAAGGTAAAATATTCTCTAGTCTGTTAGCTAACGTCTTAGCAAGAATCTTAGCATCTGCATTCAATAATGAAATAGGTTGGTAGGAGGCATATTCACTTGGACCTTTGTTCTTTTTTAAAATCAGGGATATTGAAGCCTCAAAGTTTTGGGCAGAGTGGCCCTTGCAAAGGATTCAGAAAAGAGAGTACTTAATCGGAAAGACAATAAATGAGAAAAGGATTTAAAAAAACTCCAGGAGAGCCATCCGGACCAGGTGCCTTCCCATGGCTCCAATCTTAAACGATACTCAAAGGATTATGCAGGAAAATTAAGTTGATTAAGAAAATTATCTGGAAGCTATGAAACATATAACATGGAGTAAAAAAAATCTCAAAAGTTAAAAACAATTAAAGTAAAAAACATTGAATTTAAATAAGTTGTAAATGCTGGTGACATGTTTGGTATTTGATTCACCTCGGACTTTGTAATACTGTGACATTGCTCACATTGTACAGTTCCGACTAGATTCAGTGCTAACTGTAAAACTGATCTGAAATTATCCATCTTGCTGGAAACTTTAACTTCCATAATGGAGCTATCAATCACGATTAGTTGATGACTTTAACCAGGTGCGCTCGCTCGACTGTGAAGCAGTCGGTTAGTGTCAAGTTAATTATTGTACAATGGGCAGAATGGAGGAATCTCTGTTTAGAATTTCTTTATGGATTCTGATTGAAATCCCTGGACTTGCAAACCTGAAGACCGAGAAAGTTTTGTTCATGTCTTGTGGTGGCAGCTGAGGCTTAATGGACACCTGTGTCAGAAATCTGGGCTACAATTCAAGGCTGACTCCAGGGCTTTGAATGCTAGGAGGTCTGCATTGTTGGAGGCGTCTGTCTCAGATAAATTGAATTGAACTGTTCATTGCCATTTATTCTGAGACAGTGAGGTTAGTGCAGCTGTGAGCTTGATGTTATTAGAGTACCAGCAAGCCGGATTCAAATCTGCCATTGTCTGTAAGGAGTTGGTGGGTTTTTTCTGGGTGCTCTGGTTTCCTTCCACCTTCCAAAATCGTATGGGCTTGGTAGGTTAATGGAGGCATTCTACCATGTACTGTTAAAATTAAAAATAAAGTTAAAAGCTTTGTTTTGTGTGGCATCCAGGCAAGTCTGGCTCTGCATAGCACAGCAGGTAGTGCAAGAATACAACAGAGTTACAATTTTAAAAAAAGGCACTGAAGTGCTGTGACATTTTGCGAGCTGTTCGCAAAAGACCTCCTTCACACCCTACTCTCTATCCCTCCACTTAAACACCTAAGATGATTGACTCTGCACTGTTAACTCTTTTTGGCTATATGACCTGCTGTCTCCGTGTATCTCTGTACTTCTGTTTTGTGAGTTAGTTCTGTGAGATACCCAGCTGGACTACTCACAAAACAATAAACTAGAAAAAACAAGAATGCGGGATTTGGTGTTAAAGAGCAAGGCTCGTGCCAACAGGTCGGGTGAATCAGAGATCACAAAGCACTTTTACCTGGATATCTGACATTCTCCTGTTACTTTGAAATTGTTATCCTTCAGTCACTACCACAGCAAGAGGTTACCCGGTGGGAACAAAATGTCTGCATGCAATATTGCTACAATGTGAATTGGCTGGAATACTTCAAAAGAATAGTTAATCAATGAGAAAGTGCTTTTGAATACAAGGAAAACCGCAGTAGGTATTTGAGCTTTTTATTCTTTGTATATTAGGGCTGGTAGTTGACTGCCATGAAAGTAGTGGTTTGATGGGTGGGGGGAGTTAACAAGTCACACAATGAGTGAGGAGAGGGTAGCAGAAAGATTGGTTAGCTTTCCAAGGTTGTTTGTGAAATTGGTAAGATTGCAATACAGTCTGCACAAGGGATCAACCACCTGCTCCATATTCCTCACGATGAGACCATTCAGTCTATGCTGTAACATCCCAACTAATTTCTCCACATTCCACCACCCACTTGTACCCTGGGGACATTTACAGCAGCCAGTTTGCCTCCCAACCTGAACAAATGCAGTTAAAGGGAGAACATGCAAACTCCACCCAGTCAGCACTGGAGATCAGGATTGAACCCAGGAAGCTGGATGCACCAGCTGTACCACTGTACTGTCCACTTAAGAGTTGTAAGGTTAGACAACCAAACGATGGTAGTGAGCTGAAGTTTGCATTTCTGTTCAGGTCACCTAGGTCCAGGCAGCTTTGTCCTGAATGAATTGCCCTAATGCTGGTGTTCTGTATCCACTCCACAGCATGCACATACAGGAGCCAGGAATGTTGTCTGAAAATTCATTATGAAAATGGTTTTACTATCTTGAAAGAGGCCCAGGAAGGAAGCATCCCAAAGGTGATCTGGCACTATTCCTTTGAGAAATTAAAGAACTCCTCAGATGATGGCGTGAGAATGCTCTATCTGGACTTTGGTGGAAGGGATGGAGAAATTGTGAGTACCTTTATATTTCCTCCACTGATGTTAATAATATGGAACAAACACTACAGTGGTATCTATATGGCCTTTTAAGATAGTAAAGCATGCAAACAGCTGTCACAAAAATGACATCAACCAAAGTTATATTCATGTATAATGAAAGATCTTCAACCTGAAACGTTGCACAAGAAAAGAATTGCTGGAGGAACTCGGCAGATCAGAATCTTTTATCAGGGCTAAAATAAAATAGGTGAAATCACATATATAAAGGGGGAAAGAGGCTGGGAGAGTGGCCCACAGGACACAAGAAACATGAGAGAGAGAAAAAAAATTACAGGACTATATAAAGAGATGGGAATAAACAATGGGATCAGATGGGGGTGGGGGAGGGTCACCTTAAATTACAAAAATCATTGTTCATGCCATTAGGCTTAAGGCTGTCTAGGAGGACTATGTTGTGTTCCTCAAGTTTAGGTTTCCCTGCCCTCTAGTAACCAATGTTTCAGTAATGGGTCCCTTGTCATGAGTAAGATAAATCAGGTAGATGCTGCAATGAAAAGGTGGGGTGAGAGGGGAAGGAGCACAGGCCCAGAGGTAACAGGTGGGAGGGTAGAAGAGAAGGAAGCTGAGAAGTGACGGGGAGAGGGCTAAGAAATGCTGTTCTCTAATAAGGGAAAAGCTGAGGAAGCTAGAGGAAAAGAGACAGAAGGATAGGGAGAGAGAGAGACTGGGGGAGGGGGTTAACAGAAATTGGAGGTCAATATTGATGCCAACTGATTGGAGACTGCCAAGCCAGAATATAAGGATTTGCTCCTCTAATTTGTGGGTGGCCTCAGCTTGGCAGTACGTGGGGCTCTGGACAGACATGTCAGTGTGTGGAATTAAATGATTGGCAACTGGGAGATCCTTGCTTTGTAAACATTGGTTACCCTTTACTTCTCATCCATGCTGCCTGACCAGCACATCTGCGGGAAGTTAACCAGGAACATGACTTGAGCAATACAGCAATGAAGGCCTGATCCCTAAAAACCTGCTAAACTACATTTGAGCTTTGTTGCACAGCACATTTAACATTATTCTCAGATTTAGAGGGTTAGGACAATAATCTAGTTACTGCAAAACCATTCTCACACTATTATATTTTAACATTGTAATTAGAGTCTTTCTTTCCTCCCATTTTTCCCCAAACAATTATCCCTTACATCCTCCCTGCACCCATCAGGGTTCTGAATGACTCCAAGCACAGTGCTCCCATGGTACAAAATAATTTCTTCATTGTAACGATACACTCTGTAGTTGCTCTTTTGTTCTTCCACTTGAAACAGCTGAGTGAACGTTAGAGCTAAACTGAGCAACTGCTTGCAGAAGAACCATTCTCAATGTATCAGGTATAAAGTGACAAACTTGAGCAATTTTCTGTTTATAACTTTCAGTGCAATAATATCTCCTCCGAGTCTTCCTCGCTCATCATCCTTGAGCTTAGCCACCGATGTTGGCTCTATGTCTGGCAATATTTCAAATTTAAAACCACATCCTTGTGTTTAAATCTTTCCATGGTCTAATTTCTCTGTGATGTCCTACAACCATTTAAAGGTTGGTCCTTTAAAACCAAGGGGCAAAGATATTTCATTTCTCATCGGGGAAAAAAGTCCTAATATTGAACTCCTAATATTTCAGCCTTTTTTGGGCTTAAATGCTCATATAAAATAACTCAACATTTTACTACATTAAAGGAGTTGTATAAAGTGCTAAACAGATTGAATGATTTCTCCACTGGAATTATGGGTGCAATCAAACATATTGCATATTTAAACAGGTGTATCTTGGGTTTATTTGGGAAATTTGAAAAAATTAAATACCACTGGTGACTTAGTGTGGACAGTGTTCACACTAAATATACTTTGGACATGAAGAATTGAATCTCAGTCCCTTAATTGGAGTACATAATGAGAGCTATCTTTGCAATGTCATGGTTAGCTGTTATGTTGTGGATCAGACTATTGAAACAAGCTAATTAATAAATGAGCAATATTGATTTCAAAAGCAACCAGAATTGTTTTCTGTAAACCCATCTTGAAGATTGACTGAACTCTGTCACAACTCACATCTCCTCCTTTTGTTTGTTCCTTGTCTAGCAACTGGACCTTCATTCGTGCCCAAAACCTATTGTTTTTATCATCCACTCCTTCCTTTCGGCGAAGATTTCACGGCTTGGCTTGTTGGCCTGAGGCAGGAGCACAAGCTCTGTGAAGGAAAAGGGGCATTGTTCAGGAACTGCAGAATACAGCTGGGAGGAGCAGGAGTTTAATCAGGAATAGAATTGGGCAAATAGTTTATTTCATAGAAAAAAAATTTGTAACAATCCAAAATTAATTTTAAAGGCACCTTGCTGGTTTTATAACAAGATACTGAAATATTTTCTATGCTGCCATGAGAAGTCTAATAAATTTTAAATAATTGATAGAGAATCATAATCAAGTTCACGTAACTAAAGTCTGTAATGTTACACTTTATTCCTGTTTGCCCACTGCTTAAAAAACTCTCATTTCAGAGTGAGTAATATTTTTAATTTCAGACTCTAACAAGGCTGTTCCAATTAGATTTTATAAATATGTAAAATGAAAGTTTAAAATCGCATTATATCCATAATAAAAAAAATGCATCTGCTTTTGTTTCATTGTTGTATCTTGTCTAAAGAGGAATTCATTTTCTAATCAAGAACATTTATTTTGTGTTATTTCTTGGTATTGCTGGATATTTCTGGTAATCTGCTTGTTTTGATGTGTGTTGTGGCTGAGTCAGTATGTACTTCCCTTCCAGAAGATTGTGGTAACAAGTTCCACTCTCAACTTGAACACAGAAATCATAGCAGAGATTCCAGTTCTGCACCATCTGCTGAGTTAACTTTCTAGTGAGATGGTGTTAACCCAACAACTTGTTTGCCCTGACAGGTTGATGCCAAAGATTCCACATGCAAGGTTTGAATCATTTCTCTGGGGTCCCAGCTCATAATTGCTTCACAGTATGTGGGAACAAGTCAAAAAATACAGGATTATCAGCCAAGCACCTAGGAAAGTTTCAGTCATGAAAGTTACAACCGAATGCAAGTTATTTTAACATGACATCTTACTTTAAGCTTGTGGTCAGAATCTGCACCAATTATTGTTATACTTGTGGAGTTCCCTCAAACCTGATTAATAAACAAAAAAATGCCTGATACATTTCTCGGAGGAAGGAATTTATGGAATCCACCCCAAATCAATCTAATTTTAATTTCTATACATCCAGAAGGAACTGTATAGATAGTAATGCATTTGAAAAAGCAAATTTCTTTATTATTCAGCTCTAGAGCAGCCATTCTCAACAGGGATCATAGCTCACATCAGTAAAAGCCTTGTTTTCTTTTTGTCTCATGTTATATAAATGTGTTTTTTTGAGTAGTAGATAGGAGAACGGAACAAACCAAACTTGACTGCTTCACATGAAAAAGGGCCCATAAACTTTGAGGTGAATCCTGGAAGGGGGCACAGCTGAAAAAGGGGTGAGAATGGCTACTCTAGAGTTTTGTTTTTGTCTGGTTCTTTGCAATGGATAAATCAGATGTGGGCAAGAGATGAAAAGCTCTGTTTTTAGTATCATTACTAGGGAGATGTACAAATGTTCTCCTCTTCCTCTCACATTGAAGTTTTAATTATAATGAGTTTCTGCAACTCTCCAAATAAACCAAGTATTTTCAGACTTGCTAATTAGCAATTGGTTGTATAAAACTTTTTTTTTGGGGGGGGGGTCTATTCCTGATGCTTCAAGAACCTAGTGTTTGGCTCCTTTTTTCCAAGTAGTGATGGAAGTGTGGTTGTGTTGTACTTGCTGTAGTCTGTTCAAAAGACAGGGTATCAGGAATCTTCATAGGTCACAGAGAACAATTGCTCACTGACTGCAATGCAAGCTAAAGTTAAAATGTGCCAGTTAAAACTGAAGCTCCAATCGTTCTATCCATTATAATGTTTATAGACCAGGCTAATTAGTTAGTAAGTTACAAATTAATCATGTTATAATCAAAAATCACATTTCAGTGTGTATTTTTATTGTATATGGAAGTTTGGAGTTCTCTTAGCAGTCATTATTTCTACTTAGTTTGTTGTCAAGCTTAAATATTTATTTTAAAATTGGGCAATTGTGTTGAACCAAGTCCTTGCAAGCTAGCTTGTCCACATCAACCCTTGGTTTCTGAAGCAAGGAAAAGGATACTTAATGCGTTTATGAAGCTGATGTGAGAACGTATAACAAGCCTTTGCCTCATGCATTTTCATCTATGTACAAAATTTTTAGAGGAGGTTACCAGGAAAGTTGACAAAGGAACAGTCATAGATGTTGTTTACATTGTCTTTTGTAAGGCCTTTGACAAGGTCCCACATGGGAGGTTAGTCAGGAAGGTTCAGTCACTTGGTGTTCAAGATGAGGTGGTAAATTGGATTAGACATTAGCTTTATGGGTCCACGGTTGCTTGTTATCTACAATGATGTAGATGATAATGTAGTAAATTGGATCAGCAAGTCTGCAGATGATACAAAGATTAGAGGTGTAGTAGACAGCTAGGAAGGATTTCAAAGCTGGCAGAGGGATCTGAACCAGCTGGAATAATGGGCTGCTAAACGGCAGATGGAATTTAATGCAGAATAAAGTGAGATGTTGCACTTTGCAGGACATGCACAGTAGGGCACTGATGTGTGCGGTAGAAGAGGGAACTGTAAATACAGGTATACCCTGCTTTATGAAACTAGAGCATTCACTCAGAACCTTTCGTAAGCCGAAATAGTGTAAAGCGAAGAAACGATTACCATTGATTTCAATGGGAAAATATTTTTGAGCATTCCCAGACCCAAAAAAACCCCCATCAAATCATACGAAATATCACATAAAACCTAAAGTAACACTAACATATAGTAAAAGCAGGAAAGATTTGATAAATACACACCTATATAAAGTAGAAATAATGTACGTACCATGTAGTTTCACTTACCAGAATTGGGAAGACAGCAAATTTTTACCACCCCGCAAGCCGCTTTTTCCTAAAAGCGAAAATCCTTTTGTAAAAGTGAACTTGTGTAAAGCGAGTATTCGTAAAGTGGGGTATACCTGTACATCATTCCTTTAAAATGGTATCAGGTAGATAGGGTCATATGGAGAGCTTTTGGCACATTAGCCTTCAATGCAGTAATCAAAGTATTGAGATGTTATGGTGATGTTATACAAGACAAATTTGGAATATTGTGTGCAGTTTTGGTTACCTAACTGCAGGAAGGATATCAATAAGATTGACAGGGATGTTGTTGTGACTTGAAGAACTGCGTTACAGAGAATGGTTAAACAGGTTAGGATTTTATTCTAAGGAACTAAGAAGAATGAGGGGAGATTTGATAGAGGTTTACAAAATTATGATTGGTAGAGAAAGAATAAATGCAAACTGAGGTTAGGTGAGATAAAAATGGAGGATGGGATAAGGGTGAAAAAGGAAAAGTTTAAGATAAAGGGGGAGTGTGGAACAAACTGAATTGGTAAATGAAGGCTCAATTTTGATATTTAAGAAAATAAATTGAACAGGTCTGGGTTCAGGTCAGTGGGAAAGAGAAAAATTATAGTTCAGCATAGACTAGAAGGGGCGAAGAGCCTGCACTGCAATGTTCTATGATGTTATTCCAGGAATATTTTTGTCTGAAGGAGGAGTCCAGGTGGGTGGGAAAAGGCAGTTGAGACAGGTTCTGTTCAACAGTTCCTCTGTAGTTGTGCTATATTTAGATCCAATTGTTCTGAAGTGCAAGACAAGAGTACAAGCAGTACCAGCGAAGTATTATCATACTCGGTGTGGCTTTACAATAGCCTGCACTCATTCAGGTGACATTGATGCAAAATGTTACTGTCATGTTAACAAATACAATTTGATGGTGATCCTAAAAGGATCTTACAGTGCAATATAATACATTTAAATATTCGATTCACCCCTTATTAAGTGTTACTGATTGAAATTCAGACACAATATTAAAGTTAGGCAAGTACGAATTGCTATTGCATCATTTTTCTTAGTTCAGAATGCATCGTGGAAGTAGCAGTGATAATAATAATTTACCTTTATAGCTACAGCTTGCACACCTACACTCACACAATTTTGTGTTAATGCCTCCGTCAGTGCTTCAGGGATGTACTTAGTATTCAGCCCATTCAAATAAGCAGTTGCAAGTATTACAGGTGCATTTTAAGTTGTAACCCTGTTCAACCAATTTAATAAGATACTTTAATAAAATGTCATGAAGGCCTTTTGTATAATCCAAGTCTCAACTAATAAAATTGAAAAATGGCCAAATTTATCACATTTCATCTCAAACTTCACATCAGAAGCCAAGAAACAGAAATATGGAGCAGTTCAATGTTAAATGAACATAAAAAAAAGTACAGGCCCTTTGGCCCACAATATTGTGCTGGCTTATAGAAACCTATTCCATATCAATCTGCCCCTTCTTTCCCCTCAGAGCCATACCCTCTATTTTCCTATTCATAAGAATCCTCTCTATTAGTTTCCCACATCTCACTGGTCTAGGATTCTCCCTATTTCTTCAACAAGGGTACGACATTTACCATTTTCCGGTACCAGGGAGATGCAAAGATCATCGCTAAAGCCCCAGCAAACGCTTCCTGTAGTAACCTGGTGTATTTTCTGTCCAAATGTTTTTCAGAAGCTCCAACAATACCTTGTCAAGCTCCAGCATGTTAACCTCCTCTGCACTGACCTCTCACTCACCAGAACACTGAAGCATGTCATTTAGGACCTCCCCTATTTCCTCCACCAGAAGATATTCCTTCCTCCCTCCCAACCCTCCTTTATCCTTGAGTGATAGACTCCTTCACATTCATGTCGACCACCTTGGGGTTTTCCTTAAGCACACTTGCCAAGAGCTTCTCATGCACCCTATAGCTCTCCCACTCTTAAATCCCTTCTCAAATTTCTTCCTGGCTAACTTATAGTTATCAAGAGCCCTGTCCTACTTCTGAAACATGTTAGGTCTGCTTTGTTCATGAATGAGTGAGACAAACACCAGGCTGAGTCGAAATCAGGGTTCTTTGTTCTTTATTACCGGATTGTAACACTTGCGACCAACCATGTTAGTCGGAGAATGCATTCTGCCGTTATCAGCAAAATGGTGATTTTTTATACCCTTGGATATGTGCTTAGAACATCATCATATCATTACTTGTCCAATGACTAAAACTGTTGCTATCCTTTCCCTGCTAGCTTCCTGCCTCTCAATCCATCAATGTCTCTCTTATCTTGTAAGTACAAGGATGCATTCACATCTTGTTACAGCCCTGTACATTCCCATCTCATGATGTTTTACCTAACAGGAGTACAAGGACACCTCCCCTTCTTGTTACAGCCTTGTACAGGGTAACTCCCTACACATTCCCATCTCATGATGTTTTACCTTACAAACATTAGGCAAGTTTTCTTCTTTTGTCAACCATGGTTCTTTGACCTTTCCCTGTCAAATCTATCCAGAACTCCCTGCAAGTTGTCCCTGAACATCCTCCATATTTTCTGTGGTGAAACACAAAAGTGCTGGAGAAACTCAGCAAGTCTCAAAGAATCCATAGGAGGTAAGATTATATAACCAACATTTCAGGCCTGAGTCTTTCAAAGTATGAGCAAAAAAAAAAAACAGGCAGGTGAGAACATGTTCCCAGTTAATGCCCGCCCAGTTCCTGCCTTATAATTAGCCCTTACTGATTAAACACTTTCCAATTTTGCCTACTATACTTGTTCAGAGTGATGTGAAAGATTGGGGAGTCACCACTGTCTCCAAAATGTTCACCCACTGAGAGGTCTGTCATTTGACCAGGTCCAATGCCAGTCTGGCCTCTCCTCTGGCGGGCCTGTTAACATAAGGATATGAATCTTGGACATATCTTACAAATTCTGCCCCATCTAAACCTAAAGAGGCATCAGTATTAGGGAAGTTGAAGTTACCAATGCCAATAACCATATTATATTTGTACTTTTCCATATTCTGCTTACTTAACTCCTTACTGGCTATTGGAATGCCAATAGAATTATCACTCCCATCCTGTTTGACTCCCACTAATAATGACTCAATTGATGATCACTCCATAACATCCTCCCTTTCTGTGATTCTATCCCTGATTAGCAATGTCACTTTCTCCTCCCTCCCCCCCCCCCCCCCATTAATCTCCCTCTATCCCTTTAGAAACATCTCAACTTCAAGCTGCTAATCCTATCGTTGCAACAGCTAAGTCTCTGTAATGGCCACACATCATAACTCCATCACAAATTTTCTTAACGCTCTGTCATTAAAGTAAACATATTTTAACTCATTCAACTACCTGCATTTGTGTCCTATCCATTAGCCTGCTTGTTCCTCACTATCTATCTTAACAACTGCTCCATTATCTGATCTCCTTTACCCCCTACCAAGTTTGCTTAAACTTTTCTCAACTGCGCTAGCAAACCTGCCCCGGGATATTGGTCCCTTTCCAGTTCAGGTATAGCCCAATGAACCAAAACCCCTGCCCTCTGCACTAACTCCTCAGCCACACATTTATCTGGCATAGGTTCCTATTCTTAACCTACTGGCAGCAATCCAGAGATTACTACCCTTGAGGTCCTGCTTTTTAGCTTCCTAACTCCCTATTCACTCTTCAGGAATTCATCCCTTTTCCTCTCTATATCATATGTGTATCACAACATCTGGATGCACACCCTCCCTCTCAAAAGTACCACGGACTCTCAAAGATGACTGACCCTGGAACTATCCCATCTGGATTCTCAATCTCAACAGTATCTCTTGTCTTTTTCCATAACCAATTAATCCCCCATCACTATTGCTCTCCCATTCCTTCTGAGCCACAGACTCCCGATCTGGCCGTGATGGCTTTCCCAACTATATCCAAACCAATATACATGTTATTGAGAGGAACAGCCACAGGGGTACCTGCAATGACTGCCTATTCCCTGTTCCTCTCCGGATAGTCATCCAGCTACTTGCCTCATGCATGTGACTGGCTCCCTGTAAATCCTCTCTCTCAACTCCTCAGCCTCCTGAATGATCCAGAGTTTGTCCAGTTCCTTAATGCAGATGGCAAGGAGCTGCAGCTGGATGTGTATTTGGCAGGTGGAGTCATCAGGAACATGGGGGTGTTTCTAACTTTACAGATCCTTCAAAAGGAGCATATCTCAGCTCTGGCTGCTCTAGCAGGACCATACAGCTGAAATTCTAGTATTAAGCAAACTGGGGTCTAAATCAGAACACAGTTACATCTTGTAATAGTCAGAAAAAGCTGGAAACATTTACCAGGCCAGACAGCATATGTGGAGAGAAGAACTGTTGAAGTTACACATTCAATCTTTGCATCAGATAAATGAAGTGAAGATCCCTGGGCTGAGAGGCCAGCCTTTGAGGAGATCTTGGTCCACAGTCACTGGAGGTGAGAAGAATATGAGATGACCTCACTGAGACACAAGGTTTTCAGGGGGTTTGACAGAATAGATGCTGAGAGATAATGATTGTTGAACAGCGTGCAATGTACATATGAACCAAATGTCTTATTTGTCGAGGCCGAACAGGTTCTTGTAAAGAGACACTATAATACTAAACTAATTGAATTAAAAGTAACAATACACAAGATATATAATAAATGTTCATGGTAATCCTAGTGCATAAAAGCAACTTTCCACTGTCTGGACAGTCCTTTAATAATGTTGGAGCATTCTATGATTAGTATAACAAGGGGAAGTTCACAAATCTTCTAGCTGTTGGAAAACTACTTGAAGTTAGAGGTGGTGTTCTTCAGACCTCTGCCTCAAGAAGTTAGAAGAGGTTGTGACTCATCAGAGAGAGACACAGCAAGGAAACCGTCCCTTCAGCTCACTAAGTTCACTTTTACACCATTCATTTACACTAATCCAACATTAATCTTATTACACTCTGCGCATTCACATCAACCCCCATCCCCAGGGCAGCAATGGCCAATACGCAAGGACTTGTTTAAGGTGAGGGGAGGAAAATTTAGAGGCGATGTCAAAAGCAAGTTATTTTTAAACAGTGGTGGGTATCTGGAATGCATGGTGAAGGCTGGAACAATAGGGTCTCTTAGATAGGTATATATGTGGAATGGGCTTCCGGGAAAGGTGGTGGAGGCAGGGTCAATTTTGACATTTAAGAAAGAGTTGGATAAGTATATGGATGGGAGTGGGATGGAGGGATATGGGCAGAATTCTGGTAAGTGGGATTAGAGGAGGGTACTTGGCTCAGTGCGGACTAGAAGGGCCAAATTGGCCTGTTTCCGTGCTGTAATTGTTATATGGATATATGATAGAAGAAAACTGGAGGGATTTGAGCTAGGAGGGGGGTTGTGCTATTGAAGGTGTCATCCTCTGAAATCTGGTGCGCTACTTTGGGGCAACTTCCTGGTGTGAAAGTTTCCATTGATACATTGTTAATGCAAGAAAAAAAATCTACAGTTACAAGGCATGTTTGTTTTCTTTGTTCTATAGCAATGATCACTTGGCAGATACTTGTCCTGGTAGTGTTGGCAGTATAATGGAGATTGAAAAGACAGAATTCAAGGCTGGATTACAAAAGTGAGTATCAGGAATAAATCAGATGGAATAGAAACCTAGAGTCTAAGCCAAGTCCTCAAGTAATGGATCTGAGTGTGAAATTGGAGGAAATGAACGAATCCCACGAAGATGCACAAGTTATAAAAGGCTTGTTTGAATACAGACTATTCTAGTTGAGATGTTGAAGGTAATTTGATAGAGAAACCATTTCTTCAGGCAAGACATCACAGAAGGGAGCATACCTTAAAATCTGGGCCAGGTTGACTAGGGAAGAATACCCTTCACCAAATGGCTTGAGAAATCTGGAATTTTCTCTGAAAAGTAATTGGCCATTTTAGAACTGAATTGATTGGATTTTGTTAGGCAGGAGTATTATGTGTTACAGAAGCATGGTGGGAAGGCAGAACCGATAAACAGATCAAACCTTGCTGTAACTGGGCAGTGCAAAAGAAACCGAGGGATTAACTATCTTCTTCCTGTTGCTGAATTTACAGAATTAAAGCTAACATTGCAGAATATGACCCCAGAATTCTTATTAAACATAATGAAAACTGATGCCACAGAAAGGAATTTTAACTTTCTCATTTACCTTGAAGTTATTGAGGCTCCTGTCAGCTTTACAATATTTTCTGTCAGTGTTCAAGAGATCTGGTATAGAATTGTTTGGAGTTCTTCGTTTTCCTAGAACTTTCACGGTTGACATTTCTCAAAGCCACAAAATTGAAGAGTGAAGACAAATTTAACAAAGGGGAGCTTAATTAAAAGGAAATCTTGAAATAAATTCATCCTGTGGGCTTTGATCCATATCTGAAGATAGAAACATGCTGCAATTGGAAGTTGAGCCATGCATGCATTAAAATAAGATAAAGCAATGGATACATCAGTGGACCCAAATGCACATTACTTCAAGTTCAGCTAATGATTTAACCCTTTTATGTTCAGTGTGCCGGAAGGATTTCCTTATTGTGGTTCAGTTCATGATAAGAGAATACTGTAGATGATACTGTTTTATGAGCATCCTTTGATGGGACAAACTTTGTGAACTGAGCATGGGTAATTAGATGTTAGCAGGAAGCAAATCCACTAATCCTGCAGCAAACTTGTAGATTCACTTATAATACGTCATTATGGTGACTGCTGTGGAGAACGTAAAGAATGGAGTCATTTTGAACATTTAAGATCTGTTGGTTACATTAGTTGGTTAGCATAAAAGAAGATTATGTTGTAATTGCCTCTGGGTATGCAAGAAACAACCCAAGAACAGCAGAAATGTAAAATCTATTTAAATTACGACTGTTTCTTTTAACTTAAATTTAGAGATACAGCATGGTAACAGTCACTTCTGGCCCATGTGCCCATGCCATCCAAATAGGTCAATTAATTTACAAACTTTGTACCTTTTTGAAGGGCAGGAGGAAACTGGAGCACCCAGACGAAACCCTCGTGGAGAACACACAAGCTTCTTACAGACAGTGCCGCATTCGGACACTCGTTACTCGTGCTGTATTAGCGTTACACTAACTGCGTCACTTTTAAAACACAAAATCAGTCTATTTATGGTTGAAAAGAATTTGTGGGAATTTATCATTGACTGGAGTGTTTCAAGTCTTACAACTTCCATAAACACTTAAGCCTGGAACCAAGTTTCTGAAACAAAGCAAGACATTTGCTCAATCATTGGTTAAAACAAGATCAATCAATTTCAGAGGGGAAGGTCTAATATGCATAGGACTTACACAATTAATAGTAGGGATCAGGGGACTTGTGTAGAACAGAGGGATTTATGAATACAGGTGCATAGTACCTTAAAAATGTCATAGGTAGATAAGGTGGTCATAAAATCTTTCAACACATAGGTCATTAATCAGAGTATAGACCATAGAAGTTGGGAGGTCATGTTGCAGTTGTATTAGACGTTGGTGAGGCCCCATTTGGAATATTGTGTTCACTTTTGGACACCATTCAATAGGAAAGATGTTGTCAAGCTGGAACGGGTGCAGAGAAGATTTACAAAGATATGCAGACTCGAAAGGCCAACATGGCCTGTTTCCGCTCCGTAAATGGTTATATGGTTATATTGCCAGGATTCTGGATTTCTGGAGCCTGAGTTACAGGGAGAGGTTGAGTAGACTAGGGCTTTATTCCTTGGTGTGCAGGAAGATGAGGGGCAATCTCATAAAGGTCTACAAAATCATGAGAAAATCGTAGATCGGGTAAATTCAGTCCTTTGCCCAGAGTAGGGGAAATTGCAAACAAGAGGATGGGGAAGAGATTTAACAGGAACCTGAGGGGTAATTTTAATTTTTATAAACACAGAGAATGGTGGGAATATGGCCAGGCTGCCAGAGGTGCTTGAGGAACAATCTATTGCAACGTTTAAGGAAAAAAATGGTCACATACATGGATAGAATTGGTTTAGAGGAATATGGGTCAAATACAGACAGATGGGCCTAGTATGGGAGGGATATCATGGTCGGCAAGGGAAGGGCCTGTTTCCACGCTGTACAACTCTATGACTGAAAGAACACAGAGAATATTCAACCAAGGAATTGAGTAGTAGAGGAACAAGCACTTACCAGGTGTCATTGATTTGCGCATATTTAACTTCAGACACATATCACAAACAATCTACAACACATGGCTAAGTCACCAAGTTAAACTCCAACTCAATCTGTTGATGGGCGGAATTTTTAAAAAAGACTTACAGCACAGTGACAGGCCCTTTCAGCCCACGCCGCCCAATTTACACCCAATTGACCTACACTCCCCAGTACATTTCAATCATGATGAGTCAGAATACAGGATAGAGATTGAGAAACTGATTGGGTGACACCAGAACAACAACCTTGCTCTCAAAGAGATCAAAACCAAGGACTCCCTCCATCTTTTTATTCAGGCCCCTGCCAGAGCACAGGCCTGAAACCTTGGTTACCTAGCTTTGCTTTGTATTAACGCTGCATGACCTGTGGAGTTTCCCCAGCACTTTGTGCATTGAACTGCAGACTTTCTTAATTTCTTTTACATTTAGAGATACAATTCAGTAACCGGCTCTCCCAGCCCATGAGCTCATGCCATCTAAATACACCAATTAATCTATAAAATGCTGAGCACCTGGAGGAAACCCACTCAGACACAGGGAAAATGAACAAACTCCTGACAGACAGCAACGGATTTGAACCTGGGTTACTGATGCAGTAATAGCAAAGCGAACCATGCCACCCAAAGGATCTTATTGTTCATTTTAGGAAGGAGACTCCAAAGGATCACACATCTGTCTGTGTTAAAGGAAAAGAGGTAGAGAAACTCCGAACCCTGAAGCTCCTGCGAGTCCATATTTCATAGATCTCTCCTTGAAGCCAAGACACTGAGGCAACTGTGAAGGCAACTGAGGCACCAACATCTCTACTTTCTAAAGAGTCTGAGATTTAGAATGTTAAATGCACTATCAAATTTCTACATATTCACAGTAAAATAATATACCAAGTGTGGCTTGTTTATTCATTTGCCCAGGAATGCAGAAGGTTACAGAGGGAAGAAAAAGTAGCTATGTTCAATCAGAACCTCCTATCCACTATACATTTCTATATGTGGGGCTGCCTCAAGAAGGCATCCAAGACATCTTTTTATTAAGAAATTTATCTCAGCCATTATTGCAAAAGGGAACTCAAAAAGCATAGATCTAGTCAGAGATGGGAAACAGATTTAAATATTATTATTGGGGACGAAAATTGGTCAGATCTATGTCTAGATAGTGTGACAAATACAATAAAAGTTAAATATAAATTGGTTCAGTATATTTTTTTACATCAACTATATCTTACCCCACAAAAATTAAATAGATTGAAATCAGATCTTTCAGATCAATGTTTTAGATGTAGTCAAGAGATTAATACTTTTTTTTTATATTCTACATGGTCGTATCTTAAATTTAGACCGTTTTGGATCGAGCTAGGAACTTTTTTGGAGCAAGTCACAGGAGTTAAATTTCCACAGGATCCAATGTTGTTTTTACTGGGTAACATTTTAAGGATAAGACCAAAATTGAAACTGAATTTATATCAAAAAGAATTTGTAAAAATTGCATTAGTAGTTGCAAGAAAATGTATAGCAGTGACATGAAAATCGGATTCTCATTTGGGTTTGTAAAGATGGCATGCAGAAATTCATAGCTGCATACCTCTTGAGAAGATTACTTATAATTTAAGAAATAAATATGATACATTTTTGAAAATATGGTGCCCATATTTTCATATTGTAGATATAAATTTATAAATGGCTTTTCCTAAACCTCGTGAAACCTCAAACTCTGAAATAAACAAACAAAACGGTTTGAATCGAGTGAAAGGCGGTGATCCCTTGACAACCAGGTCTGCTTCTTTTTTCTTGAAAACTTCATAATTTATATATATATATAAAAATAAAAAATATATATATATATATAATATATATATATATATATATATATATAATATATATAATATATATATATATATATATATATATATATAATATATATAACAAACAAAACCACCCTCCCCACCCCCTACCCACAACAGACCCCTCAAGGGGAGCAAAAAAAACATGTGTCAAACTTACAATATAAAAAAAAATTAAGATATTTCCAAACCCATAAATTTCAAATAAGGTGACCACATCTGAACAAAAAAAATTATTATGCAAACTATATGTTATTTTCTCCATATAAATACAGGATCTCAACTCATTATGCCAGCAGGCTATATTTACTTCCACATTATCTTTCCATGCAATCGCCATACATTTCCGCACTACCGCCAATGCTAAATGAATAAACGCCATCTGAAACTTATCCAACCCTAAACCAGTTAAAGATACAGTATAAACCAGCAAAAAAAATTAATGGATCCAATGGTAATTTAATCTTAAATAATTCTTTCACAAAGATTTAAATTTTTTTCCAGAATAGTTGAACCTTATCACAAGACCAAACTGCGGGTACAAATGTTCCAGTATGAAGTTCACACCTAAAACATAAATCTTAACTAAACTATATCTTACATTAAGTAATTTAGTCACTCTATCTTGACACATAACTTTCCATTCCTCCTGAGATGTATCAAAAGTCTGCTTTTTTCTTTCTTTACAAATTGTATTTTTCTTCCTTTCTTTATTATTTCTATCCTTATTGTGTTATTTATTGCAGGGATGGGGGTTTATAAAACCATCATGTATAATGGAATTGATATGACTATACAATTATTATATTTTGACAGGAATGGAAAATTTAAAATAAAATCTTGAATAAAAGGGATCGAAAATCATAAAGGACCCCCATCACCTTTGTCACACCTTCCTCTCACTGACAGAGAAGCCTGAAGATCACCACCTTCAAGAACAGTTTCTTTCCAATGGCCATCAGGCTGTTGTTACACTAATCAGGGACTGCTCCGACACAACATGGGAACTATGGCACTATTGCAGCATCCCTTTTTTTCCTTGCACTGTGTTAATTGAATATTAATCATCTCTTTTTAAATTTAATTTAATGCACACTAATGTATGCATTAAGTTGGGCTGCAGAGTAAGAATTTCAGTGCATCTATATATTGTTCAATGTACATGACAATAAACTCATTAATCATTATCACAACTATTATTCATGCAAAATTACTATTAGTGCAAGGTTAAGGTCGAATTAAACCCAACATATTCCAGTAATTAAAACTATTTTAGACACACAAGGAAGGTTAGTACCAAAGGTTGCAAGACAGGACTACTGAGAAACTTTCATTACTGATCACTAAATGGCACTGCAATAAAATAATGTACAAGAATTTAAAGCTGAACTCCTTTTCTCCTTTGGTGAATATGGAACAAAATAATTCACGACCAAGTTTTCAGTTGTGTAAGCTTCAAGTTGCCAATGGAAAAAAAGGACTGAAATAATCAGTTTTTACTGATACAATGACCTAACATTTTAAAATATACAAAATTGGAGTACATAATCTACACGTTATACTTTGGTGTGTCATCAGTGTTCACTAAACTGTGTATGACCAAAAAAAAGATGCACACACTATTGTAAGTCATTGTTATAAAATGCACCACTTAAAGATTTTCATAACAAAGGACAGAATTGCAATAGATTTACTTGCAATAATACCTCAAATTTCTCAATCAAGTCATAAATTCATCTTTTTATTTAAAAATAGGCAGGAACCAAATTCACAGTTGTAATTTTGGTGGGATTTAGAAAAATCTTAAAATGGGGAAAGAGGAAAACCAGCTTTACAAACTGATATTGACTGCTGTTGGCAACAGAATCTGAAGGCAATAGAGTTCAAGAGGTGATTTGTAGATGAATGTTTTCTTTTCGTGAAAGAAAAAAAGTGCTTTGTTTCTCTTGGGTTTTGTAATATAATTAATAACTGATCTGAAAAATTGTTGAATAAACAATGATCATGACTTTATTCCTTTGTTTATTAATTTACTGCATTACAAGGGTATATCCTACAATTTGAAAATAACTTGTGTACAAGCTAAGTTTAAGTAATTACTCTGCAAGCTTAGGTTGTGGAAAAAAAACACAGCTTTACAGCACTTCCTTTTAAATAATTCCAAAAATAAGGACATTGCAAATAACAGATGTTCATTTGATCCAGTTACAAGTCATAGTCAAAAATTGGACAAATAAAAATCAGAGCAACTCCCAAATCTTTAAAAAAAATGTTAGCTGAGGCTTGACATAATTGGCAAGTAATCTGCAGGCTCATTACCAGGAAGAATCTGCACAATTAGGCAAAGCTCAAAGCCTCATGGCTGAACAATTGTTATGAGCAGCGGAATGAATCTTGAGAAAATATAGCAGGATATGTTTGAACATGTGTTTGCTAGCATTTTAAAAAATATTATTAGACTAAAATACCATAAAAATAACAAAGTGCACTGGGTCTTATGTGAGACAAGCCTTTCCAGGAGAGGGTGTTTGTGGAAATCTGAGATCTTGATAAGAACATAAACACTGCATAGATTTAAAATATATGAGCTTCTCTAACTGAAAGGGGAAGTGATCCTGGTTTGCCCTATTTTGGACAAATGTGTTGAGTAAATTTCCAGCTGTTTAAAGGCATTGCACTTTTTCACCTGGATTATTTAACCATGTTCCAAATGGTTCTGATTAAACAGATTTTTGATTGGAGCGATTGGACACTTGTCACATATCCAAAAACTGGAAAAATGGATTAATGTTGACATTAATAAAATTAATCTGAAAAAATAGTATTAACATTTAAACAACAAATTCTGTAAAAAATAACTTGATTTAAAGCCACAACAAGATTAAAAAAACATTTTAAATTTTAAAAGCATAAAAACCAATACAAAAATAGTTTTTTTAGTTATCTATGATTATACTGGCTCCAAATTATTTTAATTTTCAGAATGAGCAACATTCAGTGAACAAGGTGTATAAGTTCCACTCTTCATTGTTGGCAACAAATGAGTCATCATCTCTGGGTGCTGAATGATGTAACTAGATTTAGGACCTCTCTTCATGGATTTCTTGTTAATGAGCAAACACTGAATTTCATTTCTTATCGGCCTTTTCCAACACCCAGTCAATCACCTGAGGAGAAACAGTAGACACTTGATGCACAAGAAATGTTGCTTTCACCTGCCTCTATGTTCTATTGCATTTCCATTTGCAATCATCACAATGACCTTGAAATGGAACAAGAACACTAGAATGGTTAAAAAGGTTTTACAACTATGAGGCACAACATGAGAGGGATAGGGAGCACGTGGCAGAAAAGGCTGTCCTTATAACGATGCATATGCTGGGGAGGAGGCAGGAGAGGGACTACATGAAAGCAAAGTGGAACTACCAAAAGGGAGGCATGTAGATAGTCAAGTTCTTGGCTCACAGCTCCAGACACCCAGGTTCAATCTTGCCCTCTGGTGTTAGATGGAGTTTACACGTTTGTCCTGAGCATTTCCTTCGAGTGATCCTGCTTCGTACCACATCCTAAAGACTTGTAGGCTGGTAAGTGAGGGGTAGAATCTCAGGGGAGTGTAGGGTTAAGAGTAAACAGATGGTCAAATGTTCATGAAGGCAAAGGGCACATTTCCATTCTGCATCTTGCTACAAACTCGATAAAAGGTAAGCGGAGAATCAGCTGGGTAAGAACAAAAGGCCACTGTTAATAATGCAATGGAAAGATGGTACTCAATGGTAGATACACAAGAATATTAGAAATAGGAATTCGAGCTTGCCATTTGGCCGCTCAAGACTGCTCTTCCATTCAGGGAGATCATGGTTTATCTAATCCCAGCCTGAGCTCCAACTTCTTGCCAGTTGGGCATTTCCCTGACTTCCTGACAGATGAAAAGTCCAACTATTTCAACATGACACATGTTTAATGATTCCACTTCTCTTGGAAAGAGAATTCCAAACATTCACCATCCTCCAAGAAGAGAAATTGCCCCATAACTCAATCTCAAACATGCAGGCCCCTAAACTATAAATATGGCCAGAGGTACTAAATTGTTCCTCAAGGGAAGATATCTCATCTGCAATACTCCCATCAATCATGAATCACATTGACAATGTAAAGGAGCTGTCTGGAAGGCACAAAATTGGACAGATCTCCAGGGAGTGGCCAGGTTTATCCTAGGACATTGTGAAGAGCAAGGGAAGGAAGGCAGGTATAATTACAACATTGAAGTCAATTGGACTGATACAATGGAAAGCTTTAAAGAGATGCGAGCCAAAAAGGCAAATGGGATAAGCACAGATATGCATCTTGGACAGTATGACTGAGATGGGTCAGAGGTCCCTTTCACACCTTGTATAACTTTGGAATCTGCCGGCAGTCTTGGAATCTATACATTTCAATAGGTTCACCTCCCATTCTTTCATAATCCACAGAATTTTAGGCCTGCTCAATTGTTCTTCATAAGATTAATCTTTCATCCCAGGAAACAACTTGATGAGCCTTCTCCCAACTCATCTGATGCAAGAGAGCTTAAAAAGATGGAATGGGACGAAGCTGGGAAGGTGATGGAAAGAGGTAAAAGACTAACAATGGTATTGTTAGTTTATGACATGCAAGAGGTTTAGTAATTAATGTTTAGAACACAGGTGACATAGGATTTGAAGGCTACCACTGGATCAAACATGTGCAAGGGTTGATCTGCTTCAATGGATCAGACTAGGTGGTGCAGAGAGGAAATGAAGTGAACAACAAAGGGACAGATGGCTTCAACCTCTAATTAGAGGTCATCTTTTCTAATATTCTATTAAAGACAAATTTAATTCATCCATTCATTCAGTCTGGAAAAAGAAAAACAGGCGGCTGCCTAGAGCTACAAAATAAGTTTAGCAGGGAAATGATGGAGAGTAAAACACGAAAGTCTGCAGGTGCTCTGATTGTAGTAAAAATACAGAAATGCTGGAGGAGCTCAGCATGTCTCATGGCTTTCATTAAAAAGGTTGGTGGAAAGGGAAGAATGGGAAGGGGAGGAATAAACGCCAACAGATAAAGGATGTTAATTGTATTTGATAAGAGGAAAGATGAGAATTAAGTGGGGGAGGGGATAGTTTGTGGCTCTGAAGAAAGAGAGCCTGAGCTAGAGGAAAGGAGTCACAGGAAAAGACTGGGGGGGAGGGGGAGGTTAACAGAAACAGAAAGTCAATGTTAATAATATGCTGGAGGAACTCAGCAGGTCCCGTAATATTGATGATGAGGATTAGGCCAAACATCTTCCCCTCCCCCACCCGTTCTGCAGATCATGGGTGTTCCTGCATTTGCCCTCTAATCCTCTTTTCCAATAGACCTCAATTCAGTGCTCAAATATTAATCACTCAACCAAGAGTAAACTCAATATGCACAACCATCTGTGGTAAAAAAAACTCCAACATTTACAGGACCCTGATTAAATACATCTCAGTACTAACTTGCCAAATCCTTTTTCTGAAACATGGCCCCAATTAATCAAATATGTATTCCTGTCAATATTTCTTTGTTAATTTCTTAACAGAAATGAAAAACACATGAAGCTAAAAGTTACAGAAAAATCTTCACAGGACTTGAAACCCCAACAAAAAATGACTTCAAAGGAAAGATCTTGTATGTTATGCTATTTGACTGTAAAAGATTGTAGCAGTTGCTTTTTCTGATACAAGTTGTCTATAATTTTCAACCAAAGAAAACACTTGTACAATTCTCAGCAGCAATCTGAGAAAAGCTTTCTTAATTAATTCAGACTCAATTCACGAACATGTTGAACTTTTGTACCAGCGTGATCTGAAAAATGTATTTTTTTAAAAATCAATTTGTGCAGTGTTAAATTAATTCCTCCAAAAGTAATCGAAATTTTATTCATTGGTACTGCAGTAATTCAAAGAGGTTATTTTAGGTTGTCTCAGTAGAGGTAGCCAACCTATTTTCCACATTTGTCACAAGAGATGAGCAATAAGCCAGTGCCACTGCTGACGAAGTTGACAGAGTGAGTCAACAGAAAGAGAAAGAGATCACTTGGCCCATCATGTTTGTGCTGGCTGTCTGTGTACATATACTATGAATTTCATGTCCCTTGTTCTTCGCTCAGCCCTGTGGATTGTTCATTCAATTCACTTTCAGAAGTGGCCAACACCTTTCCAGTCAGCAGTGAAAACCAAATTTGAGCAATTCTGTAGGAGAGGTTTCAAGCCTGTGCAACACACTAATTTGCTGTAGATCTTACATCTTCAACATTCAAGACTCCAACCATACTACCTGTTGCCTGTTAAAAACAGCTAACATATTAAAAGACTCGTCCCACCCTGGCTGTACTCTCATCATCCCCCTGCATCTGTCAGGAAGAAGAGTCATGAGAACATGCACTTCTAGAGGACACTTTCTTTCCTGCTGTTATCAAACTCCTAAATGAACCTCACAATAGTAAAATTATGTTGCCTTTTCTCCATACCAACTGATGCACTTCTGTACCTGTTTTACTCCCCACGATGACTACCAGCCCCCCCACAACTCCATTGGGCGCACAAAACTCAAAACGGTCAACCAGTTTACCTGTCTCGGCTGCACCATTTCATCAGATGCAAGGATCGACAAAGAGATAGACAACAGACTCGCCAAGGCAAATAGCGCCTTTGGAAGACTACACAAAAGAGTCCGGAAAAACAACCAACTGAAAAACCTCACAAAGATAAGCGTATACAGAGCCGTTGTCATACCCACACTCCTGTTCGGCTCTGAATCATGGGTCCTCTACCGGCATCACCTACGGCTCCTAGAACGCTTCCACCAGCGTTGTCTCCGCTCCATCCTCAACATTCATTGGAGCGACTTCATCCCTAACATCGAAGTACTCGAGATGGCAGAGGCCAACAACATCGAGTCCATAAAGATCCAGCTACGCTGGGTGGGTCACGTCTCCAGAATGGAGGACCATCGCCTTCCCAAGATCGTGTTATATGGCGAGCTCTCCACTGGCCATCGTGACAGAGGTGCACCAAAGAAGAGGTACAAGGACTGCCTAAAGAAATCTCTTGGTGCCTGCCACATTGACCACCGCCAGTGAGCTGATATCGCCTCAAACCGTACATCTTGGCGCCTCACAGTTCGGCGGGCAGCAACCTCCTTTGAAGAAGACCGCAGAGCCCACCTCACTGACAAAAGGCAAAGGAGGAAAAACCCAACACCCAATCCCAACCAACCAATTTTCCCCTGCAACCGTGTCTGCCTGTCCCGCATCGGACTTGTCAGCCACAAACGAGCCTGCAGGTGACGTGGACATTTACCCCCTCCTTAAATCTTCGTCCGCGAAGCCAAGCCAAAGAATGTATGGGATGTCTAGCAGGAATGCTTGCAAAGCAACCTTCTCACTGCATCTTGATATGTGTGTCAATAAACTTGAGGTAGAACCCAGTGATAGGATGTTGATGCTTGTAGAATTGCTGCCATCGCATATACAAAAATGAAGAATATATGACCCCCCCCCCCAGCACCATCAGGAAACAGTGCAATAGTTTAATTTGTGACAAATTCTAACCCCATTATGATTCAAATATTGTTTAAGCCTGTCACTCAGAAGTTCTGTTCAAATCTGTCTTAAAACTGATACTAAAATCAATCAAAAGAATGCCCCCAGCAACACCTGGTCTAAGCATGGTTCACATTTTACCCTTCATAATCCAAAGCAGTTCTAACACCACGGGTCAACAATGAGCACATTCTGGGATTGCAGTTAATAGAAAGCCTGCAGATGCTGGGATTGCAGTGGTATATACAAAAGTGCTGGAGAATCTCAGCAGGTCACACAGCACCTAGAGGAAGTAAACGGTAACCAATGCTTTGAGCCTGAGTCCTTCATCAACGTCTGAGCAAAACACAGACAGGCATCTGAATAGCTTGATAGCAGCAAGGATTGCAGAAGAGGAAAAGTGAAAAAGACTCACAGAACTCCCTTCAAAGAGAGAATACCTCCCTCACCACCATTTGGGGCCACACTTGTGAAGCTGCAAGGGTCATCTACTGCAATCAGAACTCCCTTTGCGGCCTCCTCTACATCGGAGAAACCGGATGCAGACAGGGTGACTGTTTCATTGAGCACCTTCACTCGGCCTGCTGCAATAACAGGGATCTTCCAGTGGCCAACCCTTTTAATTCCACACACTATTCCCACAATAATATATTTATCCATGGCCTCCATGTGCTGCCAAACCAAGGCTACCAGCAATTGGAGGAACAACACCTAATATTCCATCTATTCCACCTTCCATTAAACATCCTCCTCTTCTCCGTCTCTTTCCCCATCCCTCTGCCTCCTTTCCCTCCTTTCCTCTAGCCCCCCACACATTCCCTCTCCATTTAGAGCTTTTTGTCTTCTACCCTCCCACCTATATCCATCTCTTTACCTGTTAGACCACAGGTAGACAATGCTCCTCTCCCTGCCCCTCCTCTCCCCATCTTTTTATTCAGGCACCTTCCTGCTTTTTGCTCATACCTTAACAAAGGGCTCAGACTCAAAAGGTTAGTTACCTTTTACATCCTAGAGTTGCTGTATGAGTTTCTCCAACACTTTTGTGTATTCCATACAATCTCTGATTATGTGAAAACTTTGGATGCCAAAAAAAAGTCAAATTGATTCTATTTAGAATGCCATAGTTGAAGAGGTACAGAATTAAAGCTGTTCAGAAAATGCATTTTGGAAGCTGACAGAAGCAGTGGATTTTTTTTGTGCCATGAAAGACTATAGAAGGACACTGCAATAGATTTGATTTGTTTATTAATCAGATCTCTAATGGCATAGGAGGAACTTACAATTTTAACCCAAAGGTGTCACTGGAAAAGAGATTTTGCTTTACTAAAGAAATAGGCCTACCTGCTGAACGTTATTTTTGGCAGCCTTCTTCATTTCTTCATGTAGACCACGAGATGTTTTTAAATCCTATAAATTAAAAAAAAATGTCAGTAAGAAAGTATATGAAATTTGGTAAAATTACACTTTCACTTCCTTTGATAATTTTACATGGTCAGGATCCCATAGTATGCTAATATTTTTTTTAATTCATGTTTTTGTACTTTTGGGCAAAATAATGGGGTAAAAGATATGGCAAAAGAAAATAATGACAGAAACTAAGCAAAGTGAGGGGGAAACAAGATTGTTGGACAAAATCAGACATAGGTGGATTTTACAGAATATATCCATTTGGAAATGAAAAGCATTCAGTAACATTAGACAACTGGACACTGTGATTTGGACTTATCATATCCAATGAGAAAAAAAACCTAAAAGCAGCAAAACTGGTCACAAAGTTAATAGCGGCCAGGCAGGTGATAACTTAGTCTGCTGAACAACTGAACTCTTGCATTTACATCAAACTTGCAAAGTTCAGACAAAAGATCATGAATCTAAAACATGAATTCTGTTTCTTCACAAATGCTGCCAGTCCTGCTAAGTATTTCCAGCTTTTTCAATTAATTGCATCAAACTTCTACATTTTAGTCTCTCCTTAAGTTAGTAGTGATACATAAAGCCCTTTAAACATTAACATTTTACACAATTATCAGAATAGGAAAGAAAATGCAAAAGGTGTAGAGAATCCAACAGAAAAGCTTCATTGTGGACGGAGATTTGCCTAAACCTCAATGTATTCTTCCTCTATGAGATCTCTTCGAGTGAGCATCATCGTTTTTGAGCTGAACTCTGACCATAAAAATCCTGAACCATATCATCCAGACGATATGTTCCCTGACTTGTAACCATCTTTTCCCCTCTCTGCCAATGACTTGAAAGTTGATCACTGGATGCCCATGGGCACATTTCCGGACTCTGAAAAAAAGATTCTTCTTCAGCATTTGCACAGAGCTAAATAACGGCAGTGCTTTGGAACATTGCCCTTTCCACGTCATACATCATCTTGCCATTCCTTTACCGCTGTTGAATTCTTAAAACTCCCAACCCAACTGCACTATGGAAGCATTTTCACTAGAAAGATTGCAGTGATTCAGAGGCAGTTTGTTATTACTTCCCATGGACAATGGGAATAAATGCTAAACTTGCCAGCAATGTTTCTATGTTATGATGGTTTAAAACAAAAGGTATCAATCGCCAATAAGTACTTCTGTAATTTCCTACAAAATAAGTTTAGCAGGGAAATGAAATAAAAGAAATAAAAGAACACCCAAATACACCTCCAACATTCTTTTCTCTCTCTCAATAACCAATATTTATGAACTTTTTTCTCCATAATCAACAATAGCATCTACAATTAGATGCCAACTTTCAGTGCCCACCACTGAAAGGAGGTTGCCAACACATTTTACATTCAACACCGTAATTGTCCTTTTGACAAGAAATAAATTGATTTGTGATTACCTGAATCACTGCATTGCTGGTGTTGTTCAAAGACAATTTTTTTTTAAACCACAATGCTCACTTGTGGGCCATTCAATTAAATTTAAACCAAAGCAGAACTTGAGAAATGAGAAACGGATAGTTAATAGGAAAGCTTTGACATTTTTGTGCTTTGAAACAACTTCTAGCTAAAATTGGCCACAATGGTGAAGAATGAGTCAATTATTATAATCACAGCGTGAAGTCCATTTTGCTTTGTCATCACACCCTCCCTATAGCTGTCCATCAACTCTTTTGTTCAAAAACTCCCTTACAACTCTTAATTTCCACAAATTTTCTTCAGCCTCAAGGTGCACATTAACCATCACATTGGATTGTGAAAGTTTTAAGAATCTACAAATGCCCATATCATATCATTATTGGCAATATGAACCTTGCAGACTATTACTTCATAGGATCACAAGCAACTAATTTCCATCCAAAGCCTAAATATATTGTTGCCATTATAAATTCTTTAAATTACATTTAATGGAGAGAAAGTATTCACTCAGATACGCTAAAGTGTAATAAAGCAGCTAATGGTATTATAATCAGCTTCCAAAATTTGATCCTATTAATGCCAATTTAACCAAATCTGAGAAGTGGACTGTACAGAACTTTATAGAGGATATACAACAGTACAGCACAGGAGGTCCTTCGGCCTGTCACGCTTGTCCTGATCAAGGTGCAAAATTAAACTAATCCCATCTACTCCCATTCCCTATTGTATTGGGAAGGGTTGTGGCTGTCATGTGGCATCACTGCCCCCTACCTAGTTGGAGGACACACCAGCTGCCAATCAAGGTTTGGTTCCGCCCCACCCATTAGTGCACATCTTGCTGTGGTTCCATGTAAATTACCTAGCCTGCACTCTCTAGCCTGCTTGTACTTGGCCTTGGGCCATATGCTGTTGTAATTAGATTAACCCTCCTGCCATCCAGCCATTGACCCCCAGTAAATGATGTGGGCTTGTCTTTCCAGCACTATAAAGGTGCCATGTGCTCTTTGTTCTTTTTCTTTGCCATCTTGGGATCACCCTGCTTCACTCCAGGCCGAGAAATGTGGAAGGGTGCTAGAGAAACTGTTGGTAAGATGTGCACTGTTAAAAGGATTGGGAGTGTTTAATTAGTGTCCTTTGTTGCATAGAACCATGTGCCTACATTGAGGCAAGGGGTGGAGGGGACATTTTGTGTGTGTGTGTGTGTGCTTCATCCCACACTCGCCTTCTGTAAATAGATTCCTTCCCTACATCAAAACTGTGTTCAGAGTCCTTGCCTTTGAGACCTACCAAACCTGTTTCCTCACTCACAACACCTGCCTGTTCATTTGTCTGTCCAAAAGCCTCTTAAACTGCTAATGCATCTGCTTTACCAGTTTTTCAGCAGTGCTTTGAAAGCACCTACCACTTTCTGCGTAAAAAAAAAAATCCCCCTCATGCATTTCCTTTAAACTTTCCCTCTTTCATCATGACGTCTAGTATTTGACATCTTCACTCTGGGAAAAAAGACTGACCATCTCCCCTATTAATGCCTTTGATAATTTAAAAAACTTCTATAACTTCGCCTCTCAGGATCCAACGCTCCAAAGAAAACAACCCATTTGTCCCTAGAAATTCTTCAGTCCAACTCTTACATGCTGACTAAGGGTTCTTTAAACCCTTCCTATCAATGTATTGTAATGGATTAATAATTTGGGAGAATTTGGTAAGATTTAGAGTAGATTACATACATACACACATTTTAAAGCAGATCTTATTTGAAAGACTGAAGAAATAGTGAAGATCTCTGGAGAATGTATGCACATTCACAAGTAGGTGCTGGTTGAAATGACATCATAAAATGAATGACCATTGTTTTGAACTGGAGACAGGCTGGCTACAAGTACCTTTCTGCAGGGTGCTAACAGGAAGGTCAATCCTGGGTTTTGTTTATCTAACAGCTTGAGCAGAAGAAAGAACTCCTGTTATTTGCTGAAGAAGGTGGGGGTTTTGCAAGTGAGAGAGTCACATGGGGTTGCTGCAAGTTTCAGTTGGAGAGAGAGAGGGAGGGAGACAAGAGAAGCCCTCTCAGCTTGTGCGTATGTGACACTGAAAAGCAGCTGAACAGTGCAAGCCAGGAAGAGCTGGTTGAAACTGATGAAAAATTCCAAAGCAGTGGATGGCTGGAAGTGCTATCTGTCTGATGTGTCTCTTGGAATAAGAGGAACAGAAGGGGTTCTGTCGTAACCTGAAAGAAAGAGGTTACCATCTGGAAAACCCCGATGGGGCAAGTTTCATCAGCGAGACATTGAGGTGACTAATGATGGTACCTCAGTTGTGGAAATCCTGGAACAACAAATCTTTCTCTGTTAACCCTACAAGAAACTTGCTGAGTGGTAAACATTTACCTTTCAAGCATCATAGCCTGGTGAACTTTATATATGTTGAATTCTGTGCACTGTATAAGAATTGCCTGCATCCAGAGAACTTGGAAGAAGGAGAAGTGAGATTGAACTGTGAACCAAGGAATTTTTCTTAAATTTATACATACATTACATTCACGTGTGCTTAGAATTAGAAGGCGGTTAATTGGGTTAGTTAAGTATTGAGTTAAGTTAAAGTTTGATTCTATTTTCATGTTTAAAGTTGATTAAAAATATCTTTTGTTTTAAAAACCACTTGTCTTGGTGAATGTCTATTGCTGCTGGGTTCTGGGGTCCTTTGGGCTCATAACAGTATCCTTATAATATTCTCTAATATAGCTAACATCGTAGAGAACCTCTTCTGCACCCTCTCCAAAGCCTCCACATCTTGTAATGCAGCAACCAGAGCTGCACACAATACTTCAAATCTGGCCTAACAGAAGTTTTATACAGTTGCGAGGACTAAAGTCAATGCCCTGTCTGTACTTCTTTACCACCTTATCCACTGGTGTAGTCACTTTCAGGGAGGTATGAACTAGAACCTCAGGATCCTTCTACACACCATGCTCCTAAGAATCCTTCAATTTACTGCATACTTTCCAAGATTCCTTTATTGTCATGTAATAGTACAGAACATCTAATATTACACAAAATCGCCTTCTGCTTGCTGCAAGGTAGATAAAATGTCACTGGCACCTCTTACAGTAAGAGGGAAAGAGAAGCAAAAGGGAGTCCCTTCAGAGTCACTGAGTATCTGTGGATTCACTTCCAGTGCTCACACAGCCTCTGTTGCCGCAAAAACGTGTTCAATCCACAGGTAACCTGAGCTCCAGATGCAAACCACTGACATGATCAGGAAGCCTTTCATGTCCAAGGCCTGTTGGGAACCCTTCTTGTCCTCAGTACCCACTCAAATCCCGGCTCTGATACCTGGTTCTCATGACCGCAAGTCGCCCGCAGCCTGTGTTGGTCTCTCAGCTACTGAGCCCCTTGCTGGTATCCTGCCGTGGTCGCCATCCTGTAGGGATCACTCTCTTCTTGCATTCAATGACAAAGAACAATACCTCACACTTGTCCAGATTAAATGCCATCTGTTATTTCTCTGCCCATATTTCCAATTGGTAAAAATCCTGCTGAAACCTTTGGCAATCTTCCCCGACAGATCGACTATTTTCACATGCTGTAATCATCTGGATCAATTTATCATGAGATATATTGTCAAATAGTTTATTTAAAGTTAATGTGGTCAACATCTACTCTACTACGCCCATCAATCACCTTCATGACCTCCGCAAAAAACAAAACTATGCTGACTATCTCTAACAAAACCATACTTTTCAAGATGAAAGTAGGGCTACCTTTTAGACTACCACTGATGAAAGGCTCGCCAGCCAATAATTTGCTGGATTATCCCTACTGCATTTGTAAACAAAGGAACAGAAATGGTTACTACTATGTCCTCAAGAATCTTACCTGTGACTAAAGAGGATGAAAGGATCTCAAGGCCCCAGTATTCTCCTTTCTTGTCTCTCTCAATAAACTGGGAAAGATCCTTTCTGTCCCTAGGTACTTATCTGCATAATGTTCTTCAGGAGACCCAACACTTCTTCCTTCTTGATATCAACATGCCCTAGAATAGCAGTGTAACCTCCACTGATCTCACTATCCACCACATATTTCATGGTGAAGAGTGATGCAAAGATGTTGTTTAGTATCTCAGCCATTTCCTCTGACTCCAACATAATAAATTCCTTTCCTTCTCCTTGAGTGGTTCCACCCTTCCTCCAGCCACCCTCTTGCTTTGAGAAAGAGAGAGGGTGTGTGTATGGAGGAGTGCGTGGGTGGGGGTGTACAAGTTTTAAATTGTGCGCCGTTCTGAGTAGCATGATGAAATCTCACGCCATCCTGCCCAGGATGTGAATCATCCCTTTGTCCAGCGTATCCACGCTGTATACGCTACCTGCCCATTAGTCAGTTAGTTGCTATCTCGGTTATCAGATAGAATGTCGCTGTATTGCAGTGTTTGTGTTCTAGTAACCTTTTATTAAAAAAGGATATTGTTATAATTGTTCTATTTTATTATTAGTTATTGTTGTTAATCTCTTCTTGTGCCTAATTTATAAATTAAAATTTATCATAAGTATGTATATATAGGTAAAACATAGTATATATAGGGTTCAGTACTATCCGAGGTTTCAGGCATCCACTCTTTCATGATCCCATTTGGCTTTCCTGATTCCATGTTTCAGTTCTCTCTTGCTACGTTTGAACTCTTCACAAACCCTATCCCATCTGAATTTTCTAATCATTACATATGCTTCCTTTATATTTTTAAGTAAATTTACAACACCTCTTTATTCAACGTTCGCAAACCTTGCCATCCTCAACTTTCTTCCTCACTGGAACCGTTGATCCTGTATTCTGACCATCTAGCCTTTGAAGCACTCACACATGGCAGATGCGGCATTGCTCAGTCAGAGATGCTCCCAGTGTTCTCTCCCAACTCCTGTCAAATAATGTTGTAATTAGTCTTCTACCAATTTAGTACTTTCCCTGGAGGTCCATTGTCGATTAGTTGCTGTGACTCTTCTATCCCACTGATGTCTTTCTTTAGATCATTCACTCGTATTTTGGGCTCAGCATCTATTTTTATTCTATCAGTTTTATTCCTTCAGCTTAAACCTTCTCTCTGCTTCTTGAGTTACATATTGATGCAAGTTATTAAAGGGGCTCCGTAGAACACATCAATGTCTTAGACTGCCAATAACAAGCAGGTGGATGGCAAGCCATCATTGCCAGTAAAACCACTGCAGCTGTTAGATGTGCAATAAAATCAAATGTGCAAGTTGATCAATGGTGTTTTAGTGACTTTATTGATCTCATTATCAATGGGATAAGGCAACAAAAGTATACTCTGTGGAAATTCGATCAATTCATATCTGAAGATAGATTAATTACCTTACAAATAGCAAACCAAACCACTTTAACCTGAAAAAGCAAGGTAGACAGTTTCATTTTAAATATTGAAACAATATAGAATAACAGCTGGATGAAGGACTGGACTGTGGGTCTAAAGATGACCTACCTTGAGATAAAACAAGGATATTTTAAATAGACGCTGGCTGCAAGACACAAAAGATTTATGGTTCTTTGAGATTCCATTATCCTCGAGAGTTTTTGCCACAACTTCTTTCAGCTTCTAAAGACCAATGTGAAAAGAAAATGAATACTTTCATTTTTGTTCTATTAGATAGTTTCTAATTTCAAAAAATGGTTCTGAAAACACATTTTTTTTATTCTGTTAGTGTGTAAATAGTGTGTCGAACTATTTAGAAAGGGAATCTAATATTTTTAGTTACATAAAAATCAACTGACGGAGGTCCTTATGGAGATCTTTAGCATGTAATTGCAGCAGTCCATTGTTCCCGAGGGTTTTGAGGCAGCCAATGTCCTGGTACCAAAGAAAAGGCAGTAAAAAGCCTCAACATCTACCACCCAGTGGCACTGACCACAACCAGTATGAAATGCTTTGAGCATCTGGTGATGGAATGCACACCTCCTGGAGACACTGGACCCATTTCAATTCACCTCCAGACAGAACTATTCCACTGACGATACTATAGCCTTGTCCCTCCATTCTGCCCTGACCTACCTGGAGAACAACATCTCATATGCCAGGCTGCTGTTCTTTGATTTCAGCCCAATCATACCCAAGAGGCTGGTGGAGAAGCTGTCCTTGCTCGGACTCAACACCCCTCTCTGTTACTGGATTCTGGACTTCCTAATGGAAAGACCAGTGTGACAGGGTTGGCAGCAGAACATCGAGCACCATCACACAGAGCACTAGTGCACCTCAATGCTGTGTGCTCAGCCCATTCCTGTTCACGCTACTGACCCATGAATGCAACACTAGATCCAGCTCCAACAGAGTAATCGTTTGCAGATGACACAACAGTAGGTAGCCTCATCAGCATCAAGGATGAGTCAAACTACAGATAAGAGGTGGAAAATCTCATGAAATGGTATGAGAATAATAGCTTAACTCTCAACTTTATCAAGGCAAAGAAGATTATTGTGGATTTCAGGAGGACCAGGGACAATCGCTGTTCACGACACATTAATACCTCAGTAATGGAGAGCACATTACTTGGAGTCCATTTAAGAATTAATCTACTCTAGACACACATTTCTGCACTGGTCAGGAAGTCGCAACAGGACTTCCTGTTAAGAGAGGCCGACAAGGCCTCTGGGGTCCTTTCAGTCAACTTCCTATAGGAGCTCTATTGAGAGTATCCTGGCCGGCTGCATCACAGTGTGGTATGGTTGCTGTAAAGCATCAAATCAGAGGTAAATCCAGAGGACCATTAAAGCTGCAGAGAGGATCACTGGGGTTTGCCTCTCCACCCACCCCCCCCTCCATTGATGTGTTTTACTGAGATCACTATTTAAAGTGGGCACACAAAATCAGGGAGGACCCCTAATAGCCTGCACGCAGCATCTTCCAGCTACTCCCGTTGTGAAAGATACAGAAGTATTAGAGCCAGATCCACTAGACTAAAGAATAGCTTCTTCTCACAGACAGCGAGATCGCTTAATGACTGTTGAACTGCTAAAACAATTCTCCAAAACTCTACTATTTATTACAGGTACACGATCCTTTATCCAGAACCATTGGGGGACAGTGTGTTCCGAATTTCAGATTTTTCCGGATTTCAGAAAGCCCACCCGAATTGTGCTGCCGTATCCATCTCCACCCCCTTCCAGTTGCCTAGCCATCTCGCCCAACCACGTTCCCTCAGCCGCCTCCCCCCAACCGTGTTCCCTCGGCTGTCTCCCCCAACTGGCGGCCACTCGGCCGCCTGCCCTGACCGCTGGTCCCCACTTGCCGAATTTTGGAGCTTTCCAGATTTTAGATGTCTGGATAAAGGAGCGTGTACCTGTAATAATATTTATCTTAATATATATAGATATATAGATATATCTCTATATAGAGATATATATGTATATATATATATATATATATATATATATAGATATCTATATATAGATATATAGATATGTGTGTGTGTATGTGTGTGTGTGTGTGTATGTGTGTGTGTATGTGTGTGTGTATGTGTGTGTGTATGTGTGTGTGTGTGTATGTGTGTGTGTATGTGTGTGTGTATGTGTGTGTGTATGTGTGTGTGTATGTGTGTACAATGTTTGTCTGTATAGGTGCTATGACTATATGTGTCCTTGCATGGTTTTGCACTGTGAACTGGAGAACACTTTTGTCAGGTTGTATGGGTACAATCAGACAAGAAATAAACTCGAACAAAGCAACACTAAGCAATAGCCCTAACATGACGAAAAGTTTATGTGCAATGAGCACTCAATTCTGCAGTTCAGGTATTATTTTATAATTGCTCAGACTGGTGATAGGAGAGGAACTCATGTGCCAGTTTTAAAGGAGCAAGGACCATTTTAAAGATCTCAAAAAAAGAGACCAATCTTCCCTTGGCCATTTGGAGCAGCAAAAAAAATCATAATATAATAATTACAATAAAATCTGGTGAGGAAATTACTCTAAAAACAAGTGATAATGCAGTCTAGCATTTGAACTGGTCAAAGGCCACAGTATCTGGATAAACACTTGGACATTAGAGACTGAGATGAAGAAATTTTTTTCACTCATGGATTTGTATATTTTCCTAATTTTTCAACCGAGGTTTTAGTAGCTCAGCCATTGAGCAGGTTTCAAGGGTGACATTGATGAATCCCTGGGCACATGGGAATATGGATGAGATACAAGGTTGGCCATGAGAATGAACAAAGTGGAAGGATCCAGGAGCCGCAAGGCCTGCTCCTGCTCTTCTACCACGAAAACTGTTGTCGTCAATGTGTAGCTCCCACCAGGAGTACAAGGGGCAGTCGCTGGGCATTCCTTTATCAAGCAGGGCATCCTGGAGTGCTCAAACTAATGGCAGCAACAGGATGGGAAGAGAGATGGAGAGGATCTCATCACTTACCCTTCCTCCCTGTAACATTCGCAATTAGCCGTCAACCAGTCCCCAGAAATCCTTTTCACATGTACCTATATGCTGGTAAACAAGTCTATATAAAATCCTCATTCTCTCTCAACTACACTGTGAAGTTCTATTGCAGTGAAAAGGGAGCTTAGCTAAAAACTAATGTCAACTTATTTACCTTGCAACATGATACCAAAAATATACCATCTTCACATTGCGGAGATGCAAATAAGCCTCCCTGCGATGAGCAATTAAAATTCTAATTACAGTCAAACCCCTGATATCCTGAATTCAAGCAAACACAAGCCTCAAGCAACTGGCAAAAAAAGGAAAATAAATTTTTAAAACTAAGAAAAAAATAATAATGAGTAAAAATATATGTTTAAAATTGTAAAAGTAAATGTTCTCTGAAGTAACACATAAACCTTTGGTGAAGATGAGAGCAAATATTCAGCCAGTGGAGTGCCTTGGTCGTGCATTGTTCATGGCAGCTGTTAAATAAAGTTGTGTTTGAAGAAAATAGTATTGCCCAGGATGAAGAGCTGGTTGATGCTGCTCATCGTTGGGGTGACTCTCTTAAAGTGCCTCCTTGTTTCTGCTTAGTAAGAGACTCCCAGATCAAAGTTTTATCTGTAAACTTTGGTGGGAGGGGGATTTAATTATCTATAATGTTATTGTTTGTCTTTCACACTGATCTGTGGAGGGAGGAACCTGCAGATGTGGCAAAGGTTAAATGTTTTCAAAGAATGTGACTGAAAATAAAGTAAAATGCTTTTGGTTTATTCATTCAAATGAAGTTTATCCAAAGTAAGTACTGTATAGTTTTTTTTTGTCTTTTATTCTCTATGCAGATGTATTAGTTAGGTATTGTAAAAGTAAGTCTCAAGCAACCAATTCCCATAGGGGCCGGATAACAGATGTTTTATTGTATTAGGCATGTTGGCAAGAACCACGTACATGTTGAGAGGGTATGATTATATAACTTGATAAATCCTTACCCTCTTGTGTTTTTGAGTTCGTTCATTTCGTGACTTCTCTCGAACCACACTTTGGTGGCCAGGTTTTGTTACTGGACTCTGAACCTGCTTGCTGGACTGCTTACTGGAAGCAGAAGTAGCAGCTGCCAGCCTCTGTGAATCCCCCTGCAAAGCAGCTTTCTGTGATGTGCCTGGTGAGTTCTGGGACTCAAGGAATTCCACACTTTTAGTCTTGGCCAGTCTGGGAAAAGGAATACCAGTTGTAAGCAGGCTTACTTGTACAGATATTTCTCCATATTCTTTATTTTATAATGCTCTACAGTTTTAATGCTGGATGCCTTTCATCTATCGTATCACAAAACCTGTTTCGCATTTTTCCAAATAAAGTCAAATTTAAAAAAAAAATCTAATGCTTGCAATCAAACGAAACTCCATTTTGTAAAGGGACAGGGATGCCACAGTCAGTAGCTGTGCACTTGTACTTTTGAATCAGTATTTGGTTCTCACAAGTGTTGAGGCTGCTCAACAGATTACCAACAGAATTTATATCTTATCGATTTAAAAATCAGAAAAGTAATTTCCAGTTAGAGATTGCTTCATCATCTGAATTACATTTAATTTTCGAGACGCAAGTTCTGATGGAAAGATCAAACTTTCTGTGCAAAAACAAAACCACCATTTATTGGCAAGCCAAGATTGCATCTGCATTCATCATTAGATACAACAGAAATGCAGAATTTAAAATAATGTATGTTTGGAACCTTACAGGAGGGAGACGAAGCCATGAAATAAAGAAATAACAAATAAAGTTCACTCTGCTACCATCAGGAAGGAGGTGTCTAATGATCAGCACTCAGTGGGACAGGGACAGCTTCTTCCCCGCTGCCATCAGATTCCTGAATGATCAAATGAACCAAAGACACGGCTTTACTTTTTGTGCTGTGATGCTGCGACAAAACTCCGAATTTCAAGACAATAAATTCTGATTCTGAATGCAGGACAAAAATGATCTACAATTAAACAACACACAGAAATTTGCAAGATTTGTGGAAATGGTTCTCTGCTGACACAAGGAATGTTCAGAGTATGTGATTTGCAATAGGAAGGAGAATACTACAGCAGGATGGAGGAAAACAAGGAGTAATAAAATTAACAACAGTTTCCACACCACTTTGTAGTTTTGTATGTAAACAAAATATTGAACATAACAAAATCCAGTAAAGGCATATCAAAATCAGAAAGAGATAGAAGAACCAGGCAAGGCAGGGAAAAAATCTGTCCAGATAAAAATACTGATACTTCAGGTAATATTGTTCATTAGAATTCTTCCTTAAACATTTAGGTAATCTTGAGTGTTTGCTACATGGTTTATGCTTTCCCTTTTTGCAAGTTACCTTTTGCTTGAATTGAGGCAGTCCACCCTCCTTGACCTAGGTTTCTGCCCATGTCCATCAACATATTTCTGAGTGCTTTGTAAAATCTCTCCATCTGGTGCACTTCCAGGTTCTGATAGGACTGCTGGAGATGGCAGCGGGCTTAATCCATAAACAACTGGACAGTGCTCCCTTGAGCATGTCGTGTTGGTTTCATAACGGATGAGGCGAGACTGAAGCTTCCCAAGTCCAATATCCTTTTCAAGTGCTCTGCTGTGGTCTAGGCAGTACCTGAAATGTTCATTCAATAATCATTCGAGTCATCAAGCCCACAGCACAGTGACAGGCCACAAGCCTGGCTTGTCTGCACACCCCAACATGCCTTCCTGCTTTAGTCACACTTCTCCCATTTTAAGCCCAGATCCCTCCAATCCCCTTCCATCCACAAATTATTCAAGTGTTTCCTTTAAGGAACCTGGTGTACCTGCCTCCACCAGTTTGTCTGGCAGCTCGTTCCAAGTGCCCTTAGAGTGAAGAACTATCCCCTCATGTCCCTTCTAAATCCTACCCCCTCACATTACAGTTAAATCCTCTAATTCTTTATTCTCCTGCTGGAGGAAACACCATCACTATTCATCTTATCAATGCCCCTCCTGATTTTATACACCTTAGTAAATTCCCCGCTCATTCTCCTACACTTTAAAGGAAACAGGCCCAGTATTTCCAATTTCTCATGATAACTCAACTTCTGACAATAACTTTGTACCCTTTCCATCTTTGTAATAGCCTTCACATAGCTGGGCAAACAAAGCTCCTCACCAATGTCTTGTATAACTTCAACATGACATTCAAACACTTGTATTCAATGCAATGACTAAGGCAAAAGCTCTGTTCAATATTCCGTCTACCTGTGTTGGCCTCTTTAAAGAGCCATGTATCTGCACTTCTGAGCCCCTCCACTCCTCAACATTCTTCAGGGCACTGCTGTTAACAGAGTAAATCCTGCCCTGGTTCGATTCACACATATGCAGCACCTTGCACTTTCAAGAGTTGAACGGTATCTGTTGTTTCTTATCCCAGTTCCTCATATGGTCTAGAACCCATTGCAAAGCCAGGTAACCTTCTTCACTGTCCATTATAGCATACATTATGCTATAATGGTCATCACCATACTTAACTTGCCACAAACATCCTTGCATAGATCATTTAGATAAAGCAAGGGTCTTGGTTCTGAACATTGAGGGACTCCATTGGCCACTGTCCTCCAGTCTGAAAAACTGTCTTCTACAACTGTTCTTTAACTACTATTACTGAGCCAGTTGTTGAACTAATTAGCTGGCTGGTCTCCTGTCCTACATACCCAAACAGCCATACCAACCTATCATATAAGATCACAAGAAAAAGGAACAGAAGTAGGCCGCTTGGCCCAACAAGTCTGCACTGCAAATCCACCCTGAGCTAAACTGTTCTCACATCAACTTCCAAGTTTTGGCCTTTCCCCTCATATTCCTTAATACCTTGACCAATCAGATACCTATCAATATCCCCCTTAAACTCCCCCAATGATCCGGTCTCCACAGCTGTATGTGGCAACAAATTCCACAAATCCACGACTCTCTGGCTAAAGAAATTTCTCCTCATCTGTGTTTTAAATGGGTACCTTCTAACTCTAAGACTGTGCCCTCTTGTCCTGGATTTACCCACCAAGGTAAACATCTTATTCATATCTACTCTGTCCTATCTTGCTATCATTTGTAAACTTTGCCACAAAAGCATTCAATCCATAATCTAAATCATCAATATACATTGTAAAAAGAAACAGCCCTAACACCGACCCCTGCAGAACACCACTAGTGACCGGCAACCAACCAGAACAGGATCCCTTTATTCCCACCCTTTGCTTTCTGCTTGTCACCCAAAGCTGCACACAATCTAATATCTTTCCTGTAATTCCAAGCACTCTCATCTTATTCAGCATCTTCTTATGCAGCACTTTATCAAAGGCCTTTTGAAAATCCAAATACACAACATCTACAGCCTCTCTCTTGTCCATCCTACTTGAGATTTCCTTAAAACATTCCATTAGGTTGGTCAGGCAAGATCTTCCCTTCATGCACCTCGAGGATTGTCTCCAATAACTTACCAAATACTGACATCAGACGAATAGGCCTATAATTTCCTTGTTTCTGCCTCCCTGCTTTGTTAAACAGCAGAACTACTACATTTGCAACCTTCCAATCCTCCGGAACCATGCCCGAGTCTATTGATTTCTGGAAAATCAATTCCAATGCCTCCACAATCTCCAGAACTCGTGGGTGCACCTCATCCGGTCCGGAGGACATCTATCTTTAGTCCAATCATCTTACTAAGCACTATCTTTTTAGTAATCCTGACTGTACTCAATCCTATCAAGTATATTGCTATTATTTTCCTCAGTGAAAATTGACACAAAATATTCATTTAGTTCCTCTGCCATCTCTTTATTACCCATTATAATTTTTCCAGCATCATTTTCAATCAGTCCTATCTACCCATGTCTCTGTTTTACTCTTTATATATTTTTTTAAAATCAGTATCCTTTTGTATGTTATTTGCCAACTTCCTTTCATAATTCATCTTTTCTTTCCTAATGACTTTCTTTGTCTCTTTCTGTAAATTTTTTAAAAGTTTCTCAGTCTGTTTTTCCACTAATTTTTGCTTTCTTGTATGCCCTCCCTTTTGCTTTTATTTTACCCTTAACCTCTCTCGTTAGCCACATTTGTGCCTTTTTTCCCCATTCATAATTTTCTATTTTCTTGGAATACATCTATCCTGCACTTTATTTCATGTAGAAATATCATCCAATTCTGCTCTGCCACCCCTCCATCTAGCTTACTTTTCCAGTCAACTTGGGCCAATTCCTCTCTCATACCACTGTAATTCCCTTTGTTTCACCGAAATATTGTCACACCTGATATCAGCTTTTCCTTTTTAAATTTAAAATTGAACTCTATCATGCTTTGATCACTACTTCCTAAGGGTTCCATTACCTTTAATTTCCTAATCACCTCAGGTTCATTGCACAGCACCCAATCCAAAACGGCTGATCGCCTGGTGGGCTTATCGACAAGCTGCTCCAAAAAGCCATCCCATAGGCATTCTAGAAAATCTTTCTCCTGAGATCCAGGATCTTCCTGATTTTCCCCAATCCCCTTTTATGTTAAAATCCCCCATAATTATTTTGACATTCTCTTTCTGACATGCTTTTTCTATCTCCACCTGCAGCTCATTGTCTACTTCCTGGCTGCTGCTTGGGGGGGCCTGCATACAACTGCCAATAGGGTCCTTTAACCCTGCCATTTCTTAACTCAACCCATAAGGATTCCACTATTTCTGACCTTATGTCCCTTCTTTCTAGTGGTTTAATACCTTTGCTTACCATCAGAACCATGCCACCCCCTCTACCTGCCTATCTGTGTACCCTTGGATATTCAGCTCCCAATCACATCTATCATTGAGCCATGTCTCTGTGATGGCCACAATGTCATATCTTTCAATCTGTAGCTGTACAACAAGGTCATCTACTTTATTCCTAATGCTTTGTGCATTTAAGTACAGTACCTTTAGACCAGTATCAGTATTGGTCCTCATCAAACACTGTTGTAAAATCCTTACAAATAACATCAACGCCCTTGCCCTCATCTACCCTCTTAGTTTCTTCAAAGGTATATCAAGTTTGTGAGACATCATTTCCCACACAAATCCATTCTGTTGTTCCTTAATTTTCCCCTAGCCATCCAAATGTTGCTTGATTTTATCTATCAGTATCCTCCCACCAGATGTCAAACTAACATGTCTGCAGTTCATCCTCCAGGCCCATTTTTAAAAATGGAAACCATATTAGCCATTTTCCAATCCTCCAGAACTTTTCCTGTCCTCAGGAATAAGTTAAAAATGTCTGTCATAGCCCCATCAATTTCCTTCCTGCCTTCCCACAAAGTTCTAGTGCCCCTTATCTAAGCCCAGAGATACAATCCAAGACTCCTAACACCTATTAAGCTCTGATGAAGACATGTCTTTGGGTGTCTTTAGTTACCTCTCTCCCCTCCCACACTTGCTTATACTGCGCCACAGTAAATACATTCCCAAAATATTCATTTAAGATCTTCCCCATCTCCTCTGACTCTAAACATATCTTGTCAAAATTAGATTTGCCCCAATTTAGGATTTTAATTTGAGGACCAGTGGTATTCTTCTCTATGAATATCTCAAAGTTGATAGAATTATGGTTACTGGTCCCAAAGGGTTACCCTACTGATACCTCGGTTACTTGACCAGTCTCATTCCCCTGTACAAGGTCAAACATTGCCTTTTCCCAGTCACCCTATCCAATCCCCAACACTTTAACATTCCCAGTCAATGGTGGGGAAGGTGAAATCACTTACCATAGCAGCTTTGCTATTTTTACAGACCTCTAAAATCCTTCTGTACATTTGATCCTCCAGCTCCCATCAGGTGACTGATGGCCTTTAGTGTGACTAGGGTGACTACTACTTCTCGGTCCTAATTCCCACCCACACTGCCTCAGACAATAGTTCTCTCTAAACACTACAGCGATATCTTCTTTGATAATACGGTAAACAGTTTCTTCTCCCCCACTCTACCTCCCTTCCCACTGTTCCTATCAAACCTGTAACTACAATACCTGGAATACCCAGTCCTGGCCCTCCTTCAACCACGTCCCTGTTACGTCTTCAACATCCCACTGTTCTGCACCTATCCTCACCCAAAGCTCCTTTCCCTGTCAAGCTTTTTATGTTAAAATACACACAACGTTTACTCCTCCTATCTCAACGCTTGACATCTAACATCCTGTTCTGCCTCAATGCACTTCCTTTGCTTTCCTCGCTCTCCTTAACCTTCTCAGACCTCTGTCCTCTTTTTGGATCCCACACCCTGTCAGATTAGTTTAAATCCTCCTCGTTGAAGCTACCAAACCCCTCCCACAGAATATTGGTTCCCCTCCAGTTCAGGTGTAACCTGTCACTCATGTACAAGTCATCCCTGTCCAACAAGAGATCCCAATTGTCGACAAATCTGAACCCCTCCCTCCTGCACCAACTGCTTACCATGTGTCCACTTGCTCTCTCCTCCTATTCCTACTCTCACTGGGACGTGACACTGGGAATCATCCAGAGATCACCATCTTGGAGGTCTTTCTTTTTAACCATCATCCAAACTCTCAACATTCATTTTGCAGGACCTCATCCCATTTCCTACCTACATCATCGACCATAAGAACACTAATAGGCTATTCAGCCCAACATGAACCTTGACTACTGGCCTGCTCACCCTTCCCTTTAAGAATGCTGTCAGTCATGAGTTGAAGCACCATGCATTTTTTCAGGAGTAGTTGTCAGGCACACTAGATGATTCCGACTTAGCATACTCTGCAGAAGTCCTGGACTAGCTTTACTGCCATCTCGTCTGCATTAACGACTGCAAAGAATAGCAATGGGAAGCCTTCCTTTATCTTTCCAGCTGTGTCCCTGCAGCCTCTGCTCATTCAAGCCCCTTGATGCTAAAGCCTTGACCTGATCCTGCTTTTGTACTGTCCCTAAACCAATCAACTCTGTTTGTTTTGTATTCCGGTCAGCTTCACTTTCTCCTCTCACAAAGAGCTCAGCTTTGTTTTCTCCAGTAAGACAGCACCCCTCTCAAAATGACAGATTTAATAAAATAAAATGGCAAGCCTACCATCTATTGCGCTCATATGCAAAATGGTAGATGACATAAGTGCTGTCAGATAGAACCCAGATGGCTAAGCTTCTTGAGTCCCTGGGAAAAATCGGCTATGAAAGCCCATTTAGTTTTAAATACTGGGGCAAGCCACATCTAGAACCAAGGAAACTGGAACTGATTATCAATCTGCTTTTTAGCATTCTATTTGGTATCATTAAACATTGGACATAATGTTCAATTCTAAAATCAGATGGGAGAAGATGTGGCATTTTAAATGAACATGCACCATACATGGAAGACAAGGGAGTCTGCCCTAGGGGGCAATAGAGAGGCATAGAGTGGCAGAGTATGAAAAGTGGTCTTTTCAGTTTTTAGATGAAGTGCAATGCACAAAGTTTTCCTGAGGAGGGATCAGCCACAAAGCCGGTCTAATTTCTTCTGGCCTTATACTTTTGTTTCCATCAAGTCTTCAGCTTTTGGAAAGGAGCAGACAGTCTTTCATATTTTCAATGAGCAGGGGATGGGAAAGGTGCTTAGCAAATGCAAGTCAGTGTAGCTCCTACAAGGAAATACAAGGAGTACATTGGGTGGCATGGGTATAAATGGCTGGAATCAACTTCTACTGCGCTGAATATAGAAAAAAAACAGAAAATAATCAGTAGGATGCAGGAAAAGTGAAGGTCACGATGTGTTGCACAGGAGATCCTGACGTTAATGCACCAACTTGTGCAAGAGTTAGAGACCCTGGAACCCAGAAACACAAAAATTATGCAAACAAACACATGGTTTAATTTTATTGCTGCCCAAATACACAAATTAATCTAAAAATCCCATACTTTTTTTTTGGAGGGTGGGAGGAACTCAGAGGACCCCCAGAAGAAACCTACACGGTCACAGGGAGAACATACAAACTCCTTAAAGACAGTGCCAGATTTGAACCCGGGCCGCTGGCGCATTAATAGTGCTGCACTGACCACTTCTCCGGTATTGCTTACTTTTCTATACCTAGCTGGTTTTATACTTGCACTAAGCAAGAGGAATCCATAAAACTTGCCAATGGGAATTGTTTGTCAACAATATAAATTTAAAGGAACCAAGAACAAATATGTTAAATTACAGTCAAGGGTTTAGAACATCACACTTACTCAACTCCATGGTAATGACATTCAGTGGCCTTTTCAAAAGGCAGACCTTTCAGTTTCTGAATGGTCATCTCTGGGGTCAGTGGAAACTTATTTTCACTGAAATGCAAGAGGATTTAAAAAAAAATGTTACAGCAATAAGATTTATCACACAATAATTTTTTTCCAAGAAGTTTCTTAACCATCATATATGAAAATACTGAGAGGAAAACAAACTTGGTAAATCAGTTATATATTCTATAACTGAACCAAAATTGGATACAAGTCATGATTACAATAAGTTAGCTTGTCGCAACTACGCTAAGATATCCTTCACTTCAAAAGCAGCATCTTCCTCAGATTTATTTTGCAATTCTAACTAAACTACAAGTACTTTAGTGTGGTTGGAGACATTCAGATGTGTTCTTAAGCTCTGGTAAGTCTTCATAAAAGTATTTCATGAATAACAGCCCAGTTTTGTGAAAATATAGCAAGGTCTTTACCAGTTAAGTTGATGAAAGAGGAAAAAAAGTGAACTCCCAAATATCTCCTTATACACTACTGTGCAACCGAGGGGATGATTATAGGACTCTGCAGAAGCTAATAACCACATTGCGATTCTTAAGGCCACAATTAATTTCTTCTTCCATCTCTCCTGATTGTTGAGCAACTAATCTGGAAATAATAACCATTTTCCTGATTTCCTATTCTTAACTGATGGAATATTTATTCATAACAGATCTTTCTGCTCTTCTGAATCTCAGCCCATATTTTTCTTCATTTGTTTGCATAGAATCTTTCCTATTTCTCCCCAACTATCCCAACAGTACAAAAAGAAAAACAAGCCCAGCATACCTGCTTTGTATTGCTAAAGGCTGGAGCTCAGCAATAGGAAAACCCTCTGGTGTAAAAAACTTCAGCAGTTCCTTGGCATCAAGCTGAATGGGAAGTGGCCTTTGGCTCCCCTTAAGTCCCAAAAGAGTCTCAGATGAACTTGTCAATATGGATCCAGCCCTGGATGTAAATATAATGATAGAAATGGAAAGTTTCAGCACCATGTCCAACAAGTCTACAGTGTCTTCATTTGATTCTGGGTACCCAAAAGCACTTAATAGCCAATGGAATGTAATCGAGCAATTAATAATTTCTATTATTTACTTAACACTCATTATTTTTCTGCTGTACCGGGGAAACTGCATCATTGCTTATAATGTTCTGGACAAGAAAAAAACACCAGAGGATTGTTAATTCAGCCAGCGACATCACGGGCACCAGTCTTCACTCCATCAAGGACATCCACAAGAGGCAGTATCTTAAGAAAGCACCCTCTATCCTCAAGGACCCCCCACCATCCAGACCATCCCCTCTTTACTGTGCTACCAGTGGGGAAAATGGTACAGACCCCTGAAGGTGAACACTCAGCAGCACAAAGACAGCTTCTTTCCCTCTGCCATCAGTTTCCTGAATGAACAATGAGCCACAAACACTGACTTTTTCTTGCACTACTTTTTATTTATTTTGTAAGGAGGTTTATATAAATGTTTGCACTCTGATACTGCTGCAAAACAATGAAATTCATGACATGTTCATGAAAATAAATTCTGATTCTATCCAGATGTTCCACTATTTCTTACTTAAATGACAGCTTTATTCATTTTCCTGACCACAAATGTCCACGCCTGCATTTTGTCGACATCCTTTCTGAAACAATGGTGTGACATTTGCCACCTTCCAATCTGCCAGGACCTGCCCAGAGTCCAAAGAATTTTGGCCAATTACCACAAACACCTCTATTATAACTTCTGTCATTTGTTGCATCCTTAACATCTCTCTTTGGCACGTTAGATGTATCCTTCACCATGAATACTGACACAAAATAGTTATTTAAGATCCGAGCCATTTCCACATTACCCAACATTAACTCCCCCTTCTAATCTTCCAATGAATCTACATTTTTTCAGACATCCTTTACATTTTATAATAATAAAAAAACTTTTAGTATTACTACTACTAAAACTTTTATATTTTGTGCTAGTTTACTTTCAAAAGCTATTTTCCTTTTCTTTATTGCTTGTTTCATTGTTCTTTGATACTTTTTGAAGTTTTCCCAATCCTCCAGTTTCCCACTACTCTTGGTGATTTTGAATGAATGGGATTTTCATTTGATACCTTCCTTTATTTCTTTATTTATCTAAGGTTTGCTCTACCCACTCTCACTATTTTTGCTTTGAAATTAAATATATTTTTGTTAAGCACTCTAAAAGATCTATTTGAAAGTTTTCCAGTCAACTGTCTCACCATGTCGCCCATGTTCCCAGTTAATACTATCCAACCCCTCCTCCATCCTGTAAGTCTTCCAGTTTTAGGTTTCTGATCAAATGATTGTATCTTCTATCTGTCTGAGAAATTCAATCACATTGTGATCACTCATTCCAAGAAGATCCTTAGTTACAAAATCAGTAATTTTACCTGTTTCATTATACAGGATCAGATCTGAGATAGCATCTTTCCTTGTAGGTTCAGTAAACATGCTGTTCAAGAAAACTATGACAGATGCATTCAATGAAATCATCCTCAAGACTGCCTCGACCAATTTGATTCACCCAATCTGTTCTACCAATAGATTATGTTCTTGAGAGAGGGGTTCAATTTGACCAAGTCACAGGAAAGCTTTGAAACAAACAAGTCACCAAAAAAGGCAACAACAATAAAAGACCACCCTTGAGACAGTTGTAGAGGTTTAATTCCAGAGAAATATAGGATTGCATGGCATTGCATGTTCACTACTTCTTACCATATGAAAAGAAATTATATCATGGAGATGAGCAAAACTATCACAAATGATCCCAATATTTCACTGAGGAGAAATTCACAGACCCACTGCTTTTGAATCCTTTCATTGTAAAGATTAAAAGAATATGAACATAAAAGATAAAAATTCACATTACATCATTGTGTCGGGAAGCATGGTTGGCGTAGCAATTAGGGCAAAACTATTACAGAACCAGCAACTTTGATTCGCATCTGGCGCTGTCTGTAAGGACAGTTCTCCCCATGAGGGTTTCCCCGGGTGCTCTGGATTCCTCCCACATTCAAAAACATTTGGTTAATTAGGCAGCATGAGTTTCAATGGCTGGAATCGGCTTTATTTTTTAAATGGTAGTGGGCATCAACTCTTGGAAAGACTGCATAAGAAAGCTACTGATAATCTTTGATGAGATATTTACAGAAGAGTCAAGGCTGTAATAACTGAAGTTCTACAAATACAACTACAGCATTTGTTTTCCATTTGTATAATCTTCACCTGTTGTACGTCACAAGCTGAATTCAGATTTAAACTGTTATAAAAACAGTTATGACTGGAAATGCTAGAATTCATCAAAGCTTGGTGAATTATTGGGAAACTAGGATGTTGCAATGCAGTTTCCTGCTTTCATTGGAAAATCCAGGATTTTGTGTGAGACGAAGACCTCTCAGAATTATGTTAAAATATTATCAGAAGGAAAACACAAAAGTCTGCAGAGACAGTGGCTGAAGTAAAAACACAATGCTAGAAAAACTCAGCATGTTAAACAGTGTACTTTATATAGCAAAGATAAAGACACATAACCATTTTGGGCTTGAGCCCTTCAAAAAGGTATAAAAAATGTAGGCAGGCACCCAAACAAAATGGTTGGGGGGGGTTGGGGGGAAGGGAAGGAGCACAATCTCGAAGGTGGAATGTGAGAGGGAGGGCACATCAGCAAGGTGGGATGGCTATGTGAATGGAGAGGGAAGGGGGTGGATAGCTGAAAGAAAGAAGGGAAAGGGAAGGGAGGGAGAACAAAAGGTAGGCTAGCAGAAACTGGAGAAGTCGACATTAATGTCATCTGGTTGGAGTGCCAAAACATCAAATTAAGTGATTCTCGTCCAAGTTACGGTGGTCTTGATGGGACAGTACATGAATGGCACGGTTAGTGTAGTGGTTAGTGCAACACTGCTACAGCACCAGTGATCATGGTACTAATCCAGCACTATCTGTAAGGAGCTTGTACATTGTCCCCGAGGGTTTCCTCTCACAGTTCAAAATGGGCTCGTGGGATGAAAGGGCCTGTTATTGTGCTCTATGTCTGAATTTTGTCATTTGGAGGAGCAGTCATGTACTGTCCCATTAAGACCACCTGTAAATTGGAAGAGCAACACTTAATTTTCCATCTGGGCACTTTCTAACGGATGTCATTAACATTGACTTTTTTCCTTCCCTTTCCCTGTCTTCTTTCTTCCAGCTCTCCATTGCCTTCCCTCTCCAATCGCAAAGCCATCCTCCCCCCCGCCCCCCCCCCCTCGCTTGCTGGTGTGCACTCCCTCCTTTATCCACCTAATACCTCCTGCCTTTGGGACTGTGTTCCCCCTGCCCTTCTCGCCCCCCCCCACCCTTTTGTTTGGACATATGCCTACATTTTTTCATACCTTAATGAAGGACTTAAGGCCGGAACATTGGTTAAGTATCTTTATCTTGCTATATAATGTACACAGTTTGACCTGCTGAGTTTCTCCAGCATTGTGTTTTTAAAATATCATCATACATCTTACCTGCTTTTCTGTCTGATTTGCTCAAGGTTTTCGTAGTTTTGAAGAACACTTCTCTCAGGCCACTGTGAAGGGCTTAGGTTTGAGGTTTTATTTTCTAGAGAGAAAATCAAAATATTGTAATTCAAAATACACTAAAAGAATCAAGTCCATATGTTGTGCTTAATTGCAATGCGAAAATCAGGGCTGGAGTACTTTATGCTCCCAACATACTTCTTGTTAATCCACAAGAAAATAAAGCTTTGGAGGAATCACTTAAACAAGTTATTTCAACATAGGCCCAGATATCATTAGTCTGAAACGTGAACAGTTTCCTGCCTGATCAAATGAGTGTTTTGCAGTACTTTCCGATTATATTTTGACAGTGATGCTCTGAAGTAGTATGTTGCATTGCTGTGACAGGAAGCAAATTCATCTCGGCCTGAACAACAATTTGAACCGAACTAACAAGAGGAAAATGGGAAAGAGATAAGCAATGTTCATTCGATACAAAGCAATGTGCCCTCAACCAAAACTGCACAATCGCAACCAGTCCTTACTCTAATATTTGTCACCTTAAAACAGAATTGATTTCTTTAGACTTGAGTGCAACACACAAAAGTGCTGGAGAGACTTAGCAGTCACGCAATGTCTTTAGAAAGTAAAGCGACACTCTCCTTTCTCAATCTCTCTCTCCGTCATGGGAGACAAAGTCTCTAGAGACATTTTCTATAAACCCACCAATTCCCAGAGTTACCTAGATTACATCTCTGCACACTCTGCCCCCTTTAAGGATTCTATTTCTTTCTCTCAATTCCTCTGTCTCTGTCACATCTGCTCCCAGGATGAGGTTTTTCATTCCATGAAGAAGGTTCTCACTCTTCAAAAAAAAAAGTGGCTTCCCCTCAACTGCCATCAACACAGCCCTTATCCACATCTCATCTATTTTCAGAGCATCTGTCCTGGACCATTCCACCCCTATATACAACAAAGACAAGATTCCTCTTGTCCTCACCTACCACCCCACCAGCTTTCACATCCAACACATCATCATCTTTCACATTTCCACCAACTACTTCGTGATTCTTCCACAAGACACATCTTCCCCTCTCTGCTTTCCACAAGGGCCACTCCAGACTCTCTTGTCATTCATTCCTTCCCACAAATCCCCCCTCCCTTCCCACCATGGTACCAATCCTGTAACTGCAAGAAATCCTACACTTGCACCCACACCTCCTCCCTCACCAGCAAGCAGTCCATCCGCGTGACGCAACACTTCAATTGTGAACCTGCTGAGGTCATTTACTGCTTACAGTGATCTCGTGGACTCTTCGACATCGGAGAGACTGAACACAGACTGGGAGATCCCAGTGGCAAACCATTTCAATTCCACATGCCATTCCCACACTGACTGATTCAATCAGGCACTCATTCAATTACTCTTCTGCATTTTTTTTTCCTCTGAATGACACAGTTGTTTACATTTGTACACTGTGTACCTTTTTTTACGCTACCAATAAGTGTCTCGCCCGCAGGAAAAAGAATCTCAGGGTTGCTCTTTAAAATATGATGTCACATTTGTACTGACAATAAATCCAAAATCTGTCCATGGCCTCATATACTGCCAAACCATGGCCATCCGCATGTTGAAAAACACCTAATATTCTGTCTGGGCACTCTCCAACCAGATGGCATTATCATGGACTTCTACCGTTTCGTAAACCCCTCCCATCTCTCTCTCTCTCTCTCTCTCTCTCTCTCGTTATCCCTCAGTCTCCCTTCCTCCAGCTCCCCACCTCCTTCCCTCTCCTTATTTCCTCCTCTTATCACTTCTCTTCCACCATCTCACCCATATTCACCTATGACCTTTTACCTGTAAGCCTGTGCTCCTCCCCCATCTCTTTATTCAAGCACCTGCCTGCTTTTTGCTCATATTTTGACAAAGGACTCAGGCCCGAAATGTTGGTTCTATCCCTTTGCTTTCTCTCAAAGCTGTGTGACCTGCTGAGTTTCTACAGCATTTTTGTGTATTGCACAACAATCTCAGTATCTGCAAACTTTCCTGTTTAAAGTTATTAGACTTGATACTGGAAAGAATCTGGAAATATTTTAGCTTTCCTGTTTCTTTCTTTCAACATACCATGTAATAAATCTGCTCTTTTAATCACACCGACATAAATGAATTAAAAATACTTTGTGGATAAATCTTTTACAGAGAATGAAATTGAAATGGCTATAAGAGATATGCCAAATGGAAAGGCACCCGGTGAAGATGGGTTCTCTATAGAATTTTATAAAACTTTTTATGTTGATATATCTTCTATTTATAAGAATGTAATACAGCAAATTTATAAAACTTTTCAATTACCTGAATCTTGTTCTAATGCAATAATTACGGTTATACCAAAAAAAGATAAAGATCCTTTACAGGTTTCTTCTTATCGACCAATATCGTTGTTAAATGTAGATTATAAAATTGTAGCTAAAGTTATGGCTAATAGATTAGCTCAATATTTACCTAAAATAATACATAAAGACTAAACAGGATTTATAAAAAACAGATATGTATCTGATAATATTTTGCGACTAATTACTTTGATAAATAAATTGAAATCTCAAATGAATTATCCAATAGTGGTTTCATTAGATGCAGAAAAGGCTTTTGATAGAGTGGAATGGAAGTTTTTATTTAAAGTACTTGAGAAATTTTGTTTTGGTTCTTCGTTTATTGTATTGATAAAGGCTTTATATAATAGTCCGAAGGCTAGAGTTGCTACTAATGGACGATCTCAGAATCTTTTGATTTAACAAGGTCTACTAGACAAGGATGTCCATTGTCACCTGCTTTATTTGCTATAGTTATTGATCCTTTGCCACAGTTAATACATCAAAATGAAAATGTTGAGGGAATGAGAGTTTTGAATGAGGAATATAAGATTAATTTATTTGCAGATGATGTTTTATTATACCTGGTGGACCCTGATATTTCTTTACCAGCAATTCAAGAATCTTTAGAAAATTATGGTCAATTATCTGGCTATAAGGTAAATTGGGCTAAAAGTGAAATTTTGTCAATTTGTAAAGATGATTATTCGATTTATAAAAATATTATGAAATTGAAGTGGACAAAACAAATTAAATATTTGGGAATTAATGTCAATACAGAATATCAAGATTTATATTCAATTAATTACCTTCCCTTAATAAAAAAGATTAAACTAGACTTGATTAGGTGGAAGGACTTACCTTTAGGTTTATTGGGGAGGATTAATACTATAAAAATGAATATTTTTCCTCGGATGCAATATTTATTTCAATCAATTCCTTATTTTTTAAAAAAAAAGTTTTTTTAAGGATTTATACAAAGCAGTTAGAGAATTTTTATGGAAGGGAAAATTTCCAAGGGTAGCAATGAAAAAATTGATGTGGGACTTTCAATTTGGAGGTTTGAGATTACCCAATTTTCAATATTATTATGAGGCAGCTCAATTTAAATTTCTTAGTGCATTAATGAATATGGAGGATCCGCCCAGTTGGGCAAAGATAGAACTGGCAGTTATTTTAGAAAAATCTCCACATGAATTTTTGTTTCAATGGAATAAAAATTTGTTACGAACTTATGATGTACCAATATTGAAATATTTATTGAATCTATGGACGAGTAAACTTGATAAAATGGGGCTTAAAAATAAATGGTCTGGGTGATTGCCATTATATAATAATCAACTTGTTCCTTTTACGATCTCCAATATCACTTTGAAACAATGGGAAATGAAAGGAATAAAAAACTTATCTGATTGTTTTTTTGAAGGACATTTTTGTTCTTTTGAGGAATTACAAAGGAAATTTGGTATTAGTGGAAATTCTGTATTTGTGTATTATCAGTTAAGATCATTTGTAAAACAGATATGTGGTCGGCAAATGACTTTATTACCCGAAACTAGTTTTGAGAAATATATACTTTCAATACCAGAAAAGGGGTATATATCTGATTTGTATTGTATTTTACAAGAAAATGAAAGTAAGAAAGATTGGGATAAAGATAAGTTGAAATGGGAAAAATATTTAGATTCTACAATAGCTGAAGAAGCTTGGATGGAAATTTGTCAAAACAGTATTCGGAAATTGATTAATGCTAGATTAGCGATGATTAATTATAATTTTATACATCAATTATATTTAACACCAGAAAAATTTAAAAAAATTGGTCTTAGTAAGTCAGATTGTTGTTTTCGTTGTGACCAGACAGCTAGTACTTTTTTTACATACTGTCTGGTCCTGTGACTGATTGCAAGTTTTGGAAAGGTATTCAATCTATATTTAATAGATTATATAATATTTGTGTTGTATTAGATCCTGATATATTTTTATTAGGGAATATAATCATTAATTGATTCAGGATTAAACAATTATCAGATTTCTTTTATCTATTTAGCTTTAGCAGTGGCCAAGAAATGTTTAGCGTCTACTTGGAAAGATAGAAATATACTAACTTTGGATAGGTGGTATTTAGAGATGAAGTCTTGTTTAATTATGGAAAGGATATCTTTTTCAATTCAAGATATCTTTTTATAAGTTGAAGTGGACTCCATTTGTTAAGTATATGCAATTAAGTTTGATTTAAGTATGTTCCTAGATGTGATATTTTAGATCTGATAAATCTTTTTTTAAATTATTTTTTATTTGTCATATTTTTCTTTTTCTTTGTGTGTTTTTTTTTAATATAATATTATTAATTTTACTAATTCTTCACTCTTTATTTTGGGGAGGGGAAGGGTGGGTTTTTTTATATATATAGATTTTTAGTTCTTGTATATGTAGGGGGGGTTAGGTTGAATTAAGTTAGGTTACTAATGTTGTATTGTAATTATATTATTTTATTTTATATCTTTTCTTTAAATGTAATTTTTCTTTTTATTCCTGTGATAAAACCTTTAAATAAAGTTTAAAAAAAAACATACTTGGTAAAACATACTTCTAAACTTAACCAAACAATAACATGGATATACAGACAGCCCCCAGGTTATTAATGAGATCTGTTTCTGTCGAATTTGTAGGCAAGTCGGAACAGGTATATTTGGTTCTTATTTAGCGTCAGTTAGTCAAATGTTTGTCTTAATAAATAGTATTCAGGTATTTTAATATCTGTGGTAAATTTATGTAGTCAAATTTTGAACAGCTTTCTTTGTGTGCCCCAATGTGGTAGATAGGGCATATTCATGGACCCTCTCCAATTGAGGCGCGTACTTGATGACATTACACAGGCTGTGCCAATTTTAAAGAGCATACCAACGTAGCATCCTACGACAGGAGAAGTCCTGCATGATTTCAGCACCGCTCCTAAGATTGACAGAATCAAACAGGATGCCAGACGCCTGCGGACAGGATCCAGCCTATGTTGAACAGGGTCACACTTGTGTGGTGGTGTCTGGAGAGGGCATCTGCAATGGTGTTGTCTTTCCTCGACACATGCCGAATGTCAGAGGTGAACTCTGAGACGAAAAACAGATGTCGTTGTTGTCTCGCCATCCATGGGTCCGATATTTTCGACAGGGCAAAGGCAAGGGGTCTGTGGTCGGTGAATACAATGAACTGCCATCCTTCTAGGAAATGGTGGAAGTGCTTCATGACCAGGTAAAACGCCAACAGTTCCCAATCGAAGGTGCTGTATTTAAGTTTGGGGGTATGTAGATGGTGGCTGAAAAAGGCGAGTGGCTGCCAGTGGCCATTGACTCGCTGTTCTAGGACTGTATCTACTGCTGTGTTGGAGGCATCCGATGTCAGTGCATTCATGCATGGGTGTGCTAACATGGTTGTTTAGGCTAGTGTCTCTTTAGCTTCCTAGAATGCTGTCTTTGTCTCAGGCATCCATGTTAACAGTTTTTGTTTGCTGGTCACAGATGGAAAAGTGGGCATAGTATCTTGGTGGTAAAAGTTCACCATGCCTAAAAACTCTTGTAAACCCTTGATGGTGGAGGGCCGTGGGAAATTCCGGATGGCTGCCACTTTAATTTGCAACAGGGCTGCTCCAGCAGACGTGACTCTGTGCCCTAAAAAGTCAATGGTCTCCTTACCGAAGCTGCATTTCCCTGGATTGGCATCGAGTCCGAAATCACAGAGCTTCTGGAATAGGAATCTGAGGTGCTGGACATGCTTGTCCTCCGTAGTGCTGGCTACCAGGATATCATTCAGTTAGACGAAAATGAAAGGGAGGCCTCTGGAAACTGTGTCCATTAGATGTTGAAAGGTTTGTGCCACATTTTTCAACGGCATTCTCAGAAATTCAAAAAGCCCGAATGGGGTTATAATGGCTGTCTTGGGCATATCATCTGTGTGTACGGAGATTTGGTGGTAACCTTTCACAGGGTCCACTTTGGAAAAGAACTGTTTCCCATGCAGATTTACGGCAAAATCCTGAATGCGCAGTATTGGGTCACGATCTGATACTGTTCCACTGTTCAATCTTCGGAAGCCCCTGCATAGTCGCCAACCCCTGCTTGCTTTAGGGACCATATGTCAGGGAGATGACCAGGGGCTGTCAGAACACCTGATGATGCCCAGCTCCTCCATCATTTTACATTCCTCTTTGGCTTGTTGTAAATGGCCAGGGTGGGGGTGGAGTCTCCTTGCCTTGGCATGAATGGGTGGTCCTTCAGTTGTCACAATGTTGGACATTGTGTGGCGGGGTGTTCAAATGAAAAACTGGTGTAAGGATCTCAGGAAACTCAGTTAGGAACTTTGCAAACTTGTCCGTAGACAGGGTCTGAATGCGCAGGGCTGTCCGTGTACTAGGCGAGAGTGGACACGTCTGGAAAGTGGAGGCATGGACTAACTGTCACCCCCTCACATCGACCAGTAGGTTATTGGCCCTCAGGGAATCCACTCCCAGGGTCAGTTGGTGTACGACGCGATAGTGAAATCCCACCTGTAAGTCGAGTCTCCTAGTAGCAAACGGACTGACCTAGTGCTGTAGCTGGGTATAGGTGTCCCAGTAGGTTGGACTGTTTAATCCGGGCTTCTCAAAGGTGTTCAGTGGCAGGATGTTGCATTCGGCTTCTGTGTCGACTAAAAACCTTCGTCCAGAGATTTGGTTGACAGCACAAAAGAGGCCTATCTGTTTGCCAACTACCATGGCCATTACTAGTGGATGGCGGTGCTGTTTCCCTGGGTGTCGGCAGATTAAGTGCACGGTGGGACGCATTGGCAGGCATTCCAGCCCCACTTCCTGTGGTAAAAAACAGCACCCATCTCGCTGCTTGCCTTTGGACCTTCCAGCCTGTCTCAGTTGTCGAAATGGACTGTGGCGACAGAATTTTTGGGAACTCTGTATAGTCTGTTTGCTTCGTTTGCCACAGCCTGAGGGTCAGAAAAGTCTGCATCAAACAAGAATAAGGTGATATCGCGGGGGAGGCGTTCTAAGAATGCGGCCTTGAACATTAGGCACTTGGAGTGTCCACCGGCTAGCGCGAGCATTTCGGTCATTAGCTCAAAGGGGGTTCTGTCCCCAAGTTCGTCTAGATGTAGGAGACGCGTGCCTCTCTCCAGCTCAGTCATGGTGAAAGATCATAGGAGGTGGGCCTTAAAAGTCTCGTACTGACCTTCTGCCAGAGGATTGCTTTGGAAAAGTTCAACTTTAGTTGCTGACTCCTCGTCTCGCGATGCGACAATGTGCCAAAATTTTGTAGTCATTTTGTAGTCAATTTTGAATTGTGCCTCCGTCTGAATGAACTAAGCACGTGGTCTGTGTGCCCAGAACACTGGCAGCTTAATGACCACCGTGCTCAGCACTGGTTCACTAGCCATTGTGTTGGGTTCAGAGACGTCTGAAACGTCGAGGTCATCAATGTGGTTGCTTTTAAGGCAGAGCTGCAAAGGAAAACACTGACTCACACTGTAACCAGCAAAGAACCCTTTAATCTCTCTTTAGAGATTTTTAAGTCACTTCCGGTTTGGCTATTCCAAAACCAAATATGACATCATAACACTTCTGACACGTTTCTCAGCCTGCGGGCTTAGTTCCCGAGGTGGAGGGGGTCCAACGTCATCTCAGCGCGGGCCCCCGGGACTTGTGGTCAGCCGGCATTACAGGGACGATGCGACCATTAACCCTCTCCCCCCTGACTGCCGCTACAATTGTTTTGATTTTGATCAGTCAGATAATATGTGCAAATTAAAACTATTTTCTTTCGGTGTTTGATTATTTATCCCTGATGTTGAGTTGCAGACTGCCACAAGTAAAAATGTGCTGGCTTAAGAGAAAAAAAATGTTAGTACAGATTCAGCTGGTCTTCAACAAAGAGGGGTATTGTTTATTTGAAATATATTTCTCATACATTGTTGAACCATTAGCACAAACGCTGTGATTTTTCTTCACATTGCCCTTGCACCTGGAATATGGCACTGAGATACAAGAACAACTGCTGAAAGGCAGAGCAGATGGCCTACTCCTCTACAATTTCAATGCTTCTTGGTTTCATCTATTGACACTTTCAGATATGTCCAATTAACTTTAATTTTTTTTAATTCAATTCTGTCAAGTTAACTTTAACCAAATCAAATTATTTACAGAAATATTCAGAAGAAACAAATCATCTACAGTTTTATTTGATCTTTGTCAATGGTATCACAGGCATTTGATTATTTTTGTAATGAGCAAAGGATAATTTGATACATGAACAGATTAAAGTCTCCGCTCTTTTTTTCCTCCAAAGCAAACCTCCCCCAGCCTCTCAGCCCTCAACTCCACCCCCTGCATCGAGCCCACCAACTGCCAGGTTAAATTCCACGCAAGGCATCTTACCATTATGTTTAACAGCTTCCTGTTGGTTTTGACATTCATTTCCTGAATTAGTGCTCAGGATGGCACTGCCAAACTGCCTAAAATACTGTTCTCTCACTAAAGTTAGCAATGCCTTCAGTTCATTGACTGCAATTGATGAATCTTTTTCATTTATCTGCTTCCTTTCTGTGAACACAATGCAAAAGGTAATTATAAGGCAAAAGGTACATCTTTGTTTAATTCTTGCATTTCAAGGTAAAATTAGATTTTGTCAGTCTGATGCAAATACTGAGATATTGCAAATGCTAGAAGCATTGGCAAATAGGAGCAAATCTTGCCTTGTTTGCACTAGGATATTGATGTAACTATATCATACACTGTACATTCAAAAATCAAGGTGAAGCTAAGCCACAATATTCCATGACCAAATGGAAAATCTCATACTACAAATTCAATAAGTGCAATGTTATGATGGTAATGCAATTTTTAAAATGAACCATGCTAGTAACAGCAGCTTCATGACATTTGACAATGTTGCAATGACATTAGGACAATATAAATATGAAATAAAGCCAAAACTATGACAACCTGGCTAAGATCACAATATCATACAGAACTTCTGAGGATGCATGAAATCCTGGTATTCCAATGCATTGCATTTTATTTAATCTCTTGACAAAATAAACCAATGTCCAAATTTTGATTGCTTTTGGTTTGCCATAAAGGCTGAAATGCAACTGCTGCATAGTGAGCTGCTAAAAATGAAGACATAATTGTTTCCAGAATGAACTTGAGTACAAACTTGTGTATGAGACAGCGAAATTCCTGACAGTTTCTGTTCAGGGGACAGTTTAAGGACAATTAGGGACAAACAAACAAAAAAACAGTATCACTGGCATTGTCCACACCTTGTGAATGGATTAAGGGCTTGCAGCACCTGTACGCAAGAACATTTGCACCATAAGGATGACAGAGAAGTAGGATTACGAAAAAGAAGGGAGGATGAAGCAGGAAGAAGCGTGTTCATATCATTGAGCTGTACATTACCCAGGCTGAATATTCTTCGACTTTCTGTTTAGCCCTGCACTGACAGTGGAGAAGGCCAAGGACCGATAGGTCAATGTGGGAATGAGAATTTGAAATGTCATGCAAATTAGAGGTGAAGATGGCCATTATCTGACCTAGAAACACTGCTTGGGGCCCTGGATATTGGTGAAAGAGGAAGCGTTTGGACAATGTTGGAGGAGTAGGTGCTAGGGGAGGTTAGCGGGATAGGAATGAATAAATCAGGGAGTCATGGAGAGAGCAGTCCTTGCAGAAAATAGAAAAGGGTGAGGAAACAGAGTGATGCCAGAATTGACTGGAGAGCACGATTGTTGGTGATCTTTCAAGGAGCCAGCACAAATATGGTCAGCTGAATGGCCTCTTTGCATGATTCATGGTTGAAACCCAACCTACGGGTTGTGTAATGATGTTCATTAATGCACGTATCATTTTATTATACTGGATTCAGCCCCAATTATTTGCTGGATGATCAGAAAACTCAGAAACCCATTATACAATATACTAGACTTACTCAGAAACTCTCTTAAAGCAAATGTCTGGATTTGAGCCAGTTTCTTCTCTCGGTTTACAAATTGTTCACCAGTCAGGTAAGGTATTGTCCAGAGAAGTTCTTCAGCATCACACCCTGCATTTTAGAAGAGCTCAGTGAATGCAGCAGCTGCCAGAGTACATTCAATCACATTATCGAATGGTCACTTAATGTTCCATTAATTAGTATACACAATAGGTTGAGGATTACATCAGAACTTTTAAAAAGGCCTGAAACATCAAACTATTTAGAATTTACCTGTGAAGAGTTCAATTCATCTATCATAGGTTTTTAAAACTTTGAAAGGGAGAAAGGAATGAGTATTAATAATTTTCTATCTCAGAATGGCTTTTAACAATAGCAAACTAAATTCAGTACTTGTACCTCAACTTCTTTCTATTCTACAGCACTTCCCAGGTCCTTGCTATTCACTGTGCAAGTCCTGCCCTGGTTTAACTTCCCAAAATGCATCACTTTGTACTGGGTTGAGTTAAATTCCTTCTGCCATTCCTTTTACCAATTTCTGAGTTATTATTAAAAATCCCTGCAGCACCTCAATCTGAAAAACAACCCTCTAATCTGTATCTAATCTGCTACTTACCCATGTGATATAACCTTCCAGACCAGCCTACCATGTGGGATCTTGTCAAAGGTCTTGCTAATCTCCTTGTAGACAAGGCCCTCTTCAATGATCCAGCTTGCTTTTCAAAAATCTCAGTGAAGTTGATGAGACACAATTTTCAATACTGGCTATCCCTAAATGGTTCTCACGAGCAGGCAATAGTGTGGCTTTTGTGCATTAAAAACCTCTTTAGACTCACTGGCCTGCACTTCGCTGGCTTATTCTTTCAATCTTTCTTAAACAATGCAAATTAGAATCACCTCCTTTAACTTTCCTGCAACTAATTTTAAGGCCCTTTTATAGAGTTAAAAAAAAGCAAATGCAAAAACAGAGATTCTCCATCTTTACATCACTGCACTTACCTCCATAAAAGGTCTGAATGCGGACTGACTGCTCCAACTCACTCCAGCTTCCATCTGCCAAGGGGGGCACCCTTAGAGATGGAGAGAAGTCGCTCCACCTCCTGCATAAAAGGAATGCTGCTGAAAGCGGCTCCAAACAGGAAGGTAAGATTACTGATGTTGTGCTGACAGCCCCGTTGCCCCACTGCGCTGTCACAGAGCGGCCAGAGGAGCAGTCAGCCTGAGCACACTCATTCCGTCCCGTTCCCTCATGCTGCTGTGCTCTCTCACGCCGTCTGCTCTTGACGGAGCTGTCAGGCAGCGGGGCTGTCAGGCAGCGGGGTGGCCATTGCTGTTCTACACATCCTGCCCCCTTTTGCCCTGAGAAGCCAGCATGCTGCTCTGGGCTACATAAAAGGACTGTGCTCTCTGCCATTTCTGTTCTCTGCATAAAAGGTAAATTCACATTAAAAAAAAACGAGCAGGCAATAGTGTGGCTTTTGTGCATTAAAAACCTCTTTAGACTCACCGGCCTGCACTTCGCTGGCTTATTCTTTCAATCTTTCTTAAACAAAAGCACAACATTAAGCTCTTTCTAGTCTTCAGGTACCTCATCCATGTCAACCAAATATACAAAAATCTTTGCCAGGATCCTGGTAATCTCTTCCCTTGCTTCCACAACGTGCTCAGATGCACTTGGTTAGGCACTAGTGATCTTTCGAACTTTATGCACCTCAAGACCTCAAAAACGAGTGGTTATAGAATCAGCAGGGATGAGTGCAGGAATCTTCTCTCATTTAGCAAACCTGAGTTAAAACATAACTTGTCAAATTTTAGTCTACAATGTTGTTCTGTAATCCATGTTCACAAAATTCACTAACTTTATTTTTCTCTATTTTAATTCTGCACATTTCGTGAATGGTTTCCAATTCCTGAAAGCTTTTGATCATTATTGACAAGCAGTCTCACAAGAGCCGGTCATGTTTATCTTATTTCAAGTATTGATGTAGAACCTCTAATGCTATTTGATTATGGAGCTTATTGCAGCTAAAGCAACCCCTTCCTCTCATAAGCCAGGGAAGTGCAGGCCATTGAGTCTAAAGCAACCCCTTCCCCTCATAAGCCAGGGAAGTGCAGGCCGTTGAGTCTAAAGCAACCCCTTCCCCTCATAAGCCAGGGAAGTGCAGGCCGTTGAGTCTAAAGCAACCCCTTCCCCTCATAAGCCAGGGAAGTGCAGGCCGTTGAGTCTAAACAGTTTTTTATGCACAAAAACCATACAGTTTTTCTTGGTCACATCGATGTGTTTCAGGTTAGATCTGTTCTCTCCTCTGAACTCTCAAGCTTCCATGATATTCTCTAAGGTAAATACAGGTGAGAAGTATTAATTTAAGATCTCACTCATCTTCTAATGACCACACTAAACTTTTAACAGGACCTAAGTCTGTTCCTAGTTATTCCTTTGCTCCTAATATACTGTGGAACCTTTTCAGATATGTCATATCCCCTTTAGCCCTCCTCATTTCTTTGAGTTTACTCCTACAACCCTCACACTCCTCAAGTGTCTTGCTTAATTCCAGATACATATACCTGATACATGCCTCCTTTTTCCTGACCATAGCCTTAATCTACCCTGTCAGCCAAGGTTCCCTAATCCAGCCAGCCTTGCTCTTCTCTCTAATTTTGGCCCTGAACTCCATCTCACTTTTAAAAGCTTCCTACTTCCAGAGAGATGTGCTTGGGATATAAACTCTTTTCAGGACTCCAACAAAAATGGTGATGTATCGTGATGTTGAACTCACTGCAGCAGTTCACTCTTGGTTGACTGCAAGTCAGCTGAAAATCTTGTGCTGCTTATGGCAAAATGTCTCAGGCTCCTTCCTCATTCCATTAAGCCCTCCTTCAAAGCTATGTTTCATCCAGAAGCTGAAGGAATCACCTGCTGAACCAAGCTATGATTCACCAGGATGTGGGCAATTTGTAAACATATTACACAACACTGTTGTGAAAATACCCCCAGTATTTCCTGGGAATACTCAGATCAATTAAAATCTGTAGAGCAAAGGCATTCCTCCTCAATGTTGCACAATCTGCCCAACATTGAGTAATTTCTAATAAATAATGCTGCAGTATTTTACAAGTGAAGAACATTAAATTATCTTAAAGCTATTAACTCAATACTCTAAAAATAAATGATTAGTGCAAAAGAGAAGAAAAAAGTGAGGTAGTATCTGTGGTTCATTGTCCACTCAGAAATCTGATGGTGGAGCAGAAGAGCCGTGTTTGCAACTTTGGGTGCTCGTCTTCAGGCTCCTGTACCTCCTTCCTGATGGTTGCAATGAGAAGAGGGCATGGCCTGGATGGTGAGGGTCCTTGCTCATGGAGGCTGCTTTCTTGAAACACTGTCTCTTAATGATGTTATTAGTTGAGTGAAGAATTAATCCTTTGATGCATTAGGCCAAGGTTACAATCCAGTGAGAACTGGAATCCCAGCAAAACTGGGGAAGGGGGGGTGGCAGGGAGTGAGGGAAGATTTAAATTTGATTAGCTTAGCAGTTAGCCCAATGTTATTATAGCAGCAGCAACCCAGGTTAGAATCTGGTGCTGACCGTAAGGAGTTTGTACGTTCTCCCCGTGTCTGGGTTTTCTCCCACCCTTCAAATTGTGGTATTTTGGCAACACAGGCTCATGGGCCAGAAGGGCCTGTTACCATGCTGTATATCTAAATTTTACCCCCTCCATAAATCTTCATCCGCGAAGCCAAGCCAAAGATATCTAAATTTAAATTTAACTTAAAAATTTAAATGGAAATAATTGAGTAAACATCAAATTAAATGAAAGCTAACCTCAGGAAAGAAACTGGATTGTGTTAAGATGCCCTTTGTTTCCTTAAAGTCGTTCAGGATATTAACGATGGAGGATAGTTCCAGCCAACAGCGCTGACATCCTGAAAACAATAAATATTTTGGTACTTTGAAGTTGGACGGAAAAAATAGCACCAGAGGATGTAACATTTAATTTGTTCCAATAGTTTTTATATATTGTTCCACGTAGTAGACGACAATGGGGTATCTAACATTGACCCATCACCCTTGGACAAGCCAGAGGAAAGAAGTCTTTGATTCAACTTTCAAATTATCCCCAGGTATAAAGGATGGGATGGGAGATGAGGGGAAGGGGTTGCTTTAGCTGCAATGAGCCCCATAATCAAATAGCATTAGAGGTTCTACATCAATACTTGAAATGAGATAAACATGACCGGCTCTTGTGAGACTGCTTGTCAATAATGATCAAAAGCTTTCAGGAATTGGAAACCATTCATGAAATGTGCAGAATTAAAATAGAGAAAAATAAAGTCAGTGAATTTTGTGAACATGGATTACAGAACAACATTGTAGACTAAAATTTGACATGTTTTAACTCAGGTTTGCTAAATGAGAGAAGATTCCTGCACTCATCCCTGCTGATTCCATAACCACTCGTTTAAACAGTTAGGTTATTAATGACTCAGCACTCTATAAACCTAATAATTACAGTCTTCTCAGCAACTTTACATGCATCATTGGACATTTAGGCCTGGCCTGGCAGCATGCCAGGCAAGGATCAACTCACACCTACAGTCTTATAATCTAATCAAGCTCATATTCAGATAGAAATACCTTACAAGATCAGTCTGTATTCCATCAATGATAATCAAAAGCATGAACAAACAGGCTTAGAAAAAAATGCCAGGTTGTCACATGGCCATCAGTCAATGCTATACACGTATGCAAAATTAATGGAAATGATGTATGAAGCAGCCTAATGTTGCAGCAGAAAGCCTACAACAAAGTGCAAGAGCAAAATATCAATTTCTTCTCCAGTTCCTCCAAATGGACAAACAGACATAATAATCCAGTTTTTATTTTGAAGTGTAATATTATAGCCTGGGTTTAATTCAATTATACCTGCATGAAAATGAGAAACTTCAATCCATTTAATTCAATTGTAATTTTAAATCAGCCACAAAAAGATGATCTCATATATGCCGTTTATAGTGAAATAAAGCATGGGTTTGATTTGTACAAAGGGGTGTTAGAGAGAGTTGAAATGTCTTCTTTTTGGGTTAGGGTATGGATTCAACTTTCCAATTCTTGATCACCAAAGCTTTCTTTGATAATGTGTTTTAACTTCAAAACTACATAAACCAACCAAGGACACCAGCATTGATTTTCAAATGCAAGTATTTGATTCTTTTTTTTTGCCTGTGTAGAACTGGGTGAAGAAGGGCAAAGAACAAAATATGGTCTTGTAAAAGACAGATTTTAGTAATAGGTCTATTTAAGTAACCAGTCTTGATTTTAATCCGCACTTGCCGAACGAAACCTTTCTTGTCTGGAATTGTATCCACGATTTTCCCCAGCAACCAAGAATTTCTTGGTGTAAAATCATCCATGATAATTATAATGTCTTTGCATACAAAATTGTGTTTAACTTTAGACCATTTTTGTCCTTCTTGTAATAATGAAAGATACTCTTTAATCCATCTTTTCCAAACTAAATCTGTAATAAATTAGACTTGTTTCCATCTTTATGAACTATTAAAATATTGGTACAGTGTTAACATGCACAAGCCATTCCAAAAATTGTACAACAACCTCAAAAGTGGCACCCCTTCTAGGAAGCTTTTTAAGGTCTGCAACTTTGGTTCTCCATAAATCCTTCATCTTATAAGGCAATTTGTTTATAATAATCAACAAATTAGCAAGCAAATTCAGCTCCTGCAAATATACATTACTTCCCATTGTGCTACCACATCCTCTCAGAAAAGAATGCCTATGCTTGTAACACCTTTGTGTCCTCTGATTTCATTGCTAAGAAAGAATCTTGTCTCTGTGGGCCCTTGCGATTTTATGTTCATTGCCATAATGATGATGTAATAATTCTTTTGCCCTTTTAAAGCCTTGGTCTGGATCCATATATTGACAACTTTTTGACTAACTCTTTCACCTGTCCTCCACTACACTGTTCCAGGTAATACAGACGAGCTTTAGCATTTTTAGTATCACTTTCAATGTGCTGTTCAAAAGATTTCATGAACATCAGGTATTGAAGAGAAAGATTTATAGCATACAGACCCAAATGCATCACAGAAGAACCCATTTAGTTCCATTTATCTAAAACTTTGATCATCATATAAATCAACCGATTCTTTCCAGCATAGATTTTGATATGCATATTTTTCCTGACACTGCCGCGCATTTACTATTTTAAAAGTACATTTCAAGTCACGCCATCATACAGCATGGGATCAGGCCTTCGATTCACTGGGTTCACGCTATCGATCCCCCACCTACACTGTTTTCATTTTATTCTCATAAATTCTCTCACTCACCTACACTCAAGGGGCAATTTACCGTGGAGAATTAACCAAATGCACACATCTTTATGATGTGGGAGGGGAAAACAAAACAGTTCACAAGTGAGGCAGCAGCTCCTCTTGCTGCTTCGTTGTCTTGTCCCACATCCACAGTGTGCCAACCTAATATCACTCCATATTTTCCATGTGTTGTCAGGATAGGACAATAAATCTATCTGAATCACGAACAGCGCAAATGGACATTTGATTAGTGGAACATAAATTGGTAAATGAAATGCAGATAACCCAATACAAAAAGCGAAGTACTCAGCAGGTCAGGCAGCATCAATGGTGAAGGTCCACAAGGACTCTTCATCAGAAATGGAGAATTAAGAAAACTAGCTTGCTTAATTCGCAGAGAAAGGGAAGGGCAGAGAGTACAGAGAGAATGTCTGTGATAAGATCAAACTGACAGTTACATAGCCCTTATTATTTGCTAATTTACAAACTATAGGTCCTCAATTGACTGTGTGTTACTGCGAACGTAGGAAAATACAGTGTTTTTCCAGAGCCTTCTCCAGGTGAATCCTGCTTGCTGTGAAATATTATTAGTTGGTGTACTGGTGGATCCAGGGTCACAAACCTGGCACTAAGTTGGCAGCTATTGCTGGAGTCTGGAGCTGCTGGAGTACGTCAAGTAGAAACTTTAATGGAAGAGGGTGCCACGGTTAGTGTAGTGGTTATTACAGCGCCTGAAACCTGGGTAGAATCTGGCTTTGTCTGTCAGGAGTTTGTACATTCACCGTGTCTGCGTCAGTTTTGCCCAGGTGCTCTGGTTTCCTCCCACCCTCCAAAACATAGTGTTGTAGGTTAATTTGGGTGACAAGGGTTTAAATAGCTGGAATCAGCTTCTGCCATGCTACAAATAAATAAATAAACCCATGGAGGAACTGATTGCTGAAGTCATGGGTGAAAGCCTTAGTTTTCCTGTAATCAGTGAAAGGCTATACTCGTATTCAAATAATAATGCATTTCAATTCTTTTTCCTACAGATATAACTGTACCTAGGCTTCACTCTATCATTGCTCAATTTGTCTTTTATAGTTTTGTTCTCTTTGTGGCATCTTTATTATATTTAACGTGCTTCCGTGTTTTATTTAACTTGGAAGCTGCAGTAAGACTCTCATTGTATCTTGCACACTGCATTTATGCATATGACAATAACCTACATGCATTCATAAAGTGCAGGTTTGTAAACATAATGTGACCTGGGCTCTATTACAGACATCCCCTCTGTACTTTCCATCCTCCCTTTTCTGCAGCTTCCATCTTTCCCCTGCCAGTTATGAAAACACAAATAGCCTCCTCAAAATAGGTACTTTTGGTTTTCTGCATACTTCCCTCATTTATATCTTGCTCGGTAACCTCAGTTTCTCACATTTTGTTTCAAAAGCACAACACAAGCATCTATTATTGCTACTGCATTCTTATTTAATTTTAAAAATGGCTGCTGGTAACTTGCACCATGCTCACCTTCCTTGTTGTCAGCCTTTTCTAACATTCCATTCACTATGGCAACAGCAGCAGCCCCATTTATCTGACTAGCTGAATGGATCAGGATTGCCTTGCAGCCTCCTTGCCCGTCATTCTGAACCAACAGGTAATAGCCAGAAATCTCTCCTTTCAATTCGATCTCTGGAACTGGAAATAAACAAGAATCAGTGTGTGAAGCTGAAATCTACAACATATTGCAAAACATGTTATGTTTACGAACAGTCCAGCAGCATACTATAAATTGCTTAAATGCTTGCATCAGCTTTCCTGGTATTTCACAAAATAGATGGATAGACAGCTACCCCCGTTGATTGAGATGAGAGAAGAATTGTTTCTCTTTGGGTCTATTTGAAAACAATGATTCTTTATACAAGAAGAATTCTTCATTTGAAGACATGAGAGATTGTAGATGCTGGAATCTAGAGTTAAAAAAAAAAGCTACCGAAAGAACTCAGCAGGTCAAGCAGGCACAAGGTGGGAGAAAAATAATGGACAACTTTTCAGGTCTGAATCCTTCATCAAGCTGAGTTCCTCCAACAGGGGTTGCATTTTTTGACCAGACTTCATTTCCTAGGTTTACACAACGAAAAGTGAGGGGACATTTCTAAACGTCATAGCACAAACAATGTAGATGAGAAACAGGGCTTACTGAACATGAATAGGAGCACAGAAGTTGTTTGCACATCAGTTCTTTTTGACAACTGTTAAAAGCCAAGTTAACTTCACCCTCTTTCACCTTTTAAGGACTTTACCGTCAAAAGTTATTTTGCTTTCGCCTAAGATTGGGCTAAGGCTGCTCTGTAAAGATTTTGGGCTTGGGAAGGATAATGCATAGTCTGGTCGATTGCCCTGATCCACATTGCCAAGGCATAATCCCTAGTTAGTCAAGAGAAACGTGCAAGGGTCCTGCAGGAATGTCCATCAGTACTCTGGTGCCGTCCAGCTGAACAAACCATGATGCCAAGCCAAGGCCTGCACAACATCACACAGCCCAGTCTAAGAGTTGTTCGTACACTAAGTCATCACTTGTCTCTGACAACTGATCAAGGCTATGCAGAGCATTGAGAAGCATAAAATCCTGAAACAGGTGAACAGACATTGCTTTTCTGGCTGACATTTAGAGCATCAATAATAAAACAAAATGGAAAGCAATCATTGGATCAATTAAACATAATTACAATCAAGATTACATTTCTTAAAATCACCAGAATAATTTAGAGCTTAAAAAAAAATGGCTTGATGGCTCCAAAACGATTAAAACAAAGCAGGTCTTAAAGAAATAAAAACAAAAGCAAAGAGTGAACAACCATGAACTTTGGGTGAAACCACAATTCTTAGTGTTTACTGGCCAAATATCTTCTTCTCTGGCTTGGCTTCGCAGACGAAGATTTATGGAGGGGTATGTCCACGTCTGCTGCAGGCTCTTTGGTGACTGACAAGTCCGATGTGGGACAGGCAGGCACGGTTGCAGCGGTTGCAAGGGAAAATTGGTTGGTTGGGGTTGGGTTTTTCATCCTTTGTCTTTTGTCAGTGACGTGGGCTCTGCAGTCTTCTTCAAAGGAGGTTGCTGCCCGCCGAACTGTGAGGTGCCAAGATGCACGGTTTGAGGTGAGATCAGCCCACTGGCAGTGATCAATGTGGCGGGCACCAAGAGATTTCTTTAGGCAGTCCTTGTACCTCTTCTTTGGTGCACCTCTGTCTTGGTGGCCAGTGGAGAGCTCGCCATAGAACACGATCTTGGGAAGGCGATGGTCCTCCATTCTGGAGACGTGACCCACCCAGCGCAGTTGGGTCTTCAGCAGCATGGATTCGATGCTTGCGGACTCTGCCAGCTCGAGTACTTCGATGTTGGTGATGAAGACATTCCAATGAATGTTGAGGATGGAGCAGAGACAGCGCTGATGGAAGCGTTCTAGGAGCCGTAGGTGATGCCGGTAGAGGACAAATATACAACATGCCAAACAGATGTTCTTATGCTGATTCATGATGAGGATCTGAGTAATGCAGTGGGCGTGGCTTGCTTTTCTCTAACCCAAATATAATTTGACTCATCATTGATTCACTGACCTAGAAATTACAATGTGGGCCAATGGGTATGCTACAAGACCAGAAAAGCAGCATACCAACTACACTTCAGTACTACTGGTGACAGCCTTGGGTACTCCTGAGTGGATAACAGATTGGAGGTTGGAAACAAATGGCTGCTCCTGGATCGGACGTTAAGCCAATCGAGGGGTGGGGATTGGGAACGGGTGCAGGATTATGGCAGGGGTTAGCACAGAATCTGGAAGATAAAAAGCAAATATGGCACTTAAATTAGTGGGATACAGTCTGTTTTTGTAACTTGAAAACACAGTTCTCTAGGGAGAGAACCCCTCAGGCAAATGTGCTGATAATGCAAGATCATTCAATTTCTTCTTTACTGGACCATTTACCAGAAACACATTTCAAGTTATTGGAATAATCTTCAATTTATTTCTGAAAAATATTCAGCAATATTTTTAAGAAAGCAAATATGTAGAATTCAAACCAGGTTAAAGGACATATTTAATGCAGTGGACTATGACTTGTTTTTCCTCCAACCCAAATATAACATCCATTAACAGAACACCAGAAGATTCTTTAAATCCTTATTTAAAATAAAGAGGCAAAGTAAAAAACAAAAAATGAAAAGGTTATGAGCTACTCAGGATAGGAGATTCTGAACTCTCTTCAAAGTTTATTTGTGATAGTTACATTGAAGTTTATCAAGCAATAAATTATTGCTGCTCTTTTTCTATCTCAATATTCTATACTCAAATTATATTCAATTTAAAAAGGGATTTATTGACAGATCTGATGCTTCCTGTCTTGACAAAATGACATCAAGATTTAAAAGAGGAAATCAACTTTGTGATTTGATACCATGACAAGAATCAGTGTTCTGTTCATGGGATAAAGGAACTATAGAAATTAATTCACAGGAGAAAATTGAAAGCCAAGAACAGCATTCCATGCCTAAAAAGAACTATACACAATGAGTGTTAGGGCTACTCCTGAAGTACAAATTTAGAGATATATTGTTTGAAGATACATTTTGAAGTGTGCAGTTAATTTTCTCTATTTTTGAAATCTCCTGAATCCCTATAAAGCTCCAAAATCTTTGTGGACCTTCATTCATCCTCTTGTGCTTCTGTGAACCAGGCATGTGAGTGAGATAAAAAAAAAAGGACCCCAATTTGGAAAATTTACACACAAAATTACCAGTTTCAAGCCATTAAAAAAACCCACCATTTTAAACAATTAAAAAAAAAGTTTATCAGATAGACACAATCTGTACCCAGACTCCAAGCCCATTCCAAATCACCAGGCAGTACCTGCTTGACTTATGCTCAAACCAGTGTCTGGTTCTCCTGACCCCAAGAAGTACTTGCCATAGAAAGTACCCAGCATGCCAAGCAGTGCCCTTGTCTAACTTGCATCCAATCCCCAAGTCGTAACTACTATCATGCACCTGAACCCCAGGCAGCACCCCCTGCCAAACCTGTCCTCAATCACAAGCAGAGCCCTGCCCAATCCATAACCATCTCTTTGCATGATGTTCATCTATTACTCGGGGCTTTTCTTCAGCGAACCTTAAATGCAATTAGTCTTTCCCAATCATTTCTTCACGTGGTTTTTGAGGTATGGGTAAAAACAGCCAAAGTCAGTAGAGCAACAACATAGCACTGCACGGAACGAGCAGAGGGAGTCAGAGCAGGCCAGGAAGGCACTGATAAAAACATGGAGGTGGATCTTAAGAATGCAGAACTGGATTTTAAAAACAGGGAAATCCGCGGAAACGCAGAAAATTCACATGCCCGGTGAATGTGATCCTTCCGTCACAGGCAACCACGCCTTCAACAGCCAAACCCTTAACTCTGGAATAAAAACATTCACCAAATGAGGCAGCCAGCATCTGCAGAAAGAAAGAGAAACAGGGCTATCGTCTCAGACCTGAAATGCTCTCTTTTAACAGATCCTGTTAAATGCTTCCAGCATTTTCTGCTTTTACTTCAGATTTCCAACATCAGCAGTGGTTTTAAGCCTCTTTTTACAGCCTTTTCATACTGGCATTTGAACCTAGTAATTAACTGGCAATTTACCAGTTCATGTACCAGTGTGAATGTTTCGGAACTAGTGTGGGGCCTCCAAATCAATCTGTTTCGAATCGGTTCCAATGTAAAGAGGCGATCCAGTATGCCTGGTCCGATCAGTGAAATGCTGCTGATGTTCTAGCGTGCGTGGGAGATTCTTAAGCAGGCAGGGAATGGAAAGAGCAAAAAAATTTTTTTCAATAAAACACAGTATTCGTGTGATTCTTCCATTATGAAGAGCCTCCGATATGCCAGCATTGGTTGTTCGCACCGAAACGAACAAAGCTGGCATCCTTCCGGGTCAGTGTGTCTTTTTTATACAGGAAGCTGCAATTATGGCATGTTAAACCCAATTGTTTTTCCCAAAAAAATGGCTTAAAAATCTTCCCACGGTCTTGTATGCCAGGTTGAAATCAGGGTGATAATGGTGAGTAATGCTGTCGGTCCCCGCACTGGTCATTGTTGCTTGAGAAAATGTCCATTCTGTGAGACAAGTCTGGACACAAGGGTTTGCTATTAAATGTTATTTTTATCAACACACAATTACTAGAAGAGCGTGGGAAAATTATAGCAGAATTAAAACACATACACAATATAAAGAGTGTGGGAACAACTGCGCACAATTTAATAAGACATACATACAATTTATAAAAGAATGTGGGAAAATCTTCTGCAATTATTGATCTATAGAAGTGGATTTCAAATTTTCTCTTTCCACCCACATACCACTTTATGAAATCTCTTACTAATTAATCACTGCTACATATCGTTGGGGGCTGGTGGCAGGCTGTCAGTGGGGGAGTGGGGCGGTGGGTTTCAAACTGTTCAAACTGAGGACAAACCTACACACCAGCTTGCTCACAATCTGCCAGATCTAATGTCTTTACTGGGCCCTGTCATGAGGGGAAATAGTGGACTCATGATGCGGGCCACTGCAGGTATGAAGCGATGATAGAAATTGACCATACCTGCAAACTCTTGCAGTCCCTTCATGGCCATTGGTCTAGGGAAGGAACAAATACCATCCACTTTGGTGGGTAATGGTCTGGCCCCATGTTGGTCAATGTGATGGCCCAGGAAATCAAACTGGCACTTGGCTGGATTGATGGTTAAACCGAACTCACTTAGCCTGGAGAACAATAGTCTTAAGTGAGCAGCATGCTCGGAGTTAGTATGGCTGGCTATTAAAATGTCATTGAGGTAAATGAAGGCAAAGTGCAGATCCCGGCCCATTGCGTTCATCAAATTTGGAAAGTCTGAGCTGCATTTTTCAGCCCGAATGGCATGCAGAGGAATTTGAACAATCCAAAGGGGGTTATAATGGCAGTTTTGGGAATGTCATCAGGGTGAACTGGGATCTGATGATAATTCCTGATGAGGTCCACCTTGGAGAATATCCGTGCCCCTTGCAGATTAGCGGTGAAGTCCTGGATATGGGGGATGGAATATCTGTCGGGTGTGGTGGCCTTGGTAAGGCGGCGGTAGTCTCCGCACAGCCTCCAACCTCCAGCTGCCTTAGGTACTATACAGAGGGAGGAGACTATGGGCTACCGAAGCACAGCACAATGCTGAGTTCTTCCATCTTTTGAAACTCTTCTCTAGCCAGGTTGAATTTCTCGGGGAGAAGATGCCGTGCCCTGGTGTGGAGGGAAGGGCCCGCCATAATAATTTAGTGTCTCACCCCGTGTTTGTGTTCCACTGAGTTGAAATGGGGCATTGTGATGGAGGGGAATTCTGCTAAGACTCGAGCAAATTTGTTGTCAGCAGTACTCACCGAGTGTAGATGGGGGTTAGTAAGTTCAGTGCCCTTGAGCGAAAGTGTCTGAAATATCCGGGCACGTCTACCAGTAGCGAGTTGGCTCTCAGGAAATCGGCACCCAGTAATGGTTGTTGTACTGCTGCCACCGTAAACTTCCAGGTGAATTGTCTGTCCCCAAAAATGGAGGGGAATTGTTCGAGTGCCAAATGTTGGAGCCATTTGCTGTTCAAATCTCTCACCCCACCTTGCCGCTGCAGGCTTCTAGGCTGGACGGGAGATAGACGCTGTTCTGTGGCCCAGTGTCCACTAAGAAACATTGGCCCAAGAGGGAGTCTTGGATGTGAAAGAGGCTATGCAGTTGGCCAGTTGTCGCAGCCATCAATGACGGCCAGCCTTGACATTTCCCTGGAACACGCAGAGGGAGTGGCATCGACGGGCCTTGGCACCCAACTGTTGATGATTAAAAAAAAGTACTTCTTACCAGTGGGGTGCATCAATTGGTCAGACAGTCGGACAATGGGCTTCCTAGCTGGGTGTTGCTGACGAGGTGCCATCACCTATTCAAGCAAAACGCAGGCGTCCCTCTTTGCCGCCCAAAGTATGTCTGGTCGGACAGCCACCCTCCTGGGGTTGTTGAACTCTTCCTCCATGATGAGCAGCCAGATGTCTTCAGGCATCCGCTCCAGAAAGATCTGCTGGAACAACGGGCAAGAGAGCGAGCTTGTTGTTCATGAGGGCGGAAGGGGCCCTATCCCCAAAACCGTCGACGTGCAGCAGTCGAGCCATGTGCTTGCACTTTAAGAGCCCGAAAGTGCGGGTTAATAGCTTCTTGATGACCGCATACATCCCTTGTTCTGGGGTCTGCTGGAGGAAGTCGATGATGCGGGTTGCAGTGTCTTGATCGAAGGTACTGACCACATTGTGGTAGTACATATCTTTTGTGAAGATCCGGCGAATGGCGAACTGCATCCCAGCCTGCTGGAAACATGCCCACGGTTGTGACATCCAGAAGCCCGGCAGCTTCAACATTACGGTGTTGCTTGTAGGCTGTTCCTCCATTGTTGGGTCTAAAGTGCCATTTCGACCAGTCCGGGTCACCACTATAGTGGGGCGCTACAGTTATAGCTCGGGTTAAAGCTCAAGGTAGAAAGAAGACTCGCAGACCAAGGGAGTGTAATCGACACTGACTTTATTGTGCTGCAGCTCTGCCTTTTATAGGCAGCTGGCCGTGCCACCACCGGAGCGTGGCTTGAGCGAGGCCAGCTGCTGATTGGTTGCCCTAGATGTGCTGGCCTAGATTGGACCCTCTGCGATCCGCTGGCTGTGATTGCCCCATTTGATTGCTATTCCTGCGGCCTATGGGAGCGGGCATCTCATCCTGCATGCTGTCTGGACGATTGTTGTGTTCGACAACTGTTTGCTGTGTCGGCCCATGGAGTAGGCCACTACAAAAGAATACAATTAGTAAAGAAAGAAAAAAGAAGCAGACCTGGTTGTCAAGGGATCACACCTTTCACTCGATTCAAATCTTTTTGTTTGTTTATTTCAAAGAGTTTGAGATTTCATGAGGTTTAGGAAAAGCCATTTATAAATTTATACCTACAATATGAAAATATGGGCACCAAATTTTCCAAAATGTATCATATTTATTTCTTAAATTATTTGTAATCTTCTCAAGAGGTACGCAGCTATGGCATCTTTTGAAACCCAAATGAGAATCCGATTTTCATGTCACTGCTATACATTTTCTTGCAACTACTAATGCAATTTTTACAAATTCTTTTTGATATAAATTCAGTTTCAATTTTGGTCTTATCCTTAAAATGTTACCCAGAAAAAACAACATTGAATCCTGTGGAAATTTAACTCCTGTGACTTGCTCCAAAGAAGTTCCTAACTCAATCCAAAAAATTTTGGATACGACCATGTAGAATGTAAAAAAAAGTATTAATCTCTTGACTACATCTAAAACATTGATCTGAAAGATCTGATTTCAATCTATTTAATTTTTGTGGGGTAAGATATAGTTGATGTAAAAAATTATATTGAACCAATCTATATCTAACATTTATTGTATTTGTCACATTATCTAGACACAGATCCGACCAATCTTCCTCTCCAATAGTAATATTTAAATCTGTCTCCCATCTCTGACTAGATCTATGTATTTCCTGCTTTTGAGTTCCCTTTTGCAATAATATATACATGGCTGAGATAATTTCTTAATAGATCTATTACAAATCAAGGCTTCTATTTCACTACTTTTAGGTTATAACATTGTTGGACCCAATTTATCTTGTAAATATGCTTTTATTTGATAATAACAAAATATTGTATTATTTTCTATCATATATTTATTTTTAATTGTTCAAACAACATTGAATTTCCTCCTTCATAACAATCCTCTACATTTCTAATTCCCTTAGAGAATCAAATATTCAAGTCGATTATTCATTGTAAATGGGATAAGTCTATTTTGATTCAAAGGCATTTTAATGAAACCAGGGTTCCTCATTCTCATTTCAGTTTTTGCTTTGTACCATATATTAATAAAATGCTTCCCTGTCACCAAATATTAATCTCGGTTCCCATTTATATATAAAATCTCTGGTATCTTCTTTCCTACCTTTTTCATTTCTATCTTAATCCATGCTGGCCTCTTCACAAAAAGACAGAAATCTCATTTGTGTTGCCTTATAATAATTTTTAAAATTTGGAAGTTGTAGACCTCCTAGTTCATGTTAATTTTTCTAGGGAAACCCTCAACATCTTGGCCTTCCAAAGAAATTTCCTTACATATCTATCTAATTCCTGAAAAAAATTTCTGTGGTAAGGATATAAGCAATGTTTGAAAAAGTTATTGCATTCCCAACACCCATTTCCATCTCTGACCTCTTGTCTGTGCTCCTCCCCTACCTCTCCCTCCATTTTATTCAGATGCCTTCCTGCTTTTTTCTCATTCCTTGATGAAGGGCTAAGGCCTGAAATTTACGTTATATATCTATGTCTTTGCTACATAAAGAACAGTGTGTGACCTTCTGAGTTTCTCCAGTATTTTTCTGTAAACTTTCATCACAGCGTCTGCAGACTTTCTTATTTAACATAGAATGGAAGTTTTTCACTATTCCAAACGACACCGTAGGCATCATAGTGAGACAGCTGGTAGATCTGTGGCCTAACAGCTCCAGTGCCCAAAATTCTGACCTCTGGTGCTGTATGTGTGAAGTTTAATACTTCCTCCCTATGAACCTCGTGGGCTTCCCTCAGTGTACTCCAATTCTCTCCCACATTTCAAAGATGTGCAGGTTGGAGATACTTGTAAATTTCTGCTAGTGTGCAGGTAACTGGTAGAGTCTGGGGAAAATGATGGGAATGCGAGGATTAGTGCAAGTGGCTAGATCAAAGTGGATAGACCATAGATGCTGTCAATTTGGCAGGCCATAGTGGCTACTTGTATGACCTGAAATATCACAGAACAGATTCATTTCATTACTGACGATAACCAACAATGTAACTCATAAACATCTGATGCAGATGAGTTCAGCGCATTAGTTAAACTATATATAACCATTATTTTGAAGGAGCTTGATAAAAACAGTTTGGATTTATGTTAAATTATATCTTTTTTACCATTTGAGAAATGGTAAAATCAGACTGCAGGGCGTCATTAAAAAAATTTACCAGCGCAATCTGTGTCCAGATTGCAGTTTAGATATACAGAATTTGTTTTTGTAGGCAAGTCGAGTAGGTGACATTTGTATACCAATGACTTCTGGAATCAAAGAATATAAAATGGTTTTTATTAGTTTTCCATTTAATAACTGACATGGTGATAATATATTCAGGCAAAATACCTAATCTCTTACTAGTTGAGAGAAAGCATAACTAGACTTTGATGCAACGAGCGTGTGAGGGCATTTGTATAAAAGTAACATAAAACTAACCATTAATATTTTTCGGCTTCTTTGCCATGTATTCTTTCCACTTCCGTGTACTGTACTGATTGGCTGGAGGAATTGAAGTGCTGCTCACTGTACATGAAAGATTAAAAAGTGCCCCCACCTGCAAGAACAAGTGGAAAACACCTAAATCAATAATCATTTTCAATACAGGTGACTAAAGGTCTATGAAAATTAAAACCAGCAGTAAATGCACTTGCACTCTATTTGAGATGTGTAGGTGGCAGGGGAAAGGAACAAAAATATAATTACACAGGAATACATAATGAAACAATAACATTGTGATTATAATAATGGAAAATTTTATCACAAGTCACTTTCATAGAACATAGGTGCAAGAGTAGACCATTCATCCCTTTGAGCACTCACCACCTTTCCTTCCACCAACTAAACTTTCTTTTGATATTGATAACTGGGTGTTGGTGAGTTCAGTGTGGAGTATAGAGGCATGGGTGAACAGCGGTGATCTTATTTAGCAGTATTATGTACAAAGTACTGGAGGAACTCAGGGAGTCAGGCAGCATCTAAGGAAAGCAATAGATTGTCAATGCTTCAAGCCAAAAACCCTTCTTCAGGAATAGCAAGAACTATGTGGATGCCTGAATAAAACAAATTGGGTGGGGGGGGGGGGGCATGGAATGGCGGGAGGAGCACAAGCCGGAAGCCGATAGATGAATATAGGTGAGGGAAATGAAAAAAAAAGGAACTAAGAGATGATGGGGAAGGGGCAGCAGGCTAAGGAACATGCGCTCTGACATGAAAAAGGGTAGGGGTGAGGGCCAATAGGAAGAAAGGTGTGGGTGATGGACAGGTATGGAGGGTGGGGAAAATAGGACAAATGGGGCCAGGGAGATAAGGGCCAAGGAAGGGATATGAAAAGAGAGGGAGGAGGCGAGTACTGGAAAATGATATTGATGCTGTCCAGTTGAGGCTGCCAAGACAGAATGAAGGTGTTGTTCCTCCAATTTACATGTGGACTCAACCTGGCCATTAGGCCATGGGCAAACATGTCAGTGTGGCAGTGGGGTGCGGAATTAAATGCTTGGCCAGTGGAGATCCTTGCTGTTGCAGCAGGCTGAGTGGAGGTGTTTCACAAAATGATCCACCAAGTTGCATCCAGGTTCTACATCAGGGAGAAACATTGTCTGTCTGTTCCTTTCCATACATCCTGCCTGATCCACTGAGTTTCTCGAACACTGTGTATTACTCCAGTTTTACAGCATCTGCAGACTTATTGTTTACCTTGAATAGCATTACAACAGCATTTGTACACTTTGGCCAGGATCCCACCACCAGACACATCTTTCTCTCTCCTCTCTGCCTTCTGTAGGGACTGCTCCCTCCATGATTCCCTCATGCACTCATCCCTCCCCACCATTCAACACCTTTCCCTGTGGCCACAAGAGGTGCAAAATGTGCACCAACACCTCCTCCCTGACCTCGCTCTAGGGCCCCAATCAGGCCTTTCAAGTGAAGCAACAATTCATTTGTGTATCCACAGGACTGATTTACTGCATCCGGTGTTCCCTCTGTGGCCTTCTCTACATCAGAGAGACTGGGCACAAATTGGGAGATCACCTCACTGAGCACCTTCGTTCCATCCACTACAGTAACAGATACCTCCCAGTAGCCAATCATTTCAGTTCTGTGTCCCACTCCAGCACTCACATGTCTATCCATGGCCTCATGCTCTGTCCCACCAAGACCACCCGCAAATTGGAGGAACATCTTATTTTCTTTTTGGGAACTCTCCAGCCAAATGGCATTAACATTGACTTTTCTGGTTTCTGCTAACCTGCTCTTCTCTCCCCACTCCCCTTCCCTTCCCAGTTCTCTTCCCTCCCTTCACCTATCCTTCCCTCCTCCCCTTGATCTCTGCTGTCCCCTCCCTCCTTTCTTCACCTTTCACCTCCTGCCTTGTGACTACCCCTTCCCCCTACTCTTTTGTTAGGACGCCTTCTGACATTTTCCCATAGCTTGAAAAAGTGCTCAAGCCTGAAATGTCAGTTATGTATTTTTACCTTTGCTATATAAGGGATGCTGCTTGACCTGCTAAGTTTCTCCAGCTTTGTGTTTTTACTATTGAGAATAGGAGTTGGGATGTTATGGTGAAGTTGTATAAGACATTGGTGAGGCCAAATTTGGAGTATTAGGTGCAGTCCTGGTCGGCTAATTACAGGAAGCATATCAGTAATATTGAAAGAGTACAGAGAAGATTTACTAGGATGTTTCCGGGTCTTCAGGAGTTGAGTTACAGGGAAAGATTAAACAGGTTAGGGCTTTATTCCTTGGAGTACAGAAGAATGAGGGGAGATTTAATAGAGGTTTACAAAATTATAAGGGTATAGAGTAAATAAGGGCAGGATCTTTCCACTTAAATTAGGAGAGATAAATATGAGGACATGGCTTTTGAGTGGAAGGGTGAACTTCTCCACAGAGTGGTGGGAGTGTGGAAAAAGCTGTCATTTGATATGGTAAATGCAGGCTCACTCCTGTTTTAAGAATAAATTGGATCGATACATGGATGGGAGGGGTCTGGAGGATTTTGTACTGGGTCCAGGTTAATGGGATGAGTGGAATAGTATTTTGGTACAGACTAGAAGGGCCAAATGGCCTGTTTTTGTTGCTGAAGTGTTCTATGATTCTATACCATCACCTCTCATAGAGCAAACCCTTTAGCCAGGAATTAGTTTAGCCAGTCCCTACTGCACTGGTCAAAATAAGCAAAAAAAATCAGGTCCAAGCCAACAGGGTGGAAACCCGCCTTATACAGGGAAGCCACCTGCCTTCTACAGGGAAGAATGCAGACATTCATAACAGGTACATCTAAACTTGAGAAGACTAGTACATACCTTGCCTTGGAGGGAAGAAAGTTGGTTCAGCAGAAGTTTTGATTTGCTCTGGGGGTCATTGTGCAATAAACTGCTGAATAAATTAATCAAGGTTCTCAATAAGTTAATATGGTGGCATTTATCAATAAAACAATCAAAATCTTCAAAGTTTCAAAACTTATTAGTAAGTGAAAGCAAGTCCTATGCACACTCTCGCACATTCTGCATTGGCTGGATGTTAATGTTAAAAATAATCAAAACTGCAGTAATTTAAGAGAATTTTAAAATTAAATATTCTGCAACAATTTTTGTTTTATCATCTTATTTTGGAACTCAAGGGAATTGGTGAGCTTCCTACAAACATGCTGACCCTGCAAGAAAAAGATTCAAATTGGAATTCAAGTTTATTCTGCTTTACAGCTGTGAAGCCAAATTATTTGTGGCATCAAAAAGGTTTATCTACCTTCAATTCTTTATTCTAAAAGCAAGATCTGCTCTACAATTTTACTCACTGAGAATTGTTATACAATGACTATTCAGTGCTTATAAACAAGGTTAAATCCTCTTTGTAGCCAAATCTGTCATTTATTACTGGGGAATTATATAAAAACAAACATTTAGAAAAATAATCTACATAATTATTTATTATCAAATATAAATAGAAACCCCCCAAAAAGTTAATGAGACAACAGGAAAAATAAATTGTTCACATTACCATTAAGTGACCAACCGACTGTTTTTAAGTCACTGCACTGCCAATGTTTAGCCCATTGAATAACCTTGCACCGACTAAATAAAACCCACAAAGGCAGAGGGAGGAAATGATGAGAAAAGGTTTGCAATTGTTCATTATCACTGAGCAAGCCATCAGAAATCGTACCCAATCATCAGCTAATATCCACAAAAAATGAGTTGGCTTCAGAGATTAACCTTGATTTCTAAGTATATACATATTTCATTATACATGTTGTAAAACTTTTAAGCAATCACTAAATTCATCTGAACTTCTGACAAACCAACTTCTTTCCAATTTTAAATTGCTTAAAATAAGCCAAAAATATCTGCAGAATTTTACTTGTAGTAGGTATGACTTTATTATTAAGTGATTGGACAATCGATATGAATGAAATCAACTTGCAGAATATGCACTAGTCACTATATTTTAGCTGGACCTCAGGATACAGAAATGAGAAGTCAGGGAATGTGAAGTTATACTTCCCAATCATAGAACAGAGAGATTTGGGTGTTCATGTACATAATCACTAAAAGCTACACACAGGAACCAAAAAGCAAATGGTGGGGGATTTCAAATATGATACCTTGATCAAATGCCTTTTGACAGTAGTTCATCCCATTCGAGATGCTGCACTTCAGGTGGGATAAGTTGACCTTGGGAGTGGATAAAGGGCATATACACTAAAATAATACAAAATAGCTAAACAGCATGAATACATTGCAAAACTATGTTAGAAACACAGTGGAAGATTTAATTTGTCAATGAGTATGATCCAGATTCAATGGGATCAGCACAAAGAATATTTTTATTCTGACAGGAGAATTTAGAACACAAACCTAATTTTCAGGTCTTGCCTTCAATTCACTATGAAGTGGAACTTGCAATCAAACTTTACTTACTTAACAAAATCTTGCCCTAAGAGGCTTTAAATAAATGGCATCAATTGAAATGGTCAAGACTTAAACTGACAGACCTTTGTTTTACTTCAGGATATCAAGAAATATGAAGGAAAACAGGTGATTGGAGTTGAGGCCCAATCGCTAATCAAGGGCTTGAGTGGCCGAATGTGCCACTGCTATAACCATATTCAACAGATTCCTAAATTGAACCAACTCTTGCAGGTCAACTCATAGAAATCAGAAGGGTGAAACAGAACAAAAATAGTTCATAGTTATCTACAAAAAATAAGTTAAATCACACAAATTGAAAACAAGGATACAATTCAAATTCAATCCCAGAGAGAAGGGAAAGTGGAAGGTCAGAGAGCGCCACCAACTGCACAAACTCCAGCACTGGTTTATAATAATGGAAAACCTAGAAAATAAAAGAAACAAACATTGACAAGAATATAATCAAGAATAAAAAGCATTTCACTAAAAGGAAACAATAATTTTTTAAAATAAATTATTTATACAGCAGCTTGCTCATTTGACATCAACAATACAATGCCTGTCGATACTTACGTGGCTCTTTTTCAACTGTGCAGATAAATCAAAATTATTTTGTTGGATCTCTCCAACAAAACTGCTTGAACATTACAAAATTTGAGCTATCATAAAAGAACATACAGTACAGAAATCTGTACAGCAACCGTGAAGCTGAATAATTAATTAAATGCCATAAATGTATCACTATTTTTCTGCTTCTTTATGGGATCCAATTATTGCTTATGTTTCAGTAACATGTAGACAAGTAAAATTTTAGCTAAACACTGAAGCCATTGCAGCTGGGTATGAATGAAGTTACAATGAGAAAGCACTATGTAACAAGTTAGTGCAACACCTTAATGACTTGTACATATCCTTCATATTAAAAGTTGTTCTTCAGCATGTATTGCAAATCTCCCATTAATATATTGTGAGATGTAAATTGTAACTTAGGAGATGTATTTGGGACATGTAGAAATTATAATTAGCTTAATAATAAACAATAACAGGGAATGTTTTAGAACCATAGGACTTTGGAGAAAGACAGGCATTTTGTCCCTTCTAGTCTGTGCCTGCCCTTCTGTCTAGTCCCACTGACCTGCACCCATTGCATACTCCTTCATACCCTTCCCATCCATGTGCCTATCCAAATTTTTTTTAAATGTTAAAATTGAGATCCCATTCACCACTTCAGCTGGCAACTCATTCCATACTCCCACCATTCTGTGTGAAGAAATTTCCCCAGTGTTCCCCCTAAACTTCTCCCCTTTCACCCTTAACCCATGTCCTTTGGTTTGGGTTTCACCAAACTGCAATGAAAAAAACCTACTTGCATTTACTCTATCTATATCTATCATAATTTTGTATAACTATCAAATCTCCCCTCATTCTTCTACACTCCTAACCTGCTTAACCTTTCCTTACAATTCATTCTTCAAGTCCCTCCAATATCCTAGGATATCCCAGTAAATCTTCTCTGCACGAATTCAATTATATTGATATCTTTCCTGTAGTTAGGTGATCAAATCTACACAGAGTATTCCAAATTTGGCCTACCAATGTTTTGTACAATTTCACCATAACATCCCAACTCCGATACGCAATATTTTGATTTATGAAGTCCAATGTACCACCCTCTATCACCCTATCTACTTGTGGCACCACCTTCAGGGAATTATGTATATGTAATCCCAGATCCCTCGATTCTACTGCACACCTCAGTGCCATACCATTTACCATGTCCTACATTGGTTTGCCCTTCCAAACTCCAACACCTCACACTTGTGTGCATTGTCTCCAGTGACTGAACCTTCCTGACTAACCTCCCATGTGGGACCTTGTCAAAGGTTTTGCAAAAGTCCATGTGGACAACATCCACTGCCTTCCCTTCATCAACTTTCCCAGTTATCACCTCAGAAAAAGTTTATATAATTGGTTAAATATGACCTTCTGCATACAAAATCATGTTGACTATACCCTAATCCATATCCAAATACTTGTACAACCAATCTCTTTGAACACTTTTTAATAACTTACCTACTACTAATGTCAGGCTCACCGGCCTTTAATTTCCTGGTTTACTTTTGGAGCCTTTTTTAAACAATGAACAACATGACCTACCCTCCAATCCTCCGGCACCTCACCTATGGCCAAGAACATTTTAAATATTTCTGCCAGGACCCCTGCAATTTCAGCACTAGCTTCCTTCAAGATCTGAAGAAATACCTGGGGATTTATTAGTTTTAAGGCAACAAGCAGCTCCTCCCTCCTCTTTAATCTGTATAGGCTCCATGACCTTACTGCTTGTTTATCTCATTTTCCATAGACTCAATTTAAGATTTCCCTGTCTCTTCTGGCTCCATTTGTGGTGACCACTCTGATTTTCAAGAGGACCAATTATGTCCCTAACAATCCTTTTATTCTTAATATACCTGTAGAAGTCCCTAGGATTTTTCTTTACATAGTCTGCCAAAGCAACCTCATGTGTTCTTTTAGCTATCTTGATTTCCCTCTTGTTTTTCTTGCATTTTTTAATTCTCTTCAAGTATTTCATTTGCTCCTTGTTGCTGATAACCTCCTCAACCAGATCCCCAATATCCCTTGAAAACCAAGGTTCATTATGCCCATTAAATGTTGCCTTTTGAAAATACAAACCCTGTACTCTCAAAATTTCACCTTTGAAGGCCTTTCATTTACAGAGCACATCTTGCCAGAAAACAACCTAGCCCAATCCATGTTCTCCAGATCTTTTCTCATTTCCTCATAAGTAGCCTTTCTCCAATTTACAATCTCAAACTGATGACCTATCTTTCCTTAGCCATAATTATCTTGAAACTAATGGCATTATGATCATTGGATGCAGTGTTCCCTGCACATACTTCTGTCACCTGTCCTGCCTCGTTCCCTAATAGGAGATCCAGTATTGCACTCTCTCAAGTTGGTATCTCTAAATACTGATTTAGAAAACTTTCCTGAACACATTTAATAAACTCTAAGCCTGAAAATTCAGCCATTAGTGTTTGTATGCAGAAGATTGATAAAAGTTGGTCATAATGATGTACATTCAGAGCATGTAGACAAGTATAATTACAATAGATTCCTGAGTAGATATAGCAAGCTCCCAGTGAAAAACTAATTCACCTCTCTTGTATTTGACGCTCTGGAAGATGTGGTTGAACAGAAGCTTTTTAAATGGCACCACGAGTTTTGAATGCGAGCTCTCAAGCAGAACCCAGGAAACTTGACCTCTGATGCAAACTGTGAAAAAGTAAAATTGCCTTGTTACAAAGCAAGGTATTCTTTGCTCTCACACCAAGCAACCTCTATAAAATTTACACTCACGTCGGTATTCAAAAACACAAGATGAAAAGACTTGCATGAGTAATCAAACATTCCCAAAACAAATCATAGAGCTATTATGATCTGACTTCATTTAGGATTGCTAGGCATGAGAAAGGAGTTACATGGTTATAGCCAATTCATAAAATTAGAACTTCAACCCAGGACAATGATGCTGAATGAATAAACAGCACAGAGCTGCCCCTCACTGTACTGGTAAAAGGAGGCCGTTTTGGGTTGAGTTGTTGGAATATGTGTAGCTGGTTTTGTCAGCTGACATGCATTTCCAATGTAAATATGCAATTCTGCAAAATTATTAGCCTACACCAAAAATGTTGGAGTAAACTATTGATTTTAACTACTGAAGCTGCATTGAGTTCGCTGCTGTAAATTTTGTGCTAAAAGAGTATAAAACCCCAAATGTATTTGAGTTCAGGGTGATTCTCCAGAATCTGCTTATCCTGCAGTAACACCATTTACATCTATTGCTTCAGTCTCCACGTGGCTCATTCACAAATGCAACAGATTTCAACAGTTACATTTGTGTAGGAGGGCATAGAAAACTAGATGGAGATCTGGAGAAAGGGCTCCTACTTCTCACGTTTTTTTTTTCCAGCTCCATATTTCTGCATACATAATCCATGAAAATACCACTCCATTCAGGCCACCGACACACAAACCACCTCAGACCCTAGGCTTAAATTTTTCTTTTCTTTCTTTTTTTTTGGCTTGGCTTCGCGGACGAAGATTTATGGAGTGGTAATGTCCACGTCAGCTGCAGGCTCGTTTGTGGCTGACAAATTTCCACAAAAGGTGCTGCATGCTGCTTTGAATTTTTGTTTCAGCCCTTGTAAACTTTAATCTCTTGTTATTGCCAATTCTCCTCGAATGTAAAGTGGACCAATTTGGTCAGCTGAAATGACAACATGGAAGAACACCTCATCTCAACCGCATAAGCAGCAAACAATAAAAACACAGAAATGCTGGTGGAACTCAGCAGGCCATGCCGCTTCCTTCGGAGGTAAAGATATATAACCAATGTTTTGGGCCTGAGCCATGATCCAAGGTATGATTAAAAAGCAGGCAGTCCCTGAATTAAAAGATCAGAGAGGGATGAATGAACATGGAGAGGAGTACAAACCAACAAATAAAAGGTTAATTGAATATGGATGGGATACAGGAGAGAGGAAAGATGAGAATTGACAGAGGGGGTGGGGGCTTGTTTGGGGCTCTGTGGAAGCAGAGCTGGGGGAAAGGAGACAGAGGAGAAGAGGGAAGAGAAAGAGAGAGAGAGACACACACACAGAGACAATGGAGACATAGGGATAGATGGGGGGTGGGGGGTGGGGGGCTAGCGGAAACCGCAGGTCAATGTTCATGCAATCTGGTTGGAGGATGCCCCGAAAGTACAAGGTGTTCCTCCTCCAATGTGCAGGTGGCCTTAGTCTGCTAGCGCATTTCGGCAGGAAATCGGGGAGGGAATTAAAATGGGTGGCCACTGGGAGATCCTCGCTATTGCGAGGGACAGAGCTAATGAGCTCAATGAAATGATTTCCCAGTCTGCGTCCAGTCTCCAATGTAGAGGAGACCATGATGGGAGCAAAGGATATAGTAGATGACCTGTGCAGATTCACAAATGACGTGGCTTCGCATGGAAGGACTGTTTGGGGCTCTAAATGGTGGTGAGGGAGGAGGTGTGGATGCAAGTGGAGCAATCACAGTGAGAGATGCCAAGTGGGTGATTGGTGGGATGGGAAGAATGGATGAGGAAGTCATGGAGGGAGCAGTCCCTGCAGAAAATGGAGAGCGGAAGAGCAGGGAAGAGGATTCTGGCAGTGGGATCATGTAGTAGGTGGCAGAAATGGCGAAGGATGATATGTTGGATACAGAGGCTGGTGGGGTAGGAGGTGAGGACTACAGGAATCCTGTCCTTGTTGCATGTGGGAACCAGGGCAGATGTGCAGGTAATGGAGGGACAGGTTGATGATGGTAGAAAGGAAGCCACGATGCGTGAAGAAGGAGGCCATTCCTGATGATCTGGCATAGAATACCTCATCCTGGGAGCAGACGTGATGGAGACGGAGGTATTGAGAGTAAGGAATGGAATCCGTACAGGGCACAAAGTGTGAAGAGGTGTAGTCAAGGTAGCTGTGGGTGTTGGTGGGTTTGTGAAAGATGTATATCAAGAATTTGTTTCCCGAGATGCAGGCAGACAGATCGAGAAAGGGGAGAGTGTTGCAAGAGATCGAGAAAGAGGAGATGCTTCTAGAGCAGCAACCAACAGAGGTAGGCGACCTCACAACCAACAGATCAATGGTCTGTAGACTTGCCACATCAAGAAAGATTGAACTTGGGGAGTCACGTGATGGAGTAGTGGCCGGACGGTGAACTCCAGCCCTCTCCAGAAAAGTCGGGAAAAACAAGAGAAAATACAAAGGCACAGAAATACAAGTTAAAGAAAAGTGAGTATAAAGGTGGAAAGAAGATGGAGACAAAAGGAGAAAAATCAAAATCAACGGAAAGAAGAGAGGAAGAGAAGACAACGGAGGAAAAAGGTGAAGGCCTTACCTGTCCGAAGAGGCCCGCTGTGGAGAGAGGGCCCCACTACCTCAGGTCGGTAGAAAAAGAACTACAACAATGGCTCACAGAGCCGAGTAAAAGTGCGAAACCGCGCATGCAAAAAAACACACCGACGGGAGGGGGGACCAGCTGGGGAGTCGATCTCCACAGCCGGCAACGACAGCTGCAGAACACCTGCAGCAAGAAGAGACCACAGAAGACAATAGAAACAAGAAAGAAGAGGAGGAAAGGGCAGCAAAGAAACAACAGATGGTCAACCCAGAGGAAGAAGAAGAGGAAGAGTACAGTGAAATAGATAAAGGGAAAGGCAAGGTAAAGGATATACTTGCTCTTGTTAGAGGATACATGGAGTCATTTAAAGAATGGCAAACACAGGAATTCAATGATTTAAGAAGAAGAATAAACAACACAGAAGAGAAAATAAATAAAATGGATATGACCTTAACAGAAATGGGGAAAAAAATGGACAAGATGGAAGAGCGGGCAGTAGCAGCAGAAATGGAGGTAGAAGACTTAAAAAAGAAATTGGAGGAATCTAATAAAAAAACTAAAGAGACACAAGAATTACTAGCCCAAAAAATAGATATAATGGAAAATTATAACAGAAGAAATAACATAAAGATAGTGGGCCTTAAGGAAGATGAAGAAGGCAAGAATATGAGGGAGTTTATAAAAGAATGGATCCCTAAGGCCCTAGGATGTCCAGAACTACAGCAAGAAATGGAAATAGAAAGGGCACATAGAGCATTGGCCCCTAAACCACAACCACAACAAAAACCAAGATCTATTGTAGTAAAATTCCTAAGATATACTACAAGAGAAAAGGTACTGGAGAAGACAATGGAAAAAGTAAGAGAGGGCAACAAACCACTGGAGTATAAAGGGCAAAAAATCTTCATTTATCCAGATATAAGCTTTGAACTCCTAAAGAAGAGAAAAGAGTTCAATACAGCAAAAGCGATTTTATGGAAGAAAGGATATAAATTTACACTGAAGCATCCTGCGGTATTGAAAATATTTATTCCAGGACAACAAAACAGACTATTCTCGGATCCAGAAGAAGCACGAAAATTTGCAGAACAATTACAAAAATAGACTGAGGGATGAAGACGGGTAATGAGAGCAAAAATTACCACGATTGATATGTATGTGGGTAAAGACAAAAATAGACTGAGGGATGAAGAAGGGTAAGGAGGGTAAAAATGACCACGATTGATATGTATGCGGGTAAAGAGGTATAAGAGTGAATAGAGACAATGGGCATATGTGAAAGTATCTGTAATTAGAGGAAAACATAGAGAGTATAGACAAGAATTAATAAGAGAAGGCAATGAAATAGAGAGAATAAGGAGGGAATTAAAAGAGTGACCTTTGTGACATATAAAAAGCGAAATCTTTTCTGGGGGGGGCTGGGTGGGGGAAAAGAGCGGTCACTGCAAAATCAGTTGACGCTTGCGAGTGGATTCGCAAATCCAAATGGAGAGGGGAGATGTGGTTGTCCGACAAGGGATAAAGGGCAACTCAGGAGGGGAAGGGGAGACTGGGGATAAAGAAGATAGAAATAGGAGAATAAGGAAAATGTTGGATGTTGTAGGAATGTTGTCTGGTAAAGAGTTGAAAATAAGAAAACAGAAATGGAAAAGGAGGAAAGGTAATGATGGAAAAACGGAAAGAGAAGATAAACAAAATATAAAATGGCTACGCTGAACTATATGACTCTAAATATTAATGGAATACATAACCAAATTAAAAGGAAGAAACTACTAAATTTACTGAAAAAGGAAAAAATAGATATAGCATTTGTCCAAGAAACACACTTAACTGAATTGGAGCACAAGAAATTAAAGAGAGATTGGGTAGGACATGTAACAGCAGCATCGTATAATTCAAAAGCAAGAGGAGTGGCTATATTAATTAGCAAAAATGTGCCATTTAAAATAGAAGAGGAAATAATAGATTCAGCAGGGAGATATGTTATGATAAAATGTCAGATATATTCAGAGCTTTGGAATCTACTTAATATATATTCACCTAACGAAAAAGATCAAAAGTTTATGCAAGATATCTTTTTGAAGGTAGCTAATACGCAAGGGAACATACTAATAGGAGGGGATTTCAATCTGAATTTGGATCCAAATATGGATAAAACGGGGAAAAAAATTAACAGGAAGAACAAAGTAACCAAATTTATAATTAAATCAATGCAAGAAATGAAACTTGTGGACATATGGAGGAAACAAAACCCAAAAGAAAAGGAATACTCATACTACTCGACTAGACATAAAACATACTCAAGGATAGACCTATTCCTGTTATCAGCCCACATTCAAGGGAGAGTTAGGAAAACGGAATATAAAGCTAGACTATTATCGGACCACTCACCCCTGTTATTGGCAATAGAGCTAGAGGACATCCCTCCAAGAATGTATAGATGGAGATTAAACCCCATGCTACTTAAAAGACAGGATTTTAGAGAATTTATTGAAAAACAATTAAAAATGTACTTTGAAGTAAATATGGAATCAGTGGAAGATAAGTTTATACTATGGGACGCAATGAAAGCATTCATTAGAGGGCAAATAATAAGTTATGCAACCAAGATGAAGAAGGACTATAACCAGGAAACAGAGCAGTTGGAAAGGGAAATAATAAACATAGAAAAAAAATTAGCAATAAAGGAAGATACAACCAAAAGAAGAGAATTGGCGGATAAAAAAATAAAATATGAAACATTACAAACATATAAGGTGGAGAAGAATATAATGAAGACAAAACAGAAATATTATGAACTAGGTGAAAAAACACACAAAATCTTAGCATGGCAGCTTAAGACAGAGCAAACTAAGAAAATGGTATTGGCAACAAGGAAAAAAGACAAACAAATTACATATAATCCAAAAGAAATTAAGGAAAACTTCAGAGAATTCTATGAACAATTATACCGAACCGAAAACGAAGGGAAAGAAGGGAAAATAGATGAATTTTTGACTAAAATTGAACTACCAAAACTACAAATAGAGGAACAAAATAAATTAACAGAACCATTTGGAACAGTAGAAATACAAGAGATAATAAAAAATTTACCAAATAATAAGACACCAGGAGAGGATGGACTCCCAATAGAATTCTACAAAACATTTAAAGACCTAATAATACCGCCCCTCCTGGATGTAATCAACCAGATTGATGAGACACAAAACTTACCAGATTCATGTAAAACAGCAATAATTACAGTGATACTAAAACAAGGGAAAGATCCACTCTCACCAGCGTCATATAGACCAATATCTCTGCTAAACACAGATTATAAGATAATAGCTAAACTATTAGCGAACAGACTAGCAGAACAGGATCCGAAAATGGTAAATTTAGACCAAACTGGATTTATCAAAAAAAGACTCACAACAGACAATATTTGTAAATTTATTAACTTAATTCATGCAGTAGAAGGAAATAAAGCACCGGCAGTAGCAGTTGCTTTAGACGCAGAGAAGGCCTTCGACAGAGTAGAATGGAATTACTTGTTCAAAGTATTGCAAAAATTCAGTTTACCGGAGAAGTATATTAATTGGATTAAAGCATTATATAAGGGACCGTTAGCGAAAGTGACAGTAAATGGACATGTATCAAAGCAATTTAACTTAAGCAGGTCAACGCGGCAGGGATGCCCACTATCACCATTATTGTTTGCGCTAGCTATAGAACCACTAGCAGAATCGATAAGAAGAGATAATAATATAAAAGGAATAAAAATAAAAGACAGGGAATATAAAATCAGTCTGTTTGCGGATGATGTGATAGTGTACTTAACAGAACCAGAACTATCAATAAAAGAACTATATAAGAAATTGAAGGAATATGGAGAAGTGTCGGGATACAAGATAAACGTAAATAAAAGTGAAGCAATGCCTATGAATAACGCGGATTTCTCAAAATTTAAGGAGGAATCCCCATTCAGATGGCAAACGCAGGCAATAAGATACCTAGGTGTGCAAATAAACAAAAATCTAGGCCAATTATATAAACTCAATTACAATCCACTAATGAAAAAATTACAGGACGATTTAGAGCATTGGAAAGAGCTACCACTAACACTGATAGGAAGGATAAACTGTATTAAAATGAACATTTTTCCAAGGATACTATACTTATTTCAGGCATTGCCAATACAACTGACAGAAAAATTCTTCAAAGAGTTAAAGAAAATAATAAGGAGATTTTTATGGAGAGGGGGGAAACCGAGGATAGCACTAGACAAATTAACAGAATGGTATAAACAAGGAGGCTTACAATTGCCAAACTTCAAAAATTATTATAGAGCCGCACAATTAAGGTACCTATCAGATTTTTATCAAACAAGGGAAAAACCAGACTGGACGAGACTAGAATTAGATAAAATAGGGGAAAAGATACCTGAACACATATTATATAAATGGGACGAAAAATTGGTACAACATAGAACTTCTCCAGTATTACACCATCTCCTCAATATATGGAAGAAGATTCATGTAGAAAGAAATAAAATAAATTACCAAATACCAAAACTAATATTGACGCAAAATAAGCTACTCCCTTTTACAATAGACAACCTTGCCTTTAGAAAATGGGAAAAAAAAGGGATTAAAAGAATAGAAAATTGTTTTTCAGGAAGTAGATTCTTATCCTTTGAACAAATGAGAGATAAGTACAATATAACTGGAGATACAGCGCTGGCATATTACCAACTGAGATCCTACTTGAAAGATAAATTAGGAAGCAACTTGAGTTTACCAGAGGGAAGTAACCTTGAATATGTGATTACAGATACAATGTTAATCAAAAGATTTATAAAAAATATGTATATTAAACTGCAAGAAAAGGAGAATGAGGAAACAAATGGTAAAACTAAACAAAAATGGGAACAAGATTTAAATATAAAGATAAAAAAGGAAACATGGGAGAAGTTATGCTCTGGAACGATGAGAAATACAATAAATACGAGGCTGCGTATGATACAATATAATTGGTTACACAGACTATACATTACACCGCAAAAGTTAAATAAATGGGACCCAACAGTATCTGATAGATGTTTTCGATGTAAAAAAGAAAGGGGAACAACAATTCATGCAATCTGGACATGTGAGAGAGTAGAAAAATTTTGGGATGATCTCAATCAGATATTAAATAAAATAACAGAAAACAATATACCAAAGAATCCAGAGATCTTTCTCCTAAGTAACATAAAAAATAAAGAATTTGGAATTGACTTGGAAGATGCACAAAAAAGATTTGTCAAGATAGCCCTAGCCGTAGCAAAAAAATGTATTATGTCAACCTGGAAAATGGAAGATAATTTGAAAATACAACAATGGTATATAGAAATGAATAAATGTATTCCATTAGAAAAAATAACATATAGTTTAAGAAATAATATTGAAATATTCGAACAAGTATGGGAGCCGTACATTAAATACAATAGCGAAAACCTACCGGGAACAAACATTACCTAAGTTGATGGAAGGAGAAGAAAAGAAAAGAATGGACTCAGTAGAATTTCTGGTGTATTTTTGTTGAATGACAACATTGTCTAACTGAATTAATGCAACCTAGATTGTATACCTAAAATGGATGAGAGGGGGGGGGGTGGGGGGGTGGCTTGGGAGGAGGGAGGGGGGAGGGAGAAAAAGTCACTGTAAATGTGTGGAAAAGAAAAAGTGTATATCATGGCTATTGTGATTTATGGTGTGAAAAATAAAAAATTTAAAAAAAAAAGATTGAACTTTGAATAAATGGGAAGGGGGGGGAGAGGGAGGGAGGGAGGGAGGGAAAAAGGGGAGAAAATGACAGTGTATATATTCAAGAGAAAAATGTCTGTATGTATTTTGATCAGTATGGTTTATAGTGTGAAAAATAAAAAATTTTAAAAAAGAAAGGTGATGGCAGGGACACGGCTCCATGGCAGATTTTGTGCTGGGATTAAGATTTAAACACTTTTCTTCAGACAGTGAAAGATTGAGCTGTTCACTGGAGGCTGCAGAGAATTTCATCACGGTTTGTCATTTCTAAGAGGTGGAAAGTGATCTCCAGCATTTTCATGGTGAAAATTTATTGTTCAGGGACTGATTCATAATTGCATTCCTTTTGTAGGTTTTTATATCATAATGCCTGTTACGTTCTATGCTTCAGTGAACAAAAAGATGGCTCAATGTTCCACCTTCAAATGGGCACAATCACATGTCTGAATATGCTGCCTGGATATTGCAGCACAATGACTGAGGTTAGAGTGGCCTTGGTTCGAGAGTAGAGGTGACAGAGATTGAACAGCGTTACATTTATAAATTGCACACCAAATAGGTTACAAGGTTCACAAATCTAGGGTATTCAATATATGACAGCCTCTCAAGCAGAGAAGGCAAAACCTGACACTGTCACAGAAAGGAACATCAGAAAAACTAGCCAAACACTTGATTAATTTAGTGTTAAGGAGGAGTCTAAAAGACACTGAATTGTGGATACCTCTGCACAGTGAGCATGAGAATGTGCACGAGAATGAAGTAATACATTTATATTATGGTAGACCTTTTGAAATAATCTGCGGTCATATTTTGAAAGGAAGAGATACAGTATCACCCATCAATCTCAAAAAATTGGACCTTTGCCATCAAGAATGAATAAGTACTATTTGGAACGGATCACAACACTTTACCATATTCATTAATAGTCTGCAGGTTTGACTTGATGTTTTGACATATCTCAGAGTTAATGAAACTTTTGTGAAAAGAAAGTGAATGGAAACATCAGTTCCACAGGCAATAAGTGAACCCACAAAGTCTGCAATACACACTCATGCTGGAGAAACTTAGCAAGTCACAAACCATAGGAAGTAACCAATGTTTTGGACCTGGGCCCTTTGTCAAGGTATATGCAAGAACAGGCAGGTATCTGAATAAAATGGTGGTGGGGGGGGGGAAGGAGGGGTGGAGGAAAGGAGGGAAGAGCACAAGCTAATGGGTAAGAGATCATAGGTGGATGCAGCTGGGAGGGTAGGAGAAAGAAGCTGAGAAGTGATAAAGGGAGAGGGTAGGTCTCTGATCAGGAGAGAGAGGGGATTGGGGAGCTGGAGGAAAGGAGACCTTGGCAAAGGTTTGTCATTGTGTCACTACTAAGTGATTTTAAAAATAGCAGGTAGAAATTAATACTTCTGCGACTTTAAGAATTGCAATTGAAACCAGAAATGCAATCATAAAGGGTAACAACTACACAGCTTTTATTTCTGATCTCAGTAATTATAGTGTAGCCCCGTTGTAAAGCGATTGACGAGGATAATAAAATCGCATCGCAAGAAAACCAGATTGCTGTTGTTAAAGTTGAAATTAAAACACAAATTACTTCTGCGTCGTATTGAATCTCTCTGCAATGCGAGAACACACCTGACACAATAATCCAGTACTGCCGTGTCCTTCCCAACGTCCCACTCCTGCAATGACTCTTCACATTATATCAGAATTCACGTTAAATCAGGGCATGAAAAATTGGGGTTTAACTGTACTGAAATAATGTCAAATAGAACCGTGGCTGGAAACTGAAGAAGCAAATACTATGATAACAATATCTTTTTACTGTGACAATTCTCAACTCATTAATGGAATTATTTTGACGTTAGAAGAAACTTGAGTCTCTGAATTTAATACATGCATAAACAAGCTGAATCTATGAAGAAAGTGGTCCAAAACTGATCTTGAGGGGGTGTGGCCATGAGAAGGACTTAAGCAGACATGTTTTGATTGAGCTCTCTGTGAAGAATATTAAAAAGATGGTTAAAATTTTAAAATTAAGAACTTTCTCACCACAAAATGGACAAAACAAGTACTAAGAAACCAAGGCAACTGAGAACAAAAATTGAGGAAGTTTCTACTCAGCCAGGAACATCGAACAAAAGCCCAAAAGTGAGTGGCCTCAGGGCCAGCGCACCCCGGGACTGGTGGACTCCAGCAGAGCTGGGGAAATTGGGACAAGAACTAAATATTATCCTGGAGAAAATGGAAAACTTGAGCAATCAATTTGTAGGTGTTGAAACTCTAATGAGAGGCATGTCTGAAAGGATGACTGAAATTAAAGAAATCGTGGAAGGAATGAACCAAGTAGAAGTAGACTTGGTAAAAACACAAGATAAGCTAAAAGCTTTGGAAAAAGATGCAAAGAAATGGGGGAGTCGGACAGACAAGGTCTGCTGGACAATATCGGCCACATGGAGAATTTTAGCAGACGAAACAATGTTTGAATTATTGGAATGAAAGAAGGAATCGAGGGAAGAGATCCGAATATGGCAAGAAAAAAAATTAGAGAATTGAGGAAAAAAAAGCAGGGATATCACCATTATGTAAAAATCCGTTGCTGCCTACGAACCTGGGTAACAAAATATTAAATTCATGGTATGATAAAAGAATAAGATAAAATGATGACACTTATGTGGAGGGATCACTTTTGTCTTTTGAACAATTAAGAAATAAATAAATATGGAGTAGCTAATGGGTCTTTCTTTTGTTTTCTCCAGCTAAGATCATTCGTAAGAGAAAGATGGGGGCCAAATTTAGTCCCACTTGACATTAGTGAAGTTGAACAAACAATTTGGCTGGGTAATACACCTAAATTTATAACTCAGATGTTCTACGCTCTCCAGAATGAAAGTGAAAAACCAGGTTTACAGAGATTGAGAGAGATGGGAGCCTGATCTAGGAGTTGGAATAATGGAAAGACGATGGTCTGATTGGTGTTTGGAAAGTATGTCAATTATAAATGCAAGATATGGATTAGTGCAATATAATTTCCTACACCAATTGTATCTCAAACCACAGAAGTTGCAAAAATCAAAGTCTGAAATATTAGAGATGCATTTTAGATGTGGGACAGAAATAGGAAAGTTTTTACATGCTACGTGGTTGTGTGTGAAGGTGAGACCTTTCTGGCAGGATATTACTGAAATATTAACAAGGGTAACAGAGGTGGCCTTTACGGGCAACCTGAGCTTTATATTTTGGGCAAGTTTATTGAAATAAGCAATAAACTAACTAAATCCTAAATTTCATTTGTTAAAATAGCCTTAGCAGTGGCTAAGAAATGTGTCACAATTATTTGGAAATCTGACTCCCCTCTACATACATGTAGCACGATGGACTGCTGAGATGAATAGTTGTATACCTATGGAAGAAAATTACATACAACTTAAAGGACAAATATGACATATTTATCAACATATTGCAGGCATATTTTGATCATATAAGGATCCAATTATAATTTTAACTACAATAATAGATGTGTTAAAGTATAAATGCAAGTGACATCCCCATTGAGAATTTTTTTAATGGTCAACATAAATGTGAGTCCTGACGGTGTGTGGATCTATATTGTGAAAAGGTGTGGGGCGGTGGGGGGGAAGGGTTGTTTTCTTTTGGTGTTTTTTTGTAAGTTGTACACACACACAAACACACACACACACACATACTGATATTGCAGATTTTACTATGTATATTTATGGAAAAAAATAAAATATTCAAACCTGATCACAAATTCAGATTAAGCTTTAAATATTCTAACAATCTCCATGAACTCTTAAATGAAAGCTCCTGATAAGCCTTTAAAAAAAAATCTTTAACTATGAAATACATTCTGTGAATCAAGTACTCAGTCATCCATGTCCTCTATAGCTTTATGTCAATAAAAACTACAGCTTTGTCCAAATTCAGATTGATGGAATCATAGAACAATTACAGCACAGAAACAGGCCACCTCGGCCCCTCTAGTCTGTACCGAACTATTTTTACACACTTCCTCGGATATTGTTTCTCTATATCCATTTATAATTGTTCTATCTACACAGCCTTCACTGTACTCCCTCCTCAATCTGGCAAACTTGGATCAAGAACCTTTCATAACTTTGTACAGTCTATTGTTAAAACAGAAGCCTGGCGCAGATCTTTGAGGAGCCTTACTTATCACAGGCAATTCATTCCTTATTTCTCCTCTCCATATCCAGCCAACTGCCAATCAATGTCCAAAAGCAATCCCCAAATCTGTGTCATTTTATTCTTGTTGATTATCACATATAGAACTTCCAAGCGCCTCCAGGAAATGCGCAAAGATAATGTTAAAAGACAATCCCCTATTTACCATATTGATGACCTTCAAAAAAAAACGTTTTGCAAAGTCGGGTGCCTCAGTTTTTATTTAAACTAATGTTCAAGAGGTCAGGCAACATTAGTGGAGAGAAAGACATTATTTCCGATTAAGGATCTTTTATTCCACAAAACGTTTGCCAACTTTAAAACTACCCTAATCTGCTGAATATTTCTAGCATTTCCTGCTTATATTTCAGATTTCTGAAACTTGCAAGATTTAGTATTTTTTTAAATTAATCTTTGCATTCCTAATCCAGGATATCTATATCAAGATTTATTTTGGAAATTAAAAATGTAAACGTGTTAATGCAATCATTATACTGCCCTGCCTGTTTTGACCCTACTGGGCCTTCAAAGATACTACATTCTCCTCTAAATTAAGATGATTCCTTAATAATTAAATAAAAATGCACACCAACTTAAACCATGAGAAAAAAAAAATGAACCAAACTTTTTTCCCCTATAGTGGCTTTACAAATCAACAACAATTTAAAATTTAAATTAAACCTGCATCACAGAAACAGACCAAAAGGGAGAAGCTCAAGAGCTCGTGCCACCCAAAAACACCAATCAACCTACAACTCTCTTATATTTTGAAGGGTGGGAGGAAATCGGTGCCCCTAAGAAAATCCACACAGACACAGGGAGAACATACAAACTCCTTACAGCCAGTGCCATATTCAAACCCCGGTCGCTGGCGCTTTAACAGCATTGCACTAACCACTACGCTAACCGAGCCACCCATTGTAGCTCGCTGATTACGCTTTCCAACCATACAGAAACATAATAGACCCAAAGTTAAGCCGAAACACCGAGCAGAACAAACAGCATCAATGGTTAACTTTGTAGACTGATGATCTTTTGTCAGACCTGGGAGAAATAAAAATGTAAGAGAAAGATGGGGACCAACATTGACCCCACCTGAAATTAGTGAAAAAGAATGAAGGGTCTGACTGGGGAATACACCCAAATTTATAACAAAAATGTACTCTGCTCTTCAAAGCGAAAGTTCAAAACCAGGGTTGCAGAGGTTAAGGGAAAGATGGGAGTCAGAGTTGGGTGTGGTGATTTCAGAACAAGTTGGTCAGATTGGCGTAAGGGCAGCATGACATCAATTATAAATGTAAGATATGGATTGGTTCATTCTAATTTTTTTTACACCAATTATATCTTACCCCACAAAAGTTACACAGATCAAAAGCCGAAATTTAAGAGCCGTGTTTCAGATGTGAGACTGAGACAGGAACTTTTCTATATGCCACTTGGTTGATTGTGAAAGTGAGGCCATTTGGGCAAGAAATCGCAGAAAAATTAACCAGGATCGTTATTGAATGAAGATTTACCGGGACCAATGGCTGAAGAGGGCGCACAAAATCAGTGAATCGGTGTGGACTCGAAAGGCCAACATGGCCTGTTTCCGCTCCATAAATGGTTATATATGGTTATAACAGGAGTGGCCTTCACAGGCAACCTAGAGGTATATTTATTAGGCAATTTCATGGACATAAGTGACAAATTGACCAAATATCAAATCTCATTTACAAAAATAGCACTAGTGGTAGCAAAACAATGTATTGCGATCACTGGAATACATCCCCTCTACTCATAGCACGATGAACTGTGGAAATGAGCAGCCGTATATCTATGGAAAACAAAATCACATATAACTTAAAGAATAAATATGGCAGCCATAACTGGACCCATAGGGGCCCAGATACAGTAATAAAAAGGAACAAAAAGAGGTATAAAAGTAATATATATAAAAAAATGTAGTTTCCCCAACTTAAAATATATGTAAATTCTGACGGTGAACGGATCTGTATGTATGGAAGGTGATGGAGGGAGGGACTGTTTTGTTTGTGTTTGTGAGAAATATTGTATATTTAAAATCTCACTTTCATTTTTGAAAAAAATAAACAAAAATAAAATATTCAAAAGAAAATCCTCTCCAAAAGTTTACACACCACTGACAAGACTCACCAGTCTATAATTCCCAGGATTCTCCCTGTTACCTTTTTTAAACAAGGAGACTACATTTGCCATTCTCCAATCCTCAGGCAGCTCCCCTGCATCCAAAGAGGATTCAAAGATCATAGCTCCTCCCCCAGCTATCTCTTCTCTCACTTCCCACAGCATCCAGGGGTAAATCGCATCTGGCCCTGGGGTCTTGTCAATCTTGATGTTTTTAAGATGATCCTGTGGCGGCATGCCACTAGGCAGGCAAACCGGCCCTGCTTGTAATCCACACAGCGGGGCACCCAGCCAAAATGCGCCATCGGGGGTTTCCCCTTCTTCTCAGCACTGGGCTCAGAAGCACGTGACGCCCAAGTGACGTCGGTGCCCCCCAGCATTGCCCAGTTCAGCGTCCCAAATCACCTCACCAGCGATAGGGGCGCCTAGTTCACCTCTGCGTTCAGGGCACAGCTCACCAACAGGTTGGGGATAGAGCTCCACCACACCACAGCCTATCACCCGCAGGCCAATGGGCTGGTCAAGTGTCTGCAACGCCACCTTAAGTCGGCATTTATAGCCCGACTCACCGGTCCCGACTGGGTGGATGAACTGCCTTGGGTGCTCCTGGGCATCCGCTCCAAGCCCAAGGAGGATCTGCAGGCGTCATCAGCTGAGCTGGTCAACGGCACACCACTGGCACTGCCTGGTGAGTTCATCAATGCGCCTCACAAACCCCAGCGGTCACTGCACGAGCTACTTCCCCACCTCTGGGCCCACTTGGACTCCTTCGCACCCCAACTGCCGGCCAGACACGGCCATCTTACGTCCCCAGTGAGCTGCACTCCACAGAGTACATTTTTATTTGGCAGGACCCGCCCGCGGCACCTCTGCAGAGACCTTACAAGGGGCCGTTCAGGGTTGTCCAGCATTCAGGGTCTACGTTCACGCTGGACATCAGCAGCAAGTGGGAACTGTTTACTGTGGACAGACTGAAGCCAGCTCACCTCGACCCCACCGAACCAGTGAGTGTGGCCCAGCCCAAGAAGCGAGGCCGCCCTGCCAAAAAGGACATTGGCGCCAGTTCTGGGGGGGGGGGGGAAGCGGAGGGGGGCTGTGTGGCGACATGCCACTAGGCAGGCGAACCGGCCCCGCTTGTAATCCACGCGGCGGGGCAGCCGGCCAAAATGGCGCCCTCAGGGATTTCACCTTCTTCTCAGCACCGGGCTCAGAAGCCCACGCTGGGGGACCACGTGATGCCCGAGTGACTTCAGCACCCCCCAGCGCAGTTCTCAGCCAGGTCCGGGCTGGGAGTACAAGTCCAGCCCATCAGCCAGCAATAAACCAGTTTTCTGCTCACTGAGCTCAACCTGTCTGGTTGTGAGTTCTTTCAATAGCAGTGTAGTTACCGCTACAATCCATCACTTTCACTTCCTTAATCTCCACATTGTCCAGCATACAGGCCTGTTCAATTTCAACCTCACCATGACTAAGGTTCTTTTCTCTTGTGAAAACTGACGCAAAGTATTCTGCCTCCAGGATAATGTTGCCTCCCTTATCTTATCCTTTAACGGCCCCACCTTCATTCTCTTCATCCTTCTGTTCTTCACATACGCTTGGAATGCCTTAAGGTTGTCCTTAATTCTACATGCCGAGGCCTCTCATGCCCCCTTTGAGATCTCCTTAGTTCTTTCTTAAGTTCCTTCCTAGTTATCATATACTTCTCATGAGCCCTTCCTCTTTCCTGCTTCCTATATCTAATGTGTTTCCTCCTTACTCTTAACTATTTGCTTCACCTGCTTCGTCAGCCACGGTTCCCTTTTCCTACCATCTTTTCATTGTCCCAGTAGACAAGGACAAACCGATCTTGAACCCTGCACAAGTGGTCCCTAAACTTCCTCCACATTACTTCTGTGCTTTAATCCTTAAACATCTGTGTCCAATTTATTCTCACTAGTTCCTGCCCCATCCCTTCATAATTAGCCCTTCCCCAGTTCAGTACTTTCCACTTTGACTGTTTATATCCTTTTCCATGGCTATGTTGAAGCTAAGGGAGTTGTGGTCACTCTCACCAAAGTGTTCCCCCACCAAGAGGTCCTCCACCTGACCAGGTTCATTCCCTAGAACCAGATCCAGTATGACTCTCCTCTAGTTGGCCAGTCCACATAACTGTGTCAGGAATCCATGAATTTTATTCATCTCTTCTCAATTTCACCTCCTCCACTTAATGTTTCCATTTCAAATTTCTGAAACCTCAAATATCTTTTCTTTTAAGATAGTTTTCCAAGCAGGATATTGTTTCCATGTAAAAATACAACAAAAATTGTACCTTTCTCCCCTGGATGCGTATGTTCCCTCTCCATAACACCAATGGGTCAATCGCATTCGCTAATTTTTCTGGATTGACAATAGTTGCTCCCAGGTATTCTGCCATTTTCTGCCAACTACAATGAGACAAGTTGTGTTAAACACCTGGACATGGACATAATGTACAGGAACATGGTCTTAATCTGCTGGTCACAACCTTTGAGTGACAAGGAGTACAAGGCACAAGAGCAGGACTTTTGACCAACTCTAACCATGCTGGTCTTCATGCTCTATGGGCACCTCCCTCCTTCCATGCTAAACAAAATCAGTATAATTCTTATTCAGTTCCTCTTCAAATCCATCTCTTCCCCTTGCCACAATGGCAGCAAATTCCAAATTTCCCCCAGTTTCTGAGTAAAATAACTTCTTTTGAACTCACTTAAATTTTGGAGATTATCAAAAATCAAAGGCCTCTACTTTGCTCTTCCTCAGATGTGAAAATTCGCTCTGCATCTATAAAACCTTTCATAATTTTAAGTTCATTTGATCACCCCTCAACCTTCTCTTGGAAGAAACGGAGTCTGTTCATATTTCATAAAAAAAGATGTGATTTAAAAACATAGTTAACAGAACTACTTGCCTTTCAGAATTCCACTTCACTATGAGTTTCCTCAAATTACCTACCATTTGCCATTCTTTGTTGTTATGGTAATTTCTGCTGAATGCCACTCCCTCAGATGCTTAAATGCACCAACAACAGGAAGCCAGTCTTTCAGCCTTGGAATATCACTGCCGGGGGCAAGCAAGATTAGATCCAATAGCACCTTGCCTGTGAACAGAAAGAGAGACTCAATACTTACATAACAGCCAACAACTTACATTTTCCACCTCCAAAAACACTCTTTAAACAACCACTATCACTTCTTGCTTTTGCACGAGAATAATTTGTGGATATTTATCATATTTTGCATTTTTTCTCTTTTTTAATTTAAGACAGCGTACAATTGCAAATGTTTCTTTTTTCATGAAGTACATGTTTGGTTGTAGTAATAAGATTCTTGGTGCATGAGTACATTATAAAAATGTATATGACAATAAACTCATTATAATGCTAAATTTAGAGCTAGGTTAGTGTGGGTGATTTTGAGCACCACTCCAGCTGATATTACAAGCTTGGAGTGATAAAAGGTTTCCTTACAGCAAAGAAGAAGAAAACAAAATAAAAATTCAGTTCTGATATTCCCTGTTTTCTCTTCCCACAGATGCATCCTAATCCAACGAATGATTCCAGCATTTTCTGTTTTTTTTTCAGATTTCCACCATCTATCTTTCTTTAAAAAAAATTATAAAGAATATCAAGTGAGCATTCAAATGATGGTGGATTTTGATAAACATTTCTTTTGTTGGGAAGTTCAATAACCAGAGATTACAGATTTTCAAAAATCAAGAGATGCAAAGATGACTCTGTTAATACACTTAATTGTCCAATCCAGATTAAGTGATGGAAGCAGATAATAAAATGTGATAAATTGCAGAGTTTGGGTGAAAGGGTTATAGGACAAGATGGAGAACTCTTTCCAACAGTTGTTACTGGTACAGTAGCTATGATTTAATGATCTGCAGTCAACAACCATGACGATGTGGTTTAGTTTGGAGGAAAAATCTGCAATGCTGTGTTTTGTGGGGTCGTATGCTGGCGTTGCAACCTTCCATTTATCTTCGCTTCTCCTAAAATGATGAGCAATATTCTGCCATAAGTACTACAAAAATAAACAGCATTTGCCTGCTTGCTGACAATTATGCATTTTTAATGCATCACCAAGAAACAATGCTGCCAGATTGGCCTGCGCACTCACAAAAGACAAGTAAAGGTAAAATTTTAACCTGTTAATGGTTATGTGGTCCTCAGAAATAACTCAATTACACAAAATGAAAGCTTAAGAAAAACACATGCTAAAAATCTGAAGTAGAAAATGCTGGAAACACTTCACAGGTCAGGCAGCATCTGTGAAATCACTAATCCATGCCAATTTCCAGCATAACTTATTACGAGGTAAAAAGAGCACATTTTAAGATAGTGAAAAATTGACATCCATCTGCCTGTCAATACTGCATTTAACGCAAATATGAAACTTCTCAAAGTTGCAAGACAAAGATTCTTGTGGAAAGTGTATGGAGAGTTACCAGGAGGAGGAAGTTTATCCGCAAGTCGATGAAGACTCTCAGCTGCCTCTTCAAATAACCTACAAAACACAAGTATATATTTTTCACATTTCCAATTTATCTTTATTACCTCAATATACACATCAGTATTTTCAAAAGCTCAATGATACGTACACAGAACAAAATATTACACCACAATACAGACAACTGAACCCATGATGTTGTGCGACTCATATAAACCTACCAAAAATTAAATTAAATCCTACCTACCTCATAACCCTCTAAATTTATTTTATCCATGTGCCTGTCTAAGAGTACCTATTGTTCTAGCCTCTATTACCATCCCTGGTAATGCATTTCAGGCACCCACAACTCAAATGAATAAAAAAAATAAGACTGATGTCTCCCCTAAATTTTCCTCCCTTCACTTTGTAAAGATGTCCTCTAGTTTTTGCTATTCCTACACTAGAAAAAAAGTACTGACTGTCTACCTTATCTATGCCTCTCATAATCTTGAAGAGCCATCTTCAAAAATAAGGTAAATCTCAGAATTGGGATTAACAATTAACATGGGGGGGGGGGGGGGAGGGGGGAAAGAGAACAAATCCTGATGGGCAAAATGTCGATTTGATCAAAGCAATGCAGCATTCAGAACTTTGTACCTTTTGGAGTCAATGAGGGTTCTGGTCCAAAACTTTGACCATTCATTATCTCCCACTGATGCTGCTCAGCTCACTGAGTTCTTCCAGCAGATTGCTTTTACAGTGAATGATATTCAAGACGATACTTACTCAGACAAGGATGGACAATCTTTCATGTCGTTGTCCTCTTCTTCACAAGCATTTGCGTTATTCAGATATTCTTGTATTAATGTTGGTATAGATTCTTCACAATCAGTGACCTGTGCACTGGAACTAATTTCCTCCCACTCTGTATTACAGAACTAGAAAGAAAAAAAAATACTGATCCTAACTCACAGCAAAATGGGATGTGAGGCTTTTGGTGTTTTCCTTTATTATAAAGCACTTGGATTTTTTTAATTGGATTTCGTACAGAGATGCATGCACAAAATGTTGGTTCACATTCTATGATCAGTGGCTGATTCCCACAAAGGTTTAATAACATCTATGTTGCAGATTTCACATCTAATTAACTTTCATCCTGGAATCAGTTAATAGGAATCTCTCAACATAATTTTAAAGAGATGAGTAGGTAATTAAAATGAAGAAATGCTAGAAACAGCAAACCAGGAGGTAAGAAGCAAATGTTATGATTCACTTCTATAATTTTTGGGAAATGAAATAAAGGCCAGGCTATATTCTATTATAGTAGAATTTAAAATAATTTTTAAAATTTATATTTGAAAAATCAACAGGATGAACATAAAATGGAATAAACACATTCAAGAAATGTAAATAAAAATGGAAAGTGGTGAAAAAACTGGTCAGGCAGCATCTGTGGAGAGGTAAACTGTCGAAGTTTCAGTCTGCTACTCTTTATTGACCTTTTTTCCACAAATGCTGCCTCATTTGCTGCGTCTTTCCAGCCCTTTCCTTTTGCTTTCTGATTTTCCAGCAGTTGATTTTTAATTTTCAGTGACCAGTAATCTATAAAAACAGTTTCTCTGGGCAAAAGAAGTTATTTAGCAGGAACTACCCAATGCCATTAAAAACACAGTGACACTTCATTCAACAAGACATTAATTTTCCTCAACGGTTTAAAAACAAAAATAGTGCATAAAAATTCCATTCAGTATCTCCCTCTGTGAGGCCTTCAGCGGCCTACCCGATGGAACAGCAGGGAATCGTTGACAGCAACTTCCATTTCTAACTGCCCACGTGCAAGCTCCACAATTTCTTGTCACGCTTTCAGTGAATGCTGACAATTTCACTTTCATTTCAATCATACAAACCAGGAAATTGAACCCCCTGCCCTGATGACGCCTCGATATGCTGAGGATTTCTATCAATTCTAACAAACCAAGAATTAATGGTCAGAGAAATCATCAGGTGACAAAGCAGAACAACAACAGTTAAGATCTTCTCAGACTGCTTGCCAAATAAAAATTACCAAAACTATCTATTACCATTCTTTCTGTATTTTCAGCGATATATTTAAAATGTATTTTAAAGCTTAGTCATACAGCACGGTAACAGGCCATTTCAGCCCAAAAGTCCAGGCTGCCCAATTTAGATCCACTTCACCTATATCCCCGGTATGTTGCGAACGGTGAGAGGAAAGCAGAGCCCCTGGGGAAAACCCATGTACACGGGGAGAACATACAAACTCCTTACAGACACTACAGGATTTTAACCCCGGTCCTGATCACTGGCGCTGTAGGGGTGTTGCGCTCACCGCTGCACTCTCTGTTCCGCCCGCCACGCCAACCATGCCACCCATCCAGTGTCATGACTTTTAGAGGAAGATGGAACATTCGATGAACGTTTATACATTACCAGCTTTAGCATTGCTCATTTAGATTTACTTTCTTTCATTATCAACACGATTAGCATCGTAGTTAACGCACAGCTACAACAGTTTGTTCGAATCTGGTGCTGTCTGTTAGAAGTTTGAGGAGTTTTTAACACGAGTTTCCTCCAGATGCTCCAGTTTCCTCCCATCCTCCAAATATACAGGATTTGTCGGATAATTGGCATATTCAGCCAACATGGGTTCTTGGCCTGTTACCATGTTGTACCTCTAAATTGTGTTATTGATAGATTTTCTGAAAAACAAATTCAGCTGTCTATTCCATACTTTGTAATAAAGATGACCACTAGGCTCACTGAAAGATCCCATTCTTCCATTAATTGTTCCTATCTCGCATCCTCCCACATTCTCACCAATTCCCCACAGATTCCCTGCTTTCCTCACCTGTGAAAAGCCACGGATTGTTTGAATGGCAAAAAACCATTTTTGTGGGGTTGGAACTCCAGTTATTGAGCAGGCTGCAAAAAAATTAAAGAGTCAGAGATTACACCACAACATCTCAACTGCTAACCTATTATGAGAAGTGATTTAAAATGAAAATATTGAAGCTGTCGGAACTCATCATCACATTAAAGGCAAGGTCAGAAAATACAACATTCATAGGAAAAAAATTGAACATAAAATCTTGGGGAAATTTGCAATGGGAAAAAGAAAATTAAAATAATTTTAATTGACCGACCTGAATTAAGATGTTGCAAGTGTTAGGAAGCACTGTACCCAGTAATTGGCATGTCTATGACATGATAATCAAAGAATCTTGGGGATCCAAAAGTTACAAAGAAAAGAAGAATGTTGGCAGATTTGAAAGTAAAAGGATGAGAATTTCAAAAACTTTCCTTTACCCAGATCATTTTACTCAGCTCAGCTACCCAGTCATTAGAGAGTCACAAGTTTAAATCCCACATTTAAACCCTGGAATTTAAATTCAGTCAAAATTCTGCAATTTAAAAAATAACAAACTTTGTTAACAATGACCACAAAGAAATAACGCCTTATAAAATCTCATCCATTCACTCATGCATTATCTGTCCGCCCTCTAAACATGTTATAGCATGACTGAGATTAAAAGCCACTCAATTGTACCATAACCATTATTTTATAGCAATAAAAGGATACAACTGGAAGACTCATCCATAGACCTAGGCTCCAAATGTCAATACAGATCTCCTCTCAGCTGAAATTGCAAAGTCCTCCTTGACAGTCTGCTGTCTAAATTGGGCAGGTTATCTATAGCCCCTTTCACACTTGCATCCCACTAAATCAGCCATTCAGTGGCCCGGGATTGGAATGGGGGTTTGGCCTTTCACACTAGACTACTCCTAACTGGGACACTGAACACTCTCACACTTGCAAGGATTTATCCCCGGTGTTTGGTCTGTTTTACCTTTAACCGGAAGTCCCTGCATGACACATCACTTCCTTCTTTTGCATGCCATCTCATTCTATACAATGGCCGACCTCAGACAGATCGCCTCGGATGTCCAGAATATCTCTGAATCCATCACCACATCTTTATCAGCCAATCTGCAAATTGGTGCAAAGAGCAACTGATCTTACAGGCTAGGGAACTCCTGATCTCATGTGCAATAATTTCAATGATTTCTTGCGTAGAACTTGTGAAGTGTTTGAGGAGGAGAGATTGGCTGAGCAGAGAATCAGCCGTAGAAAGCGCTTGTTTTTAATGAACTATCTTGAACACGTACATAATAGCAGAAGGATGTGGAAGAGGGAGAGACCTGAGGGACCTGTATTCTTGGATCAAGTTTTTAAAAAATACAATGATACCCAGTGGCGTGAGAATCTACGACTGTGTCATGGCACATTTGATTTCACTGTTGGGATACTGGGGCCACACCTAAGGTGCAAGAACACAAAATGCAGAAGACCTCTGGAACTTCTTGTCAGACTTGCATTAGCATTGTGGTGGTATGCCACTCCTGGAGAGTATCGTTCCATCAGTGTGCTTTTTGGTGTTAGTTCCTCCACTGTATTCACAGTGGTGAGGCAGGTGACCTCAGCGGTGAAAAAGTACCTCATGTCCTGTTTCATACGGTTGCTGACTGGGGAGCATCTTCAAGAGACTATGGAGGCATTTGAAAGAAGGGGTGGTATTCAATGTGTGCTGCAGCCATAGATGCAACACATATTCCCATCATTGCTCCACAGGATGATCCAGCATCCTAGCATAATCGAAAAGGATGGCGTTCCATCATTCTTCAAGTTGTTGTTCACCACAACTGCTGATAAGGTTGATCTTTCCATTATTAGTATTTATCCTCACTTGAAAATATAAGCATTAAGTGGTTTGAGCTGTCAACCTCTGTGCTTGCAACTTCAAGGATGTCTATGCGGAATGGCCAGGTAGCGCCCATGATTCTCGTGTTCTTGTCAACTCTCCGATTTATATAATTGCTGAAGATGCAGATGGTCAGCTATTCCCCAGTGACGTAAATGATTTTGAACAGTGAATCTTGATGCCTTAACAAGTGCATGAACCCCAGCTTTGCCACTGTTCCCTTCTGCTCCTTCTCATCCAAACAATCTATTTGATTGTATCACTGGTCTCCAGAAATGTGAATGGTGTGGAAATACCTGCGCATTTGATCGGGGATCCTGCCTACCCACTGTGAAAATTGCTGATTTAGGGGTTCACACAACATCACATCATTGATCACTGTAAGAGCTCATTCAACTTCAGACAAAACTCCGCTTGAATGGAGAATATATTTGGTCGTCTCAAAGATCACTTGAGGTGCCTGTCCAAACTAATAAATATTAATACCGCCTTTGTAGCTGTTCCCTGCTGTGTCTTGCATATCTACGGACTTAACAAGGAGCACTTCCTGGAAGAGTGGAGGACTGAAGTCTCCGATCTCCCTCCTCCCAGAAAGTGTCCCTTACAGTGGTGCTACAGGCCGTGGTGCTACAGGCCGTGGTGCTACAGGCCGTGGTGCTACAGGCCGTGGTGCTACAGGCCGTGGTGCTACAGGCCGTGGTGCTACAGGCCGTGGTGCTACAGGCCGTGGTGCTACAGGCCGTGGTGCTACAGGCCGTGGTGCTACAGGCCGTGGTGCTACAGGCCGTGGTGCTACAGGCCGTGGTGCTACAGGCCGTGGTGCTACAGGCCGTGGTGCTACAGGCCGTGGTGCTACAGGCCGTGGTGCTACAGGCCGTGGTGCTACAGGCCGTGGTGCTACAGGCCGTGGTGCTACAGGCCGTGGTGCTACAGGCCGTGGTGCTACAGGCCGTGGTGCTACAGGCCGTGGTGCTACAGGCCGTGGTGCTACAGGCCGTGGTGCTACAGGCCGTGGTGCTACAGGCCGTGGTGCTACAGGCCGTGGTGCTACAGGCCGTGGTGCTACAGGCCGTGGTGCTACAGGCCGTGGTGCTACAGGCCGTGGTGCTACAGGCCGTGGTGCTACAGGCCGTGGTGCTACAGGCCATACGTGAGGCTATAATGACAGTCATTTGTGGAAATGAGAATAATGACTGAATATAATCCTATAGAAGTCTATAAAACTTTATTGCTTGTCCTTGAACATAGTGCAACTGCTAAATTCAAAATTTAAAATAACAACTGTATAATAATCATTGGAACTTTATATACAACATCAATGTAAATATGGACAATAAATGTCCATAAAGGCAGTGCAAAAACTTTCTTGAATAAAATGTTAACATCTTTAAAACATACATTTGGCAACTTTTTGTTCACATTGACCAACTTGACTTCAACCTACCACAGAATTGTAAACTTTACAATTTTGGTGATGAATGAACGATGTAAACTGATCATTCAACATTCTCATCCTCCAGCAAGTGAAGGTAGGAGCCAAGATAATGGCCAATAATGCTTGATCAGCTGAACCCTCAGCACTTAATGTTGACGAGTGTGTCCCACCCGAGGGTTTTATAAAGGTTGGGATGTAGGCTTGGTGCACCACTGGAGACGGAAGACGGCCACTGGAAAGGGAATGCTGTGTAGGTTGGCAATAGGGAGGAGAATGGAATGGGGAGGGCTGATGGTGGTGCATGGCATGAGCATGTAACAAGGCATGTGGCATCATGATGGCAGAAATTGGTTGGAATGATGGGGAGGCTGGTGGGAAGGGGGATACAGAAGGCCTGCCAAAGGTGGAAGGAGACTGAATGGTGGAGGGCCGAGGTTGGACTCGCCCAATCACTTTGATTGATGAGGCTAGTCTGCTTATAACTGCTCTCTGTGCCTGCATCTCCTATCGAATCTCCGTTATCAGGCGTGCCAATTTTCAGCCTGGTATGCCTGTTACAGTGCCATCTGTTGTTCCTGAATCAGCCTCTGTAATGTCTCAGCCTGCCTCTCCCTTCTGTCTTGTTCTCTTTCATGGTCCATTTGATCTATTTTGACTAAGAGCACACGCATATAATTTGCCGCCTCCTGCCACTTCATGGGCTTCTTGCGTCTCAGCCTCCTTCTCGCACCTACATATTAGTGAGACAAGTATGTGAATTAAATGCCACGCCCTCACTTTTAATTCAAACATGATTTTTCCTTGAGCAGATTAGTTACGAATCTAATCAGCTCCCAGTATAGCAGGAGGTGTTATCCCCGTATTATCGCCAGTTGATGTCAGGTCAGTTGCCATATGCTGATCAGCCAAGGTTGTGACAGGAGATGAGGCAGCAGTAGAGGTTGAGGTACTGGGGGAGGGGAGGGCACCAGGAGCAGATGAGGGATGAGGGGTGGTTGATGGGTCTGTTGGAGATGAGGCACAAGGGGCATACTGTGTATGCACCTCACCCTCCTCATCCTTCCCTCCACTTCAGGTTGAAAACTGGGTTGAGGGGATCACGCATCAGCCCCCCTCAAAGCCTGAAGGTTTCCCACAAGGGCATGGTGTCACCTGCCTGCTTGAACCCCAGATGTCGTAAGCAAGATTAAAATAAGTCCAGTCCCAGCGGTCTGCGCCCTCGTCCTGTTATGGTCCATGACCTGGCGCAGCCTCCTCTTGAGTGTTTTAAATTTGTTGATAACCTATCTCTTGTCTCTTTTATACCTCAGTTCCCTGAGCTTTGTGGCAATTCCCTCATAAAATCAGCCATCCTTAATTGTGTCCGTTAACTCATAACCTAATGCCTCCTCCAATCTTAATGTTAGAAGCTGCTGCACCTCCCTATCACCCTGTTTGCAGAAGCCATTATTTTTGTTCCATTTTAACCTTTTTCATTGATTTGAACCCAAATAAATTCTGATCTTATGAATCACAGCACGTAACAAGCCCAGGCAATTTGCCTGCTAACTGCAGAGGAGAGATGGAGGAGGAGTGTCTGGATTACTTTCACTCCAGCATGTCTGCAGTTCACTTCCACCCAGACCCTGACATGAACACACAAAAAATTATGTCATTTGAATCCCACAATGCAATTGCCCATTTCACACTTGCCTGATCACAATGCCGTTGTCTGCAGATGCCGGGGATTGTACTCGGGGTCGAAGCCATCAATTCCCGGCGTGAGATGATGTCATCGGACACCATCGTTGAGCAGATTTTGCTTTCACACTTGCTGCTTTAAAGGCCAATTGGCGATTGATTCCTGGGATCACTTGCAAGTGTGAAAGGAGCTTATTTATACTGAACCATACTGAATAGAGAACAGGCCAGACCCCTCACCACAACCCAGGATAAATCCTGTCCCTACAGCAAGACAAATCCACCTAAGGTACACAGGGCATGCAAAAGCTCTGGAAGCCCTCAACACTGACTCCCAATTCCATTAAATCTAATGGCACCTGCTGAAACATGGGAAAGAAAATATCCTCTTGACTACCTCTGAGTTGCTGAACTGGTGCCCTCCATGCTGAAGACCACTTGAAAGAAACACAACTGGCACATAGTTGCTTCAGAGTGCTCCATCTACAAAATGCACAGTGGATACCTGCTTAGGCCACTCCAACATTATCTCCTAAACCTGCAACCTCTGCAAGGACAGGGGCAGCAAGCACACAGGAAAACCACAACCTCTAAAATGAACACCATTCTCACTTGGAAATATATTGTTCATCCTCCATTGTCACTGTCTAAATCCTGGTCATCTTGTCCAACAGCAATATGGCAGTACATTCAACAAAAGAAATGCAAGAGGGCAAGGAGTTGGATCACCATCACAACATCAAAGAGAATTAAATATGAAATATTGGCTTACATGAAACAGTCAAGAATTTAATGTTGAATTCAAAGAGATTCACACGTTGAAAACACACATTATTAAATTTATTACCTGGAAGGGTGGTCAGTCTTGAACTTGTTGATGTGCAGCAGCTTTTTCTCAGGTGTTCATCAATACATTTAATGGCAGTTAGCTCTGTTACACGAGAGTAATGTTAAAGTACAGTTGTCACATACAATCGAACAAGAAAATTAGACCTAAAAGATCACAACACCACAGGGGTAAGCAAGAAAATCTGCAGATGCTGGGGTTGAGCACAATGCCGAAAAATCCTGGAGAAACTCAGCACAATTTGCAGCATCCAAAGGCAGGTGACTTTTTGGACCTGTGGCCCTTCATCAGGAATGTGAAAAATCAAGCAAACATTGAAAAGCAGGTGGGACTATAGAAGAGAAAGAAGCTGAGGTGAAAGGTATTATTTAACTTTCCTATACCATAGCAACCCGATTTGGTTGATACTTTTTTTTTGTTTGAATCCTTCCCATAAGGGCTTAATAGGTAATATTTACAATAATTTATTAAAATTGTAATCGATCTCTAATGATAAAATTAGAGGAGTTTGGGAATTGGAACTTCAGTCACTTCTCCCAGAGGAACTTTGGGAAAGGATTTTTAGAATGGTCCACACCTCTTCATTATATGCCCGACATACATTGATTCAGTTTAAAGTGGTACATTGGGTTCATATGTCTAAAGATAAATTGGCCTCTATCTTTCCTATGTTAGTCCTTTGTGCGATAGATATAAATCACAAGTGTTCACACTAACACATATGTTTTGGTCTTGATCTGTATTGGAGAAGTACTGGGCAGATATTTTCAAGACTTTGTCAATTATACTGGATATTAGATTGCAACCTAATCCACTGACTGCTATTTTTGGAATTATAGTTCCAGAGGTGGGCCGAGTTCCCACTTCTGCACATCGGGTTGTAGCATTTACTAAACTGTTGGCCAGAAAAGCCATTTTATTTAAATAGAAAGCTCCTAATTCGTCTACTTTGATGCAATGACTCTCTCAAGCTATGTCATGTTTAAGTTTAGAAAAAATTAGAAGTTGCACTTTTGATACTTCTATTAAGTTCAAAGAGACTTGGCATTCTTTTATAAACTATTTTTGCATGAGTTAATCTGCATTCTGACTTCACTTTGCAGACTGTTTGGGATTTCTGTTGATTTTTTTGTTAATTGGTAAGGTCCAGATAAATAGTTTGTATTAATCTGTTGTAGTGAACTCTCATTTTAGGTGACCCAGCCTCTTTGTTTATTTTGGTAGGTTAGATGGGGTTTTAACAATAATTTTTTTCTCTTTTTTGAATATTCCAAAATGAGGAGAAAGGAATAATATTGTTGTTTCTGTGTTTACTATTTGATTCTCCATTCTATTCTCCTCATGTATTGTTTACTATAATATGTTTAATAAAAAGATTAAAAAGAAAGAAACTAACATTCCACGTTTTTGAAAAAAGGGAGAGGGCAGAGAGCAAAGATAGTTCTGATAGGACAAGAAAGGGAATTAGATAGGGAGATGGAAGAAAGGAGATGTCTCCCTCTGAAAGACAGAAACCTGGGGAGGGAGTCAACCGAAATTGGCATAGTCGATATTGATACTGTCAGTTGGAAACTTTGATAGTCATCTGCCGCTAGTAGGTTTACCACAGCCAGATTTTTAGGGTATTACTACCTTTGGGTGGGTTTTTTTTGTATTTCTCTGTTATTTTTTTTTGAGGGGTTTTTTTCTTGGAAGAATTATAGAGGAGAGCATTATTTTATAGTATGTTAATATATTAGCAGTTAAAAAAAGATGTCTAAATTGCAATTGTGCAACTTTTAATGTTCAGGGGTTAAATAATCCAATTAAGAGAAAGAGAACAATGGCTTATACAAAAAAAATGAAAATTGATATTGCTTTTTTACAAGAAACACATTTGACTGAAAAAGAACATTTGGAATTGAAAAGAGATTGGGTTGGTCATGTTTTTTCTTCTTCTTTTAATTCTAAGGCAAGAGGAGTAGCGATTTTGATTCATAAAAATTTACCATTAATTTTTAGAGGGGTACGCTGGCAGAGTATTGAGAGTGAACTGTACATTTTTTGCTGAATTTTGGACTTTGTTGAATCTTTATGCCCCTAATATAGATGATGAGTGGTTTATTTCAGAAGCTTTTTTATTGTTAACTCAAGCTAATGAAAATGTTTTAGTTGGTGGTGATTTTAACTGCGTTTTGGACCCTTTATTGGATAGAAATCCAAAAAGTATAAGGAAATCAAAGATGGCAACACAAATTAATGCGTTAATGAAAGATTTAAATTTGGTGGATATTTGTAGAAATGTTAATCCTACTGAGAAAGATTTTTCTTTTTATTCTTCACGACATGATTCGTTTTCTAGAATTGATTTATTTTTGGTATCAGCACATTTACAAGGTAGAGTATTAAGAGCTGAATATAAAAGTAGAGTTATATCAGATCATTCATTATTACTTCTTTCTTGTGAAAGTTCTGAGGTAGTACGTCCGTCGTTTAGATGAAGGTTTAATGCAATGTTATTGAAAAAAACAGAGTTTGTTACTTTTGTTAAAGAACATATCTCTTTACTTTTGACCGAGAATGTTAAGCCTGTGGATAGTCATTTTGTAATATGGGATGCTTTAAAAGCTTATTTGAGGGGGAAGATTACTAGTTATTCTACCAAAGTTAAGAAACAATATATAGCGGAAAGTTTAGAGTTAGAAAATAAGATTGTTGAGTTAGAGAAAGATTTTCAGAAAGATGTAACAGAAGATAAAAAAGTTGCATTAGCGAGGTTGAAATTACATGATAATACTTTACAAACTTATCAGTTTGAGCACTTAATTAATCGATCTAAACAACGTTATTACGAGTTGGGGGAAAGAGCTCATACAATACTTGCTTGGCAATTGAAAGCTGAACAGACATCTCGGACTATTAATGCTGTTAAGAAGAATTCAAAAGTTACTTACAAACTTCAGGAAATCAATGACCAGTTTTATTCATTTTATTTGAAATTATATACTTCTGAGGGGAAACAGGATAATGGTTCTATTGATTCTTACTTATCTAAATTAAAGTTACTGGTATTAGATGGAAATGATGTTCATGAACTGGAATCTCCATTTACGGATTTTGAAATTAAGGAAGCTATTCAAGAAAAGCCTAATGCAAAGTCCTCAGGGGATGATGGATTCCCTGTGAAATTTTATAAACCCTTTTATGATGATTTTTCTAATGAATTTGGAGAAGTGTTGAATCAAGTTACTGAAGATCAGAAGTTACCAGGATCATGTTCAAGTGCTTTAATAACTGTCATTCCAAAAAAAAAAGAGATCCATTAAAAGTGTCTTCATATAGATCTATTTCTTCATTAAATGTAGATTATAAAATTATAGTGAAAGTATTAGCTAATAGACTTGCTAAATATTTACCCAAATTGGTACACATTGATCAAACAGGTTTTATTAAGAATAGAAATGCATCAGACAATATATTTCGATTAATTACCTTCTTCAATGCATATTGAAAGCAACTTAACCATCCTATGGTGGTTGCATTAGATGCAGAAAAGGCTTTTGATAGGGTTGAGTCGGATTTTTTTTATTTAAAGTGTTAGAGAAATTTAAATTTGACCCTCTTTTTATTGGTTGGGTTAAGGCTTTATATACGAACCCGATTGCTAGGGTGGTGACAAATGGACAGATTTCTTTACCAGTTAAATTGACTCGTTCAACTCGACAGGGCTGCTGTTGTCACCAGCCTTATTTGCATTGGTTATTGAACCATTAGCTCAGGCTATTAGACAAAATGAGGAAATTAGAGGGATGATGGTTAAAAATGAAGAATATAAAATTAACTTATTTGTGGATGATGTGTTGGTATATTTGATGGAACCGAAATGGTCGTTGAAACAATTGCAAGACTGTTTGCTGAAATTTGGAGAACTATCGGGATATAAAGTTAATTGAAATAAAAGTGAAATTTTACCAGTTGGAGTGGGAGATTATTCTGAATTTAAAACAATTACAAAATTAAGATGGACAAGTAAAATTAAATATTTAGGTGTGTTTATGGATATGAATTATCAATCATTATATCAATTAAATTATGTACCTATATTAAGATGAATTAAAGCATATTTTATTAAGTGGAAAGATCTTCCATTAACTTTGATTGGTCGAGATAATTGTATTAAAATGAATATTTTTCCTCAAATTCAATATTTATTTCAGTCACTACTTTGTTTACTTTCTACGCGCTTTTTTCAAGATTTGAATAAAGCAGTGCAAGAGTTTTTATGGAAAGGTAAATTAGCCCAAGTGGCATTGCATAGACTTACATGGAAGTATACATTGGGTGGACTACAATTACCACATTTTCAAAATTATTATGAAGTTGCCCAGTTGAAGTTTATTAGTAAATACATTAATTTATATTTCATTGGAATTTGATTTTACAGCAATATGATATGCCAATATTGAAACACTTGTTAAAGATCTGGATTAAAAAAACAGGGTGTTAGGATTGTTATTAAACATTTTTCAATGTTTAATATCAATTTAAAGATTTGGGATTCTAAAGGTATAAAGACAATACAAGATTGTTTTGTAGAAGGGCAATTTCTTTCTTTTAATCAATTGAGAGAAAGATTTGATATACCTGTAAATTCTTTGTTTGCATATTATCAACATAGAGCTTTGATAAAAGATAATTATGGTAGAGAGATGATTTTACCTACTTTGTCGAGATTTGAATCTTTGATTTCCTCTATACCAAAAAAGGGTTATATTTCAGTTATGTATAATTTGTTACAAGATAGTATGGATAAGACAGATTGGGAGAAATCTAAACATAAATGGGAGAGTGATTTAGTATTTATTTTTCCCAAATATGATTGGGTGAATATGTGTCAGGACAATGTAATTAGATTGTAAGATATGGAATAATTAATTATAATTTTTTATATCAATTATATTTGACCCCAGAAATGTTAAAAAATATGGGTTTAGTAATTTGGATTCTTGTTTTAGATGTGGGTGATGTATTGGAACCTTTCTACATGCTGTTTGGAATTGTGTTAAGGTTCAATCATTTTGGCAAGGAATTAAAGTAGTTTTGGAGAAATTGTATAATTTTATATTACCGTTAGATCCAACGATTTTCTTGTTGGGAAATTTGTATTTGTTAAGGGGAATGGGATTGGATAAAATTCAAATTGCTTTTGTATGTTTGGTATTATCAGTAGCGCGTAAATGTGTTGCTAGTTCTTGGAAAGATGATACTGAGATTAATATAGCATGTTGGCACAATGAATTGAAAGTATGTATTGTTATGGAAAAAATTACTTATAATTTACATGATAATTATTCTTCTTTTGTTAGTAAGTGGTCTCTGTATTTGAAATATATGCACTTAGATATACTTTGAAATGTTATTAACATTTATAATATATTTTTTAATATATATCTATATATTTTTTGCTCCCTTAAGGGAGTTGGCTGTAGGGGTGGGAGGGTGGGATGGGTGTTAATGTAAAATTTTCTTTGATTATTTCTATATTGTGTGTTATGTTTTTATCTTTTAAATAAAGTTTGAAAAAAAAGGAGTACTAGATGCACTATTCTGGCCTTGTTCCTGCTCTGAATCTTTATATTTCCAACAACCCCCCCCCCCCACCCCCGAGACATCAATCGTCTTGACTTCACCACGCCCCTCACTTATTCTAATCTCACCCCCTCGAAAAGCTCTGCCCTCCACTATATCATAGATCCTAACCTATCAAACACGCAGGCAAGGGTGGTGCTGTTGTGGTCTGACACACTGATCTCTATCTGGGTGGCCAGATACAGCTCTCAGACATCTCCTCCTACTTACCCCTTGAATAGATCCCCACCAAAATACCAGACACTGTCTCACACAGTATATCTGACCTCATCAATTCCACTCATCTCCCTTCAACAGCCTTCAACATTATTGTTTCCCAACTCCACACTGCCTGATTCTACCTCTTGGTCAAGATCTAAAAACCCAATTGTCTTGGTAAACCCATTGCTTCTGCATGCTCTTGCCTTACCAAACTATAATCCACTTAGCTCAACTCTGTTTTGTTCCCCCAGACCCTACCCATCTATATCCACGATACATCACATGCCCACCATTACTTCAAAAACTTCCAGTTCCATGAACTCAACTGTCTCATCTTTACGAAGAACATCCAATCACTATATACTCCATCTCCCATATCAAAGGCCTCAAAGCTTCGTCATCAACAGCAGACCTAACCAGTCATCCTGAACCACCATCTTCCTGTGGCTGGCATAGCTTGTCTTCACCTCAATACCTGCTCTTTTAACTCATTCCAATACTTGCTCTTTTAACTCATTCTACTTTCTCCAAGTCAAAGTGGTAGCCATTGTTATTCGCATGGGCCCCAGTTATATCTGCCTTTCTGTTTGCTAAGTGGAGCAATCCATTCTACAAGTCTACACAAACAAGCCTCCTCAACTCTTCCCCCCACTACTTCAATTACGACTTTCGTGGTGCCTCATGCACGCAGGAGGAGGTCAAAGACTTTATACACTTTACGGTCAACTTCCACCCAGACCTCAAACTCATTTGGCCATCTCTAGCAACTCAGGAGACAAACGTTCAACAGGTATTTTCTCCAAACCCACTAATTTTCACAGCTACCTCGACTACACTTCTTGGCACCCTATCTCCTGTAAGGATTCCATTACTTTCTCACTTTTCCTCAGTCTCTGTCATATCTACTTCCATGTGAGATCATGCAAGACGTCATCCTTCTTCAAAAAGCATCACTTCCCCTCTACTACTATTAACTCAGCCCTCATCAGCAAACTCTCCATTACCACATATCTGCCCTGGCCTCCTCTGCCTCCAAGCGCAACAAGGACAGGATTCCCCTTGTCCTCTGACAAGAGAGTCAGAAGGGACTCTCTTTTGCTTCTCCTTCTCTCACTGAATAGAGACTGTCTGCCTAAAAGCAGGCAAAAATTAAGATATACCATGCCGGTTACATATTTAATGTTTTATTTTTCTTTGGCTTGGCTTCGCGGACGAAGATTTATGGAGGGGGTAAAAAGTCCACGTCAGCTGCAGGCTCGTTTGTGGCTGACCAGTCCGATGCGGGACAGGCAGACACGATTGCAGCGGTTGCAAGGGAAAATTGGTTGGTTGGGGTTGGGTGTTGGGTTTTTCCTCCTTTGCCTTTTGTCAGTGAGGTGGGCTCTGCGGTCTTCTTCAAAGGAGGCTGCTGCCCGCCAAACTGTGAGGCGCCAAGATGCACGGTTTGAGGCGTTATCAGCCCACTGGCGGTGGTCAATGTGGCAGGCACCAAGAGATTTCTTTAGGCAGTCCTTGTACCTTTTCTTTGGTGCACCTCTGTCACGGTGGCCAGTGGAGAGCTCGCCATATAATACGATCTTGGGAAGGCGATGGTCCTCCATTCTGGAGACGTGACCCATCCAGCGCAGCTGGATCTTCAGCAGCGTGGACTCGATGCTGTCGACCTCTGCCATCTCGAGTACCTCGACGTTAGGGGTGTGAGCGCTCCAATGGATGTTGAGGATGGAGCGGAGACAACGCTGGTGGAAGCGTTCTAGGAGCCGTAGGTGGTGCCGGTAGAGGACCCATGATTCGGAGCCGAACAGGAGTGTGGGTATGACAACGGCTCTGTATACGCTTATCTTTGTGAGGTTTTTCAGTTGGTTGTTTTTCCAGACTCTTTTGTGTAGTCTTCCAAAGGCGCTATTTGCCTTGGCGAGTCTGTTGTCTATCTCATTGTCGATCCTTGCATCTGATGAAATGGTGCAGCCGAGATAGGTAAACTGGTTGACCGTTTTGAGTTTTGTGTGCCCGATGGAGATGTGGGGGGGCTGGTAGTCATGGTGGGGAGCTGGCTGATGGAGGACCTCAGTTTTCTTCAGGCTGACTTCCAGGCCAAACATTTTGGCAGTTTCCGCAAAGCAGGACGTCAAGCGCTGAAGAGCTGGCTCTGAATGGGCAACTAAAGCGGCATCATCTGCAAAGAGTAGTTCACGGACAAGTTTCTCTTGTGTCTTGGTGTGAGCTTGCAGGCGCCTCAGATTGAAGAGACTGCCATCCGTGCGGTACCGGATGTAAACAGCGTCTTCATTGTTGGGGTCTTTCATGGCTTGGTTCAGCATCATGCTGAAGAAGATTGAAAAGAGGGTTGGTGCGAGAACACAGCCTTGCTTCACGCCATTGTTAATGGAGAAGGGTTCAGAGAGCTCATTGCTGTATCTGACCCGACCTTGTTGGTTTTCGTGCAGTTGGATAATCATGTTTTATTACATTACAATAAAAGGAACCTTTAACCTTACCGACCACTCCACCAGCTTCCTCATTCAACGCATCATTCTCTGCTATTTTTTCCACCTACAAGGTGACCACACCACCAGATAGATCTTCTCCCCTCTCTGCCCTCTGCAGGGATTGCTCCCTCCATGACTCCCTCATCCACTCTTCCCTTCCCACCAATTATCCCCTTGATATCTACCCATGTGACTGGAGGAGATGCTCCATTTGCGCCCACACTTCCTCCCTCACCATCATTTGGGGCCCCAAACAGCCCTTCTAAGTGAAGCAACACTTCACGTGAATCTGCAAGGGTCATTTACTACATCTGAAGCTATTGTGTGGCCTCCTCTACATCAGAAAGACTGGATGCAGTCTTGGAGATTGCTTCGTTGAGCACCTTCGCTCTGTACGCTTCAATAGTGGGGATCTCCTAGTGGAAACTCATTATAATATCCTGCCCCATTCTCATGCCAACATATCTGACCATGGTCTCACACACAATAGAGAGCACCCACAATTGAAGGAACAACGTCTCATATTCCATCTGGGCACCCTCCAACCTCTCTCACCATGGGAAACAACTTTGCGACCTCTACACTCTCCATACGTTTCAACATTTGAAATGTTACAATGAGATCTCCCCTAATTCTCCTAAGAGCAGTCAAATATTCCTCCTATCCTCCCCTTTCATCCCCAGAATCATCCTTGTGAACCTCTATTGAAACCCTCTTTAATGTCAACAGCCCAAATCTGCTCACAATATTCTAAGTGAGGTCTCACCAGTGCCTTATAAATCTTGGAATATTCTATTCCTCAAAAAATAAATGCCAGCATTTAATTTGGTTTCTTCACCTACGACTCAACCTGTAAGTTCACCACACAAGGACTCCCAGGACCCTTTGCATCTGGGAATTTTCAATTTTCTCTCCATTTATTTCTTCTACCAAAGTGTATGACCGTACACTTTCCAACATTGTATTTCATTTTCCACTTCTCTGCCAATTCTCCTAATCCGTCTAAGTCCTTCTGCAGCCTCCTTGTTTCCTCAGCACTACTTAATCCTCCACCTACCTTCATATCATTTGCAAACTTGGCCACAAAGCCATTCAATCCATAATTTAAATTATTAATATAAAAATAAAAAGAACCTGCTCCAATACCGACCCCTGTGAACACTACTCACAACTGGCAGCCAACCAGAATATGATCCCTTTATTGACTCTCTACTTCCTGCCAATCTGCTAATCCTACCCATGGTAGCATGTTTCCTGTTATTCCATGGGTTCTTATCTTGTTAAGTAGCCTCGTGCGCAGGACCTTTTCAAAGGTCTTCTGAAAATTCAAGTATACAACATCTACTGCATCCCTTTTATCTAGCCTGCATGTTAATTGCAAAAGGTTTGTCAAGCAAGATTTTCCCTTAAGGAAACCATACTGGCTTAGGCCTATCTTGTCAAGTACTCCATAATCTCATCCTTGACAATCAATTCCAATATCATCCAAATTATTGATGTCAAGTTATAATTTCCTCTCTGCTGCCTCCTTCCCTTGTTGAATAGTGGGATAACATTTGTGATTTTCCAGTCCTCCAGGACCACACCAGAGTTTATTAATTCCTGAAAGATCATTCCCAATACCTCCAGCATTTTACTGCTATTTCTTTCAGAACCTGAGGGGACAATTCATCGGGTCTGAGAGATTTATCTACCCTTACAGCTTTCTGAGCACCTTTTCCCCTGAAATAGTAACTGCTCTCAACTTCCCTTCCCTGATACCCTTGGACATCCAGCACACCACTCATGTTTTCAACAGAGAAGACTGATGCAAAATACTCATTTAGCTCCAAGATTAAATTTTAAATTTAGACCAGTGGTTCTCAACCTTTTTCTTTCCACTCACATGCCACTAAATAGTCCTTATGCCGTAGGTGCTCTATGATTAGTAAAGGATTGCTGAAGGTGGTATGTGGGTGGAAAGAAAAAGTTTGAAAACCACTGTTTTAACCGTACCTAAATGACTCGTTATGTGCACGGTTTCATAACTCCAAAGGAAATGGACCAATGACAATTTTTCTCAAGCAAAATATTTCATTATAAATTGGGTCCAGAGCAGCGATTCTCAACCTTCCCACTCACATACTACCTTAAGCAATCCCTTACTAATCACAGAGCACAGATGCCTTTGGGATTACTTAACGTAGTATGTAAATGGAAAGAAAAAGGTTGACAACCACTGTTGTAGACTGTACGTCTAGGTTCAAGAACAGTTTCTTTCCAACAGTTAACAGATTCTTGAACTTACTAATAATAGACTGCTCAGACATTACAAAAGAACTGTTGGCACAAGAATTTTTGTGACTATCTTGTGTATTTAATTAGATTAAATTAAGAGACAATTGTTTACTGTTATAGTTTGTCTTTCCAAGTAACTGTTTGACTGCAGTAAGAAAGATTTCCAGCCTATATATACATTGCACAATGACAATAAACTCATCTTCATCCTGGGATGGTTGGTTTGCCAAATAAGCACTGATTGAGAAAGGAGGTCTTCATTCTCTGGATCTTAAAATAAAGAGAAATTAACTCATTAAATTATAATTTTTTTTATTCATGCTGACAAGTTGGATGTAATGAGTGTGCTTTCCCTGGCAGAGGAGTCTAAAACTAGAGTGTCATGGAATAAGAGATTGGAGATGAAATTTCATTCTGAAGGGCTGTGGAGATTCAGTCATTTAGTCCATTCAATACAGAGAACCATAGCTTTCTGATCAAGGGATTATGGTGATAATGCAGGAATATGGATCTTCGGTACAAATTAAAGAAGATGTCGATGAGCTGTGGTGCAGGATTGAAATGTCAGATGTTCTATTCCTGTTCCTAATTCTTTATTTCTTCTCATCCATGCTCTCAGTCTTCAAGATATACAGCATGTAAATCAGCCTGTTAGTCATCGAATCTGTGCCAACCATCGAGGAAACATTTACCTTCATCCTACAGTGATCCTATTTTATTTTTTCCACATTCCCATCAACTAATCCCAGACTGCACCAATCTCTATATACCAGTGGTAATTTAAAATCAACAATTAATGTACCAAACTGCAATTTTTTTGGGACATGGGAGAAACCCAGACCTCCCCTTGGACAATTCACATGGTTATAGGGAAAGTATGCAAACTCCAAGTAGATGAAGATTGAACCTGGGCTCTCTGGAGCTGTGAGGCAGTAACTCTATGAGATGGTGACTCTGTCACTATGTTGCCCACAATGCTGTAAAAAGTTAATTGAAGGCAACTGAGGAAAGCTGGTAAAGTGAAATGAAGACAAAGGTTATCACTGGCTCAAGGTATACTTCTTTCTTTATAGTCCAGAATCATCCTGGAATAGGAGGAGGCTATTGTGGCAGACACACAACTGGGTTGCTTTTCCTGTTCTGAAGATTGCTCAGCCTGAGCTGCCACTTCACAGTTAAGTCAAACTCACCATAATTTCATTTTCAAAAGACCACTGATCAATTTCTTACTCCCCTCCAAGCCAAACAAATATTTTTGTCATCTATTGTTTCATTAAAATATTAGAAAAACCTATTTAGTTTATAAAACTTCAACCATATATTTCTGACATTACATAGTGACTATGCATTCAAAGTATTTCACTGGTTCTAAGCACTTTGTGAAAGAAGCTGATGAAAAGTGAGCTTTGTATCCATAGTCCTGCAACATTGACTCTTTTTCTCTCACAGCCCTATGTTTTTTTTAATTTTGGTTTTATAATTTAAACTTTTCTACAGCTCCAGAAGCCAGTACATCAGAGCAACTGTGAAGGTGGCACACCAACACCTCGATTTTCTGTGAAGTCTGAGGAAATTTGGCATGTTGGCCATTTCTTTATCAAACTTCTACAGCTATACTGTGGAAAGTACACTGATTGCTTGTATCATAACCTGGTTTGGAATGACAAGTGCCTAGGAATACAAAAAGCAGCAGAAAATGGCAGCAACCTACCAACCACTGAAGATGCAGCTTCAAGAAGACAACCAACATCATAAAAGACCCCCTTCAACCTTATCACAAATTTCTTTCTGCTGCTAACTTGAGGCAGAAAGTACAGAAGCCTGACATCTAGAATTTTCAGGTTCAAAAACATTTTCTATCCCCAACAGCTATCAGGCTCTTGAACCGCTCTGTTCTCCTCAAACAATAACCTACTCTGGGTCCAGCAAAAGATCCAAAAACACCATTTTAAATGCCACTTTTCATCTTGCACTTACTTCATCTGTGAACAGTTTTTTAAAAATCCTTTTAAATTTATTGTCTCTATATGTGTCATGCAATATTGTGGTAATTTAATTTATGCTGTTGTGGTATGTGTATCTTGTGTATCTGCATGGTTAGAGCAAGAATTTCAGTGCATTGTATTTGTGTAAATGACAATAAACACTCGTCATCATCATCTAGAGTCCTAGAGAAAAATTGCCTTTAACATTTCCTTTCCCATGTTACTCACAAGTTTATTGACTTCATGAATAGTTAACCATATAACCATTTACGGAGCGGAAACAGGCCATGTTGGCCTTTCGAGTCCGCACCGGTTCACTGATTTTGTGCGCCCTCTTCAGGCATTGGGTCCCGGTAGATCTTCATTCTGCATACAAACTTGTTAAAGATCTTCGCAGAACAGATGCAAGGAAGGTGTTTCTCCTGACGGAGGTGTCTGGTACTGAAGGTAGACTCCCGCAGTTTACTCTGGATTCCACCCTCTGTATCTGAATACTCAGAGTCTGAACTATTTATCTTTTTCCAGGTGGGGTAGAAAGAATCTGAGGCATCTTTTCCATCCAACTCAGGGATCAACCTATCAGTGTAGTTCTTTGGTCCTTTAAGAAGTTCAAGGCCACCATTTATTGCCCATCCGAAAATGCCCCAAAAAAAAGTGCTGAGATACCATCTTGAATCTCTGCAGTCCCCTTCCATCGAGGGTGCTGTTGGAGATGAAGTTCCAGGATTTAAAACCAGTGATGATAAAGAAACACCACTTTGTAACTTGTGGCCTGGACCTTCCTGACTGCACAGATCACAAGTTTTGGAGGAGTGGACTGAGTAGCATTACTGTTGGCCACCAAGGTATTTTGTAGATGATACACATTACAGTGACAGTGTGGTGGTGGGGGAGGGAATTAATGTTTAGGATGATGAATGTGGTTCACAAGAGCTTGGGGGAATGTCACCTTTATACTTAAATATAATTGATAGGTCAAATTATAAATACCAGACTCACCTGCAAACTCTTCATTTTGGCACTGATCTTCTTTATAATTCCAAACAGCTAATAGCACATATCGATCCATTGTTAGATTTAATAGAAAGTGTCTGGCTTAAAATTAATATGCAAACAATTTAAAGGTCCAGAGTAGTTTGGCCACGTGTCTTCTCAGTATCGGCTTCAATTTCCCAGTTATATCCCACACACGTGGCAATCCTCAATGTTTCCTCTTGTTTGATGATCACACTGGTTTCCTTGCTGCAGAGTTGGAAAGTGACTTTTTGCTGTAGTTCTAATTATAAGAATGGTTAACTCCAGGCATTGCCTCTGCTGACCCTTACACATGAAAGGATGACAAACACGCTGGAGGAAAGTCGACGTGGTTAGATCAGTTGCTGTGGATTGGGTGATATCGTTTGGAAAGATTGAGGGTGGCCATGGTTTCAAAGAGGGCATCTGGGAGGTGGAGGTGGCTGTAGATATGTTGGGGGGGTGGGGGGCAGTGCTAGCTATCCATAGTTGTCAATGGTGGAGAGATTACCTCTTGCTGAAGGAGAGAAATAAATGAGGTTACTCACAGAATGGATGGGAGAGGAAGTGGTAATGCACTGCAACTGTGGGCCTGGACGGGGGTCTCACTTATCCTTAGAAGTGGGATGACCAACTGCAACGGAATGAAGAGTGGCCCCCTGCTTTGGAGGATTGGGTGGTTTTATACGCAGAGGGGATCAAGCAATCGTTTGAAGGGCGAGATCTGGAAAGTGATCCTCCCCCCCAGCAGCTGGGGAGAGGAGGTCACCTGTTCCTCTGGGAACTGGGGGTGACCGGCTGTTACGGGGTACTAGGGGCGGGGGTGTGAACGGCTGTTCCGGGGTACTGGGATGGGGGGGGGTGACGGGCGGTTCTGCGGGGTGGGGGGGGGGTGACGGGCGGTTCTGCGGGGTGGGGGGGGGGTGACGGGCGGTTCTGCGGGGGGGGGGGGGTGACGGGCGGTTCTGGGGGTTGGGGGGGGTGACGGGCGGTTCTGGTGGCGGGGGGGATGACGGGCTGTTACGGGGAACTGGGGGGGACGGGGATAAATGACCATCCGTCTCTGCTCCCGCCGTGCGCTTTCCCCCTTCAAGCAGTGCGACGGCTAATAGATCCGGCTGGAAAACCACCTTCCACAAACTGAGTGGTTGCTACGCTCCACACAAAACCTGCTGTTTCCACAATGCAACCGAAAACATCGGTTTGGGGTCAGTTCCGTTTATTGGAATCGGTTTTCCAACCTGAGAAGTTACAACATGTGTGAACAATCACAAGCCGGGAGACCAGGCGCTGTTTCCGCCGGGAAACATTAGGATGTTGCACAAGGAATGAACATCCGGTATCATGTCGAATTTCACCAAAGCTGCACAGGTGAGATGTGACTCGGGGTATTTGGAGAAAGAGAAGCATGAGGGAGCGTGTATCGGAGGGGAGGGGGAGCGTGTATCAGAGGGGAGGGGGAGCGTGTATCAGAGGGGAGGGGGAGCGTGTATCGGAGGGGAGGGGGAGCGTGTATCGGAGGGGAGATGGAGCGTGTATCGGAGGGGAGGGGGAGCGTGTATCGGAGGGGAGGGGGAGCGTGTATCGGAGGGGAGGGGGAGCGTGTATCGGAGGGGAGGGGGAGCGTGTATCAGAGGGGAGGGGGAGCGTGTATCAGAGGGGAGGGGGAGCGTGTATCGGAGGGGAGGGGGAGCGTGTATCGGAGGGGAGATGGAGCGTGTATCGGAGGGGAGGGGGAGCGTGTATCGGAGGGGAGGGGGAGCGTGTATCGGAGGGGAGGGGGAGCGTGTATCGGAGGGGAGGGGGAGCGTGTATCGGAGGGGAGGGGGAGCGTGTATCGGAGGGGAGGGGGAGCGTGTATCGGAGGGGAGGGGGAGCGTGTATCGGAGGGGAGGGGGAGCGTGTATCGGAGGGGAGGGGGAGCGTGTATCGGAGGGGAGGGGGAGCGTGTATCGGAGGGGAGGGGGAGCGTGTATCGGAGGGGAGAGGGAGCGTGTATCGGAGGGGAGAGGGAGCGTGTATCGGAGGGGAGGGGGAGCGTGTATCGGAGGGGAGGGGGAGCGTGTATCGGAGGGGAGGGGGAGCGTGTATCGGAGGGGAGGGGGAGCGTATCGGAGTGGAGGGGGAGCGTATCGGAGGGGAGGGGGAGCGTATCGGAGGGGAGGGGGAGCGTATCGGAGGGGAGGGGGAGCGTATCGGAGGGGAGGGGGAGCATATCGGAGGGGAGGGGGAGCGTATCGGAGGGGAGGGGGAGCGTATCGGAGGGGAGGGGGAGCGTATCGGAGGGGAGGGGTAGGTGGAACGTGTATCGGAGGGGAGAGGGAGCGTATCGGAGGGGTGGGGGAGCGTATCGGAGGGGTGGGGGAGCGTATCGGAGGGGTGGGGGAGCGTATCGGAGGGGTGGGGGAGCGTATCGGAGGGGTGGGGGAGCGTATCGGAGGGGTGGGGGAGCGTGTATCGGTGAGGAGGGGTAGGTGCAATGTGTATTGGAGGGGAGGCGAGGGAGCGTATATCGGAGGGGAAGCGGTGCGTGTATTGGAGGGAATGGGGAGCGTTTATCGGAGGGGAGGTGGAGCGTGTATCGGAGGAGAAAGGAGGGGGAGGGTATATCGAAGGTGAGGGGACGGGTAGCTGGAGCGTTTATCAGAGTGGAGGGGATGGGGAGGGGGAGCGTATCAGGGAGGGGTAGGTGGAGCGTGTATTGGAGGGGAGGGGGAGCGTATCAGAGGTGAGAGGAAGGTGGAGCATGTTTCGGAGGGGAGGGGTAGGTGGAACGTTTATCGGAGGGGAGGGGGAACGTATCGGAGGGGAGGGGGAGCGTATCGGAGGGGAGGGGGAGCGTATCAGAGGTGAGAGGAAGGTGGAGCATGTATCGGAGGGGAGGGGTAGGTGGAACGTTTATCGGAGGGGAGGGGGAGCGTATCGGAGGTGAGGAGAGGGAGGGAGCGTATCGGAGGAGAGGGGAGAGGGAGCGTATCGGAGGAGAGGGGAGGGGGAGCGTATCGGAGGGGAGGGGAGGGGGAGCGTATCGGAGGGGAGGGGAGGGGGAGCGTATCGGAGGGGAGGGGAGGGGGAGCGTATCGGAGGGGAGGGGAGGGGGAGCGTATCGGAGGGGAAGGTGGAACGTGTATCGGAGGGGAAGGTGGAACGTGTATCGGAGGGGTAGGTGGAACGTGTATCGGAGGGGAAGGTGGAACGTGTATCGGAGGGGAAGGTGGAACGTGTATCGGAGGGGAAGGTGGAACGTGTATCGGAGGGGAAGGTGGAACGTGTATCGGAGGGGAAGGTGGAACGTGTATCGGAGGGGAAGGTGGAACGTGTATCGGAGGGGAAGGTGGAACGTGTATCGGAGGGGAAGGTGGAACGTGTATCGGAGGGGAAGGTGGAACGTGTATCGGAGGGGAAGGTGGAACGTGTATCGGAGGGGAAGGTGGAACGTGTATCGGAGGGGAAGGTGGAACGTGTATCGGAGGGGAAGGTGGAACGTGTATCGGAGGGGAAGGTGGAACGTGTATCGGAGGGGAAGGTGGAACGTGTATCGGAGGGGAAGGTGGAACGTGTATCGGAGGGGAAGGTGGAACGTGTATCGGAGGGGAAGGTGGAACGTGTATCGGAGGGGAAGGTGGAACGTGTATCGGAGGGGAAGGTGGAACGTGTATCGGAGGGGAAGGTGGAACGTGTATCGGAGGGGAAGGTGGAACGTGTATCGGAGGGGAAGGTGGAACGTGTATCGGAGGGGAAGGTGGAACGTGTATCGGAGGGGAAGGTGGAACGTGTATCGGAGGGGAAGGTGGAACGTGTATCGGAGGGGAAGGTGGAACGTGTATCGGAGGGGAAGGTGGAACGTGTATCGGAGGGGAAGGTGGAATGTGTATCGGAGGGGAGGGGAGGGGAGGGGAGGGGAGCGTATCGGAGGGGAGGGGTAGGTGGACCGTGTATCGGAGGGGAGGGGTAGGTGGAACATGTATCGGAGGGGAGGCGGAGCGCATCGAAGGGGAGGGGAGGGGGAGCGTATCAGACGGGAGTGGTAGGTGGACGTGTATCGGAGGGGAGGGGTAGTTGGAACGTGTATCGGAGGGGAGGGGGAGCGCATCGAAGGAGAGGGGAGGGGGAGCGCATCGGAGGGGAGTGGAGGTGGAGCGTGTATCGGAGGGGAGGGGTAGGTGGAGCGTGTATCGGAGGGGAGGGGTAGGTGGAGCGTGTATCGGAGGGGAGGGGTAGGTGGAGCGTGTATCGGAGGGGAGGGGTAGGTGGAGCGTGTATCGGAGGGGAGGGGTAGGTGGAGCGTGTATCGGAGGGGAGGGGTAGGTGGAACGTGTATCGGAGGGGAGGGGTAGGTGGAACGTGTATCGGAGGGTAGAGGGAGCGTATCGGAGGGGGAGTGCGTTTCGGAGTGGAGGGGGAGTGCGTATCAGAGGGGAGGTGGAGTACCTATCAGAGGGGAGGGGGCGTGAGTGTCGGAGGGGAGGGGGCGTGCGTGTCGGAGGGGAGGGGGCGTGCGTGTCGGAGGGGAGGGGGCGTGCGTGTCGGAGGGGAGGGGGCGTGCGTGTCGGAGGGGAGGGGGCGTGCGTGTCGGAGGGGAGGGGGCGTGCGTGTCGGAGGGGAGGGGGCGTGCGTGTCGGAGGGGAGGGGGCGTGCGTGTCGGAGGGGAGGGGGCGTGCGTGTCGGAGGGGAGGGGGCGTGCGTGTCGGAGGGGAGGGGGCGTGCGTGTCGGAGGGGAGGGGGCGTGCGTGTCGGAGGGGAGGGGGCGTGCGTGTCGGAGGGGAGGGGGCGTGCGTGTCGGAGGGGAGGGGGCGTGCGTGTCGGAGGGGAGGGGGCGTGCGTGTCGGAGGGGAGGGGGCGTGCGTGTCGGAGGGGAGGGGGCGTGCGTGTCGGAGGGGAGGGGGCGTGCGTGTCGGAGGGGAGGGGGCGTGCGTGTCGGAGGGGAGGGGGCGTGCGTGTCGGAGGGGAGGGGGCGTGCGTGTCGGAGGGGAGGGGGCGTGCGTGTCGGAGGGCAGGGGGCGTGCGTGTCGGAGGGCAGGGGGCGTGCGTGTCGGAGGGGAGGGGGCGTGCGTGTCGGAGGGGAGAGGGCGTGCGTGTCGGAGGGGAGGGGGCGTGCGTGTCGGAGGGGAGGGGGCGTGCGTGTCGGAGGGGAGGGGGCGTGCGTGTCGGAGGGGAGGGGGCGTGCGTGTCGGAGGGGAGGGGGCGTGCGTGTCGGAGGGGAGGGGGCGTGCGTGTCGGAGGGGAGGGGGCGTGCGTGTCGGAGGGGAGGGGGCGTGCGTGTCGGAGGGGAGGGGGCGTGCGTGTCGGAGGGGAGGGGGCGTGCGTGTCGGAGGGGAGGGGGCGTGCGTGTCGGAGGGGAGGGGGCGTGCGTGTCGGAGGGGTGGGGGCGTGCGTGTCGGAGGGGAGGGGGCGTGCGTGTCGGAGGGGAGGGGGCGTGCGTGTCGGAGGGGAGGGGGCGTGCGTGTCGGAGGGGAGGGGGCGTGCGTGTCGGAGGGGAGGGGGCGTGCGTGTCGGAGGGGAGGGGGCGTGCGTGTCGGAGGGGAGGGGGCGTGCGTGTCGGAGGGGAGGGGGCGTGCGTGTCGGAGGGGAGGGGGCGTGCGTGTCGGAGGGGAGGGGGCGTGCGTGTCGGAGGGGAGGGGGCGTGCGTGTCGGAGGGGAGGGGGCGTGCGTGTCGGAGGGGAGGGGGCGTGCGTGTCGGAGGGGAGGGGGCGTGCGTGTCGGAGGGGAGGGGGCGTGCGTGTCGGAGGGGAGGGGGCGTGCGTGTCGGAGGGGAGGGGGCGTGCGTGTCGGAGGGGAGGGGGCGTGCGTGTCGGAGGGGAGGGGGCGTGCGTGTCGGAGGGGAGGGGGCGTGCGTGTCGGAGGGGAGGGGGCGTGCGTGTCGGAGGGGAGGGGGCGTGCGTGTCGGAGGGGAGGGGGCGTGCGTGTCGGAGGGGAGGGGGCGTGCGTGTCGGAGGGGAGGGGGCGTGCGTGTCGGAGGGGAGGGGGCGTGCGTGTCGGAGGGGAGGGGGCGTGCGTGTCGGAGGGGAGGGGGCGTGCGTGTCGGAGGGGAGGGGGCGTGCGTGTCGGAGGGGAGGGGGCGTGCGTGTCGGGGGGAGGGGGCGTGCGTGTCGGGGGGAGGGGGCGAGCGTGTCGGAGGGGAGGGGAGGGGGAGCGTATATTGGAGGGGAGGGGAGGGGGAGCGTATATTGGAGGGGAGGGGAGGGGGAGCGTATATTGGAGGGGAGGGGAGGGGGAGCGTATATTGGAGGGGAGGGGAGGGGGAGCGTATATTGGAGGGGAGGGGAGGGGGAGCGTATATTGGAGGGGAGGGGAGGGGGAGCGTATATTGGAGGGGAGGGGAGGGGGAGCGTATATTGGAGGGGAGGGGAGGGGGAGCGTATATTGGAGGGGAGGGGAGGGGGAGCGTATATTGGAGGGGAGGGGAGGGGGAGCGTATATTGGAGGGGAGGGGAGGGGGAGCGTATATTGGAGGGGAGGGGAGGGGGAGCGTATATTGGAGGGGAGGGGAGGGGGAGCGTATATTGGAGGGGAGGGGAGGGGGAGCGTATATTGGTGGGGAGGGGAGGGGGAGCGTATATTGGAGGGGAGGGGAGGGGGAGCGTATATTGGAGGGGAGGGGAGGGGGAGCGTATATTGGAGGGGAGGGGAGGGGGAGCGTATATTGGAGGGGAGGGGAGGGGGAGCGTATATTGGAGGGGAGGGGAGGGGGAGTGGGTGCCGGAGGGGAGGGGAGGGGGAGTGGGTGCCGGAGGGGAGGGGAGGGGGAGTGGGTGCCGGAGGGGAGGGGAGGGGAGGGGGAGTGGGTGCCGGAGGGGAGGGGAGGGGAGGGGGAGTGGGTGCCGGAGGGGAGGGGAGGGGAGGGGGAGCGTATATTGGAGGGGAGGGGAGGGGGAGTGGGTGCCGGAGGGGAGGGGGAGTGGGTGCCGGAGGGGAGGGGGAGTGGGTGCCGGAGGGGAGGGGGAGTGGGTGCCGGAGGGGAGGGGTAGGCGGAGTGGGTGCCGGAGGGGTGGGGTAGGCGGAGCGTGTATCGGAGGGGTGGGGTAGGCGGAGCGTGTATCGGAGGGGAGAGGTTGGGGAGCGTATTGGAGAGGTATGGGAGCCTGTATCGGAGTGGAGCTGTTGGGGAGCATATCGGAGGGATAGGGGAGCGTGTATCGGAGGGGTAGTTGAGAGTTAGGTGCAGTGTGTATCGGAGGGGTAGGGGAGAGGTAGGTGCAGTGTGTATCAGAGGGGAGGGGAAGGGTAGCGTGTATCGGAGGGTAGGGAGGGGAAGGGGAGAGTGTATCGGAGGGGAGGGGGAGAGTGTATCGGAGGGGAGGGGGAGAGTGTATCGGAGGGGAGGGGGAGAGTGTATCGGAGGGGAGGGGGAGAGTGTATCGGAGGGGAGGGGGAGGGTATCGGGGAGGGGGAGAGTATCGGAGGGGAGGGGGAGAGTGTATCGGAGGGGAGGGGGAGAGTGTATCGGAGGGGAGGGGGAGAGTGTATCGGAGGGGAGGGGGAGAGTGTATCGGAGGGGAGGGGGAGAGTGTATCGGAGGGGAGGGGGAGAGTGTATCGGAGGGGAGGGGGAGAGTGTATCGGAGGGGAGGGGGAGAGTGTATCGGAGGGGAGGGGGAGAGTGTATCGGAGGGGAGGGGGGAGAGTATCGGAGGGGAGGGGGAGAGTGTATCGGAGGGGAGGGGGAGAGTGTATCGGAGGGGGGGGAGAGTGTATCGGAGGGGAGGGGAGGTCGAGCATGTATGGGAGGGGAGGGGATGGGTAGGGGGAGATTGTATCGGAGAAGAGGGGTAGGTTGAGCGTGTATCGGAGGGGAGGGGAAGGGTAGCGTGTATCGGAGGGTAGGGGTAGGTGGAGCATGCATCGGAGGGGAGGGGGAGCGTATATTGGAGGGGAGGGGAGTGGGAGCGTGTGTCGGAGGGGAGGGGAGGCGGAGCAAGTATCAGAGCGGAGGGGTTGGTGATCATGTATCGCAGGGGAGGGGAGGGAGCGTGTATCGTAATGGAGGGGTCAGCGCAGCGTGTATCAGAGGCGAGTGGAGGGGGAGTGTGTTCTTTGCATTGAGCTGGACTGCAGCCCCCGCTGAGTCCGCAGCCCCCGCTGAGTCCGCAGCCCCCGCTGAGTCCGCAGCCCCCGCTGAGTCCGCAGCCCCCGCTGAGTCCGCAGCCCCCGCTGAGTCCGCAGCCCCCGCTGAGTCCGCAGCCCCCGCTGAGTCCGCAGCCCCCGCTGAGTCCGCAGCCCCCGCTGAGTCCGCAGCCCCCGCTGAGTCCGCAGCCCCCGCTGAGTCCGCAGCCCCCGCTGAGTCCGCAGCCCCCGCTGAGTCCGCAGCCCCCGCTGAGTCCGCAGCCCCCGCTGAGTCCGCAGCCCCCGCTGAGTCCGCAGCCCCCGCTGAGTCCGCAGCCCCCGCTGAGTCCGCAGCCCCCGCTGAGTCCGCAGCCCCCGCTGAGTCCGCAGCCCCCGCTGAGTCCGCAGCCCCCGCTGAGTCCGCAGCCCCCGCTGAGTCCGCAGCCCCCGCTGAGTCCGCAGCCCCCGCTGAGTCCGCAGCCCCCGCTGAGTCCGCAGCCCCCGCTGAGTCCGCAGCCCCCGCTGAGTCCGCAGCCCCCGCTGAGTCCGCAGCCCCCGCTGAGTCCGCAGCCCCCGCTGAGTCCGCAGCCCCCGCTGAGTCCGCAGCCCCCGCTGAGTCCGCAGCCCCCGCTGAGTCCGCAGCCCCCGCTGAGTCCGCAGCCCCCGCTGAGTCCGCAGCCCCCGCTGAGTCCGCAGCCCCCGCTGAGTCCGCAGCCCCCGCTGAGTCCGCAGCCCCCGCTGAGTCCGCAGCCCCCGCTGAGTCCGCAGCCCCCGCTGAGTCCGCAGCCCCCGCTGAGTCCGCAGCCCCCGCTGAGTCCGCAGCCCCCGCTGAGTCCGCAGCCCCCGCTGAGTCCGCAGCCCCCGCTGAGTCCGCAGCCCCCGCTGAGTCCGCAGCCCCCGCTGAGTCCGCAGCCCCCGCTGAGTCCGCAGCCCCCGCTGAGTCCGCAGCCCCCGCTGAGTCCGCAGCCCCCGCTGAGTCCGCAGCCCCCGCTGAGTCCGCAGCCCCCGCTGAGTCCGCAGCCCCCGCTGAGTCCGCAGCCCCCGCTGAGTCCGCAGCCCCCGCTGAGTCCGCAGCCCCCGCTGAGTCCGCAGCCCCCGCTGAGTCCGCAGCCCCCGCTGAGTCCGCAGCCCCCGCTGAGTCCGCAGCCCCCGCTGAGTCCGCAGCCCCCGCTGAGTCCGCAGCCCCCGCTGAGTCCGCAGCCCCCGCTGAGTCCGCAGCCCCCGCTGAGTCCGCAGCCCCCGCTGAGTCCGCAGCCCCCGCTGAGTCCGCAGCCCCCGCTGAGTCCGCAGCCCCCGCTGAGTCCGCAGCCCCCGCTGAGTCCGCAGCCCCCGCTGAGTCCGCAGCCCCCGCTGAGTCCGCAGCCCCCGCTGAGTCCGCAGCCCCCGCTGAGTCCGCAGCCCCCGCTGAGTCCGCAGCCCCCGCTGAGTCCGCAGCCCCCGCTGAGTCCGCAGCCCCCGCTGAGTCCGCAGCCCCCGCTGAGTCCGCAGCCCCCGCTGAGTCCGCAGCCCCCGCTGAGTCCGCAGCCCCCGCTGAGTCCGCAGCCCCCGCTGAGTCCGCAGCCCCCGCTGAGTCCGCAGCCCCCGCTGAGTCCGCAGCCCCCGCTGAGTCCGCAGCCCCCGCTGAGTCCGCAGCCCCCGCTGAGTCCGCAGCCCCCGCTGAGTCCGCAGCCCCCGCTGAGTCCGCAGCCCCCGCTGAGTCCGCAGCCCCCGCTGAGTCCGCAGCCCCCGCTGAGTCCGCAGCCCCCGCTGAGTCCGCAGCCCCCGCTGAGTCCGCAGCCCCCGCTGAGTCCGCAGCCCCCGCTGAGTCCGCAGCCCCCGCTGAGTCCGCAGCCCCCGCTGAGTCCGCAGCCCCCGCTGAGTCCGCAGCCCCCGCTGAGTCCGCAGCCCCCGCTGAGTCCGCAGCCCCCGCTGAGTCCGCAGCCCCCGCTGAGTCCGCAGCCCCCGCTGAGTCCGCAGCCCCCGCTGAGTCCGCAGCCCCCGCTGAGTCCGCAGCCCCCGCTGAGTCCGCAGCCCCCGCTGAGTCCGCAGCCCCCGCTGAGTCCGCAGCCCCCGCTGAGTCCGCAGCCCCCGCTGAGTCCGCAGCCCCCGCTGAGTCCGCAGCCCCCGCTGAGTCCGCAGCCCCCGCTGAGTCCGCAGCCCCCGCTGAGTCCGCAGCCCCCGCTGAGTCCGCAGCCCCCGCTGAGTCCGCAGCCCCCGCTGAGTCCGCAGCCCCCGCTGAGTCCGCAGCCCCCGCTGAGTCCGCAGCCCCCGCTGAGTCCGCAGCCCCCGCTGAGTCCGCAGCCCCCGCTGAGTCCGCAGCCCCCGCTGAGTCCGCAGCCCCCGCTGAGTCCGCAGCCCCCGCTGAGTCCGCAGCCCCCGCTGAGTCCGCAGCCCCCGCTGAGTCCGCAGCCCCCGCTGAGTCCGCAGCCCCCTCTGGGTACTGCCATCTTGTCCACAGACCCTGGAATTGCATAATTAAAAAAAAAAAGCACCTTTGACTCCTTTAATAGTCCATTTAAAGCCTTTACAGGTTGCCTTATCAATGAAGGCTGGACTGGAAGTAGAAGAGTGAGAGCTTAATTAAAACACAAAATAAAGGATTCTTAAAGTGTTGGATGTGGTGAGGATTGTTCTTCTTGTGGGGGAACCTAGATTTAGGAGATCATTATATAAGGGTAGAGGTGAGATGATTTTGAATTTTCTTCCTCATAGGGTAATGAAATCCTTGAATATATTCTGCCTGTCAGATTCAGATTTTCAAATTTATTGACAAGAACATACATGACATCACATACAACCCTAAGTTTATTTTTCCTGAGTGCGAGGCAGAATTACCACTTATTGGTAGCTATAAACATCGGATTCAACATATACATGAGAACAAATAAATGTAAACAAACTGACTGCAATAAAGGAAAAAAATATCAATAAAGTGCAAAAGTAAGAGTACCTAAATAAGTCCTTAATTAAGTTTGTTGTTGAGTCTGATGATGGAAGGGTAGCAGGTGTTCCTAAACCTGTTGGTGCGAGTCTTGTGGCATCTCTATCTCTTTCCTGATGGTAGGAGCGAGAGCAGAGTGTGTGCTGGGTGGTGTGAATCCTTGATGATTGCTTCTGCTCTCCAATGGCAGCATTCCCTGTAGATGTTCTCGAGGGAGCAAAGGTTTTTCCTGTGATGTCGTGGGCTGTGTCCACTACCTTTTGCAAGGCTTTACGCTCAGGGGTATTGGTGTTCCCAGACCAGACCGTTATGCAGCCGATCAGCACATTTTCCACCACCCATCTGTAGAAATTTGGCAGGGTTTCCAGTGTCATACCAAACCTCCACAAATTCCTGAGGAAATAGAGGTGCTATGTTTCTTCACAAATCCATTTTGTTTTGGGTCCAGGAAAGATCCTCTGAGATAGTGACTCTCAAGAACTTAAATTTGCTCACCCTCTCCTTCCTGAAGTTAATAATCAGCTCCTTGCTTTTGGTGACATTGAATGAAAGGTTGTTGTTGGTGCACCATTCAGCCAAGTTTTCAATCTCCATCCTGTATGCTGACTAGCATGGTATCATCAATGAATTTGTGGATAGTTTTGTTGTCGAACCGAGCCACACAGTCATAGGTATAAAGCGAATAGAACATATAACTAAGAATGCAGCCCTGTGGTGCTCTGGTGCAGTTGGAGATTGATCTTACCATCCTCATTGATTGTGGCCTGGAGTTGAGGAAATCCAGGATCCAATTACACAGTGGAGTATTGAGTCCCAGGTCTTGGAGTTTGCTGATCAATTTTGAGGAGAGGACGGTGTTGAATACTAAACTATAGTCGATAAAGAGCATCCTGATGTGTGCATCTTTGCAGTCCAGGTGTTCCAGGGCTTTTTGAGAGCCAGTGAAATGGCATCCACCGTATATCTGTTCATAATTCAAACAAATCCATGTTATTGGTCAAATAGGAGCTGATATGCTTCAACACTAGCCTTTGAAAACACTTAATCATTGTTTATTTGAGTGCCACTGGTCGATAGTTATTTAGGCAGGTTACCACATTCTTCTTGGTCACCGGTACAATTGATGCCTATTTGAAACAGGTGGGTACAACACCTTGCCAGAGTGAGATGTTGAAGATAATCTGTGAATACGTTAATAAATTGGTCATCAGATTTTTAATACTCGGCCGGGTACTCTGTCTGGACCAGATGTTCTCCTCAGATTTACTCTCCTCTCAAGGTACTATATAGCACAAAGAGATGGAATGTTACTATAGATAGATGAGAATGTTGAACTCTGGTTACAATTGGATCAGCAATAATCTTGTTAAACAGTGGAGCAGGCATGATGAACTTAGTGATGCATTTCTGTATTCATACATAGGAGAAGGTAGGGGAAAGAGAGCAGAGGGGAAGGAACGTTGGAATGTAAGAACCTGCTTCTAAGGTCTAACAAGAATGAATGAACACTCAGCCACTTCCCTATTCTTTGAAATAGCATCCTTGGAGAGTGCGGAGATGACCTTGGGATAATTTTTTATCCCAAACACAACACTGCTAAGAACGTAGCACTTCCTCATTAAGCAATGCCAATCTGAAACTTGCGATGGTCAGTGATGCAGAGCTGTTGAGAATTAAAGCCACTACTCTCCAACATTTGAGATGAAAAATGAAATTTATCTCAAAAATGTATTTCTTACTTCAGACGGAAGCCCCTAAACTAGATAAGTCGAGAGAGACGGGAATCAGATTTGGGTATAGAAATTGATCCATTTCACTGGGCTAACCTATGTCAGGACAGCATGAGCAATTCAATTAATGTAAGGTATAGGGTGGTCCAATATAATTTTTTGCATCAGATGTACTTTACAAAAATTAAATAAATTAAAATATGAATTTATCCAATTTATCCCAGTACAAATTACCAGAATTTGAAACCCTCAGGTGCCAGAATTGTTTTATTGGGGAAATTGGTAGATATAAGATGAGGCTGTTTAAATATCAATTGAAATTTTTAAAACTTGCTTAAGTGGATACCAGGAAATGCATAGCCATGACTTGGAAATCTGATCCCCAACTGAGTCTGACCCACTGGAAGTCAGAAATGCATAGTTGTGTTCCCCTGGAGAAGATTACTTACAACCTCAGAAATTGTTACTTCATGTTTTTGAGAATATGGAACCCATATTTAAGATACATGCGGATTAACCGTTGATGATTCTACCCCCCCCCCCCACCCCAGTCTCCAATACCATTGTCTCCAGTATCCCTAGTGATGTCCATCCCTTGAGGGAGGAAGTAAGCATTGGATGAATCGTGTAATGTTTCATCTGTAATTAATGCTTTTGGAAAATAGATGATTTTGTCACATTTTATGGGAGAATTAGCTCTTTCTTTTTTCCTTCTCCTTTGGGGAAGGGGGTCTTACTTTTTTTATCTTTTCTGTTTCCTATTTTTTTTTAAAGGATCAGCTTGATGTGTAATTTTGTATTTATAGACAATGGTGCAGAATTTCATAATTGTGATAATGTGTTCATGCTTCTTCATCTATCAACATGTAGTTCGATTTTGGTATTGTATACATCTGTGATGTTTCTTTGATTTTGTTTGTTTTCTAACTTCATGTTGATTGAAAATTAAATAAATAAAGGAGAAGAAAAAGCTTTATAATTAATTTCATTTCTCTATTCTTATTCCATGGGCCAACATAGCTTTATTTCTTCAAGTATTTATCCAATTTCCTTTTGAAAGTCAATACTAAATCTGCTCCCACTGCATGTTTCAGATCACAATTCATTAAGTTAAAAGTATATTCTCCTTGTCTTTCCTCTTATTCTTTTGAAAAACATCTTAACTGCCACTTTTCTGCTTCCTGTCCCTTTTGCCAGTAAAAATAAATTCTTATTTATTTTTTATCCCCATCTTTAATGGTTTTGTAATTGTAAGGTGTAGCAATTTATTCCTCAGCCATCTATGACCCAAGGAAAACAAGCACATATTCTCCAATACCTCTACAGGGCAGAAGTTACTTGAAAAACAGAAATTATTTTGTAAATATTTGCACCCTCTCTAGGGAGATTTTCTGGTGCCCAGAATTAGATGCCATGCCCCTACTATGACTCAACCAGAATTTTAATCTAACTTTGGTGACATAAAATATATGACGTAACTGAAATTACACTCTGTAGCTGGTGTTAGATTTATATTCTTTACTCAAAAGATTTTCCTCATTGTTTCAGCAATGGGCTTCTTTTGCGAGGATTTGGTATTTGATTGATGCCAAGATGCAACCACCTGGAAAGATTGCAACAATGTGCTCCATCAGACTGCAGGGGAAACATAAACCAATTTACCATGCACTGAGTGAGTATCCAGAATCTCCCTCCTCTTTTGAATGTCATGTTTCATTCACAATCTAGGCTTAGGGGAGATGATGATGATGGTATAAGTGGAATGGCTGCCCTGTAATTGACCTGGCAGATTTAAATAACCTATACCTGCCCTTTGGAAAAAAACTAGATTGCCTCTGTTAGTTAAATGATTTTGGTGAGCTTTTCCACAAAATGATTGTTTGGCTCTGGATGATTTAAACAGAAAACATTTTTCCCAATTTGAACATGTAATCCTTTTGTAAATATGATATATGTATGGCGTGCCTAATCCAGTCATTGTTTGTAAAGTAGCTGAGCCTAGAAGCGCTGTTTCATCTCATTGTATGCATGCAGTCAGATGATAATAAACTTGAATTTGAAGTTGTAATCTGTTAAAGCTGAGGCCATCAGATAATTTCTACATTTTGTCATGAATCTAGTACAACCAGATTAACTATTTTTTCTGCTCTGTGATCATTCAGAAAAATAACTTCCAAACTGAATTCCTTTAACAGAAAATCCAGTGTACCTGTATTAAAATCATGATTTTCTTTTCTTAAATTTGTGATTGGAAAAATTTTAGAATTTGGCAGAGAAGAATTAAACAAATGGGGGCTTCTATAGTTCAGAAAAGAGTAATAAACTCAGATGCAGAAAAAAATATAATGGGGAATAAGGAAATCAAAGAGAAATTAAATACTGTATCTTATTTGTTTTTTCTGAAGAAGCCACAGAAATAGTGTACAACAACTGAGTGACTGAGGCGTATTAGAGAAGTTGATGGGGCTGTAAACCAATTAGTTCCAGGACCTGCATCATAGATTTTGTAAAGATAATAATCGTCTTCTTCCAAATTATCACAGATTCTGTGAATGATTTCAACAGATTGGAAGACCCACTATTTACAAAATAAGAAAGATAGAAAACATCTATTGCTTGACTTGTATAAGTGAAAAAGCTTGAACCTTTTCTTGTGGGAACAAGGCACATGGAAAATAACATGAGGATTGGGCAGAATTAATGTGGGTTTTGGAAAGGAAAATTATGTTTAACATATTGTTTGTGTTCTAACTAACATAAGAAAGGACAAAGTATTGAACTCAGAAAGCCTTTGATAAAGTGCTATTCAGCTTTCGGAATGCACTATATTAGGAGTAATATACTGGCATGAATTGGTTAAAGCATAGAGAACAGAGACTAGGAACAAACAGATTATTTCTGGGTTGGGAGGCTATGACCAATAGGATCAACATGAGGCTCCCACTAGAACAGAGAATGAGCAGGGCTCACCACTGACCACCTATGGGTCTTTGTATTGTCTGTAATCTTGTGCCAGTACTCTCTCGCCAACCTCCAGTGTTCTAGGTAAAGTTTGTGGTGATATGGATTTTTCTAAATGGAGGTCCAGATCCGGGTGAATTGTCATGGCCAAACATCAATTCTGCTGAGGTGCATTTTGTGGTAGAATGTGGTGTGTTTCTGTACCCCACTATGAAATCAGCAATTCTGTGAATCCAGGAGGCGTTTAGGAGTTTTTTGGTTTTAATTACCTTTTTAAATGTTTGCACAAAGCGTTCTGCCTCTCCATTAATACTTGGGTGATAGGGTGCCAACAAAATATGTCTGATATTGATGTTGCACATAAATTTCTTAAAAGGTTCTGATGTAAACTGGGGATGATTGTCCATGACCAATTCGTAAGGTAATCTGCATGTGGCAAACATGGCCCATAGTTGATCAATTGTAGAATCGGTTTTGGTGTTTTTCATATGTGAAACTACTGGGTATTTGGAATGTGTGTCCACCACTAAAATGAAAGTTTCTCCCATGAATGGCCCCATGAAGTCTACGTGAATCCGATGCCTGGGTCTGGAAGGCCATTTCCATTGGTTGGCCTCAGCCTGTGGCATTTTTGGCTGCATTGAGTAACATTTTGCATTCTCTAACTGTTGTTTCAACGTCTCTCTCTATTGATGGCCACCAAACATGCATCCAGGCCAGTGCTTTCATTCGTACCATCCCATGATGGTTGTGGTGCAGCTCTGGTAACATGGTGTTTTGCCATTTGGCTGGGCTAATTGTACGGGTACACCAAAGTAAACATCCTTCTTCAACTGACGGTTCATGGTGGCGTGTGAAATAAGTTTTTAGGTCTTCCGGTATGACCTCAGATTCTGGCCATCCATTAAGGGTGAAGCACAAGACTTTGCTTAACGTTGCCTCCTTTCGTGTTTCTTTGCCGATCTGGGCTGTAATGGGCAGTTGTTGTAGTTGTTCTTGGTTGATACCTGCTACTTCTGCTGTCCATTTAATAATTTCTTCTTTTTGTTCAGTTTCGGGTAGCAGCATGCGTGATAAGGCATCCTCGTGGCTGTTGAGTGTTCGCGGTTTATGTTGTATGGGGCTAGAAGCATGGCCCATCTTTGAATTCTGGCTGCAGCTAATATTGGTATCTCTTTGTGGGGGCCCAGAATCAAACTTAAATGTTTGTTGTCAGTGATTAGGGTGAAAGTTCTTCTGAAGAGATATTGGTGGAATCTTTTTACACCAACAATTTTTACTAACTCTTTCTTTTCCAGTTGTGCCTAATTACATTCGCTTGCAGTTAATGTCCTTGAATCAGATGCCGCTGGTTGCTCACCGTTCTTTGTGATTTGGGACATTGATGTTCCCAGTCCTGCTGGTGAAGCATCAGTGGCTAGAGTCACTTCCTTGTTTGGGTCGTAGTGGATCAGAATCTCATTTGTTGATGTTAATATTTCTTTTAGTCGATCGACTATGTTTTTTGTTTCTGTATTCCAGTACCATTTTTGATCTCTCTTGAGAAAACAGTTTAAGGGGCTGCATAGTGTAGACGTGTTAGGGGTATGTTTCTGATAGTTATTTATAAGCCCTAGAAAGGACTGTAATTCCTTTCTCATTCTTTAATACCATCAGACTAACATGGCTACTGACATACAGAGAGAGAGAGATAGAGGGGTGACATCATGACGTGGACAGCAGGGCGGGCTTATGCTTAACAGCATGTTGTGTGAATAGGTGAACCTACAGTGAGACATGCCAATCTTAAACTTCTGTATTTTTTACTTTTTAAATTTTCCTCAATTTTTTTTTGCTGGTTGCTTGAATTACGATAACAGGAGTTTTACTGTTGTATTGGCATTCATTGCAAGAGGATTTTAATGCAGTAGATGTCTTGCTCCAGGCATACAGAGCCTTGGTGAGTTCACATTTAAATTATCATGTGTTCGTAGGTTTCCTTTAACTCATGAAAATCTTTCTTGTATCAATCCAAATGGCATTCTGAAGAATTCAAAAAGCCCAAAAGGGGTAATAATTGCTGTTTTAGGGATATTATCCTTATGGATAGGTATCTGATTATATCCTTTGACCAGATCAACCTTGGAAAAAATTTGGCAACAGTGTAGATGGGCAGCGAAATCCTGTATATGAGGAATTGGTAACCTGTCGGGTGTAGTAACATTGTTAAGCCTACAGTAATCACCACAGGGTCTCCATCTACTTGTCTTCTTGGGTACCATGTGCATGGTGATGCCCAAGGGCTGTTGAAGCATCGAACGATACCCAATTCTTCCATTGCTGTAAACTCCGCCTTTGCTTGCAGCAATTTTATCAGGTGGAAGACGACGAGCCCTGACATGAATCGATGGGCCTGAAGTGTCTATGTGATGAGACACATCATGGGCTCTTTTTGAGGCATTGAAATTAGGAGTGAGAATACGGGGAAATTTGTTGAGCAGGGCAGCATAGGCATCCTTGTGCAGCGTAAGTACCCCGAACTGGGAAACTCTCCCTTTGCTGCATGCCAGTGGGTATGTCTGAAAGGTGATGGCATGAACCAATTTCCTCCATTTCACGTCCACCAGTAAGTCATGGGATCGTAAAAAGTCCGCACCCAAAATAGGTTGAGCAACAGAAGCTAAGACGCACTTCCAATGGAATGTGGTCCCACCTATTCCAATTGTGATATTTTGTGTGCCAAAGCTGGGAATGGTAGTTCCATTCTCCGCTCGAAGAGCCAGGTGTTGTTGTTTATGCGTTCTTTCAAAATAGGCCAGCGGGAATAAACTAAGCAAGAAACTTGCACTTACCCGCATTGTCTTGAAGATCCAATAGGCCTGTATTTGCACCAGCTGCCGAGGCCACTACTGGCAGCCGGCTCTTTTCATTTCCCGCCTTTTTCCTGTAATAGGTACATGGCTGGACACATTTATGGGCATTTTTTTCCCCAACAGCGATGTTAAAAACACCACACTCGATGTACGTCAGCATGTTCCTCCTTCTTTGATTGGACTGCAGATGCAGGAGGCTCATAGGACGCAGGAGATGTATCTGCTGCCAAAACAGGCTGTATTTGAGTAGACTCTTGTGTAGGAGTACGATAGAGCCTGTCAGCCTCCCGTTCTATGTCATGGGGATGGCGGAAATCCATGTTAGCAATGGGTATGGCGACATGAGCTGGGAGCTATGATAGAAATAGCATTTCAAAGAACAGGCAATGAGAATGACCATCTGCCAATGCCAGCATCTCATTCATTAGGTCCGATGGATTCCTGTCACCCAGGTCTTCCATATTCAAAAACCACATGCCGCGCTCATCCCTTGTCAATTCTAGTGTATCCAGAAGAAACAGGTGAAACCTGGTGTACTGGTTTTCCGCTGGGGGATTGGGAATAAATTTGCTTACTCGAGATGCAGTAGCAGCGTCCAACGCACCTACGACATGCCAGAACTTCATGTACTCCGCCGTTATGCCCCGAAGACGAAACTGGGTTTCAGCCTGAATAAGCCATATCCGAGGTTGATGGGTCCAGAAAGGAGGAAAGTGAAGTCTAGCTGCGTTAACTGCCACCGCTGCTGTAGCTGCGTCGATTATGACTGTAGACTCAGACTTTGGCAGAATCTTGCAGTCGGGGTCACCAATTGTAGCAGCTACTACGATAGAGCTACTAAAGAAGTACAAACACACACCAGAGTAGGCAACTCAAGACTTATTTATTCAGGGTTTACAGGCTTTTTCTACCATGGGACAAGGTGGGATGTTACTATGAGTTTGCTGCTGATCCATGAGACTGGCAGGTTTAAATTTAGCCTTGTAAGTGTCCCGTGCCTTCCAGCAGGAGACTCAACAGCTCAACTGCGCATTGTCGTGCTGTGCACCCGCTCAGCCTGCTACATCTTCATTAATTTAGGTCAAAGAAAAGGAATTATTTGATGCAAAATGTAGTCAATATTTGGAATTATGTGCTCAAAGCACTCAGTTACTGACTAAATTTTATGCAACAATCCATGGATTTTAGATATTAAGCCAAACATGGGAAGTGGGGAGAAAACAGGGAAGTGTCACTGTACAAGATCTGCCATGATCTGAATGAAGGTGAAAGCACGTGGGGCTAAATTGCTTCCTCTGCTATTTCTTATACGATCATTCCAGACACACAAAGTATTTTAAAAACTAGAGACGGCAGAAAATGTATTCACAGAGAAACATGACAAAATCAGCCAGGCAATGGTACTTGGCAAGTTGAGAGAGCAGGAAACATTCCCCCTGTGGTTACTGGTCCACTCACTTCGGCACATGCCACCTTTTAGTTCATTGTGAGCTTTTTTTTTTAGAATATTTTATTTAAAATTTTCATCCATATAATTACAATTATAGAGTCAATACTTAATTAAATTAAAAAATTGCAGTGATTGCATGGTATTAACCCCTCCCCTTACCCACCCTCCCCTCCCTCTTACCCCCTCCCTCTTACCCCCTCCCACTATAAAAGTTATAATAATAACAAAATATAAAATATAATAGTTATATTAAAGAATTATATAAAAAGAGAAAGTATTAAGAAAATATAATATTAATCTGAATTGCACAAAGGATTACCTCACACATTGGGATCTTATAGTATTTATATTAAAGGGCTTTAGGGAAGAAGATTATTACGTCTTAAGAGGTCGGAAATACGTGTTTACATATTTAATCCTAAACTTTGCATATACATGCTCCAAATTTGTACAAAAGTTGAATATTTCTCAAATTGTATGCAATTTTCTTCAAAGGTGGACAACTTTAATTTCTGAATGCCATCTTTCCATACTCAAATGTGCATCTGACTTCAAAGTCACTGCAATGCACTTCCTTGCCACCGCTATTTTAATAAATTTGACTTAATAAAATTATAGTTTTAATTCGGGTCTTGTTCCTTCTATATTCCCCAACAAAAGTAAATCTGGATTGGATAACAATACCAATAATCTGTTCTAAAAACTTTCCTAAATCCATCCAAAAAAGTTCTAACTTTAGAACATGACCAAGTAGAATGCAAAAAGGTTCTGATTTCTTCATCACATCTAAAGCATTTACCTGTTAAGTGCAATTTCATTTTGTGCAATGTTTGTGGTATTAAATATAATTTATGTCAATAATTATATTGAACTAAACTGTATATAACATTTATAATATTTGTCATACAGTCTTGACAGGGTTCTATCCATCTTTTCTCATCAATTGTAATATTTAAATCAATCTCCCATTTCTGCCTAGTTTGATGAACTCCCTTTTTAATAGTGTCTGCTTTTAATAAAAGATACATTGCAGAAATAAATTTCTTAATATAACCTCTCCATTTTTTAAAAACTATTTAAAATTTTTCAAACAAAAACTTTTACAAAATCCATAACAAACATTAAAAGTAAAACTACAACTATCCCACCCCTTCCCTCAACAGACCCCACAAGGGAAGCAAAAATATTTATCACAATTTAAGATATTACTAAATTCATACATCTCAAATAAGGTGACCACATCTTAATAAAAAATTCATAATTATCATGCAGATTATGTTATTTTTTCCATATAAATACAGGACCTCATCTCATTATGCCAACGATTTACATTTACCTCAACTTCATATTTCCAAGAAGTTGCAATACATTTACGAGCCACCGTCAATGCTAAACGCTAAAAAGCTATCTGAAACTTATCTAACCCCAAGTCCAAAAATGGAATGATATAACCCAGCAAGAAAATTTTGGGATCTAATAAAAATTAAATTTTAAACAAATTTTGAAGAAAGTCCCTAATTTTATCCCAAAATGATTGAACTTTATCACAAAGTCAGACCGAGTGTAAAAAAAGTTCCAACACATAGTCCACATCTAAAACACAACTCTGAATTACTAAATCCATATTTCCTCAATCTCTCAGGAGTTAGATATAATTGATGCAAAAAAAATTATAATTAATCATACTGTATCTTACATTAAGCAATTTATTCACACCTTCCAAACATATCCTCTCCCAGTCGGCCTGGTCAATATCACAAGTTAAATCATTTTCCCATTTAATCCTAGATTTATCTAAGTTTATTTTTTCCACAGTGTCTTGTAACAAGGCGTACATCTCTGAAATAAAAACCCTTATCCGAAAAATGAAAAATCATAGACTCAAATTTCGTCAACTTAGGAATTTTCATTTCTCTTCCAAAATGTTCTTTTACTGACGCTCTAATTTGATAATAAACAAACAAAGAATTCCCTGAAATTCCAAATTTCTCTAAGTTGATTAAATGATAAAAATTCATCCTCTTCAAAGCAATCCTGCAATGATTTTATTCCTTTACTTTGCCAATTTATTAAAAATCTATTGTTCCATGTAAAAGAAATTAACTTATTTTGATATATTGGAGCTTAAATCGATATTTTGCCCTTGGAATCCATTCCAAGGGCATAAATTCCTTTTATTCCAAATCCCTAATAAATGCTTCAGGACCAGTACATCATATCTTTGCAACAAAACAGAATTCCATTTAAATACAAATTGATGTGGACAAGGTTCGGATATACCTTGGCCCAACTAGGGGAACACGTAACATCTAACATACAATCAATAAATCTTAATTGAGCTGCCTCGTAATAATTTTGGAAATGAAACCTCCAAAAGCATACTTCCAAGTCAATTTATGCATTGCTACTCTTGCTAATTTTCCCTTCCATAAAAATTCTCAAACTGCTTTATTTAAATCTTGAAAAAAAGATTTTGACAGGGGACAAGGAATCGATTGAAAAAGATACTGAATTTGTGGAAAAATATTAATCTTAATACAGTTTACTCGACCTATTAAAGACAAAGGTAAATCCTTCCATTTAATCAAATCAGCTTTAATCTTTCTCAATAATGGTACGTAATTTAAGTTATACAATGATTGAATCTTAATCTCAATCATTATCCCTAAATCAGTCCATCAAAGTTTAGTAATTTGTTTACACAATTTCCTTCAGAAATTGGTAGTATTTCACTTTTATCCCAATTCACTTTATAACCTGATAATTTACCATATCGTTCCAAACATTCTTGCAAGTAAGTTAAAGATCATTCCGGATTAGTTAAATATATCAAAAGATCATCTGCAAATAAATTGATCTTATATTTCTCAACTATTAACTTTATACCTCTAATATTCTCATTCTGTCTAATAGCCTGAGCTAAAGGTTCGATGACCAACGCAAATAGATCTGGCGACAAAGGGCAACCTTGACGAGTAGAACGTGATAATTTAAAGAAAGAAGAGGTTTGATCATTTGTCGTCACCCTAGCTACAGGATTTTTATATAATGCTTTCACCCCACCAATAAAAAAGGGTCCAAACTTATATTTCTCTAACACTTTAAATAAAAAAATTCAATTCGATCCTATCAAAAGCTTTCTCAGCATCTAGTGCAACTACCATTGATTGGTAGGTCGGGTCGCTGTCGTGAAGCATTGATCAATGAAATCGCTCTACGAATATTGTCAGAAGCATACCTATTTTTAATAAAATTAACCTGATCAACATGTACCAATTGTGGTAAATACTTTGCAAGTCTATTGGCCAATAATTTCGCTATTATTTTATAATTGACATTCAATAAAGAAAATGGTCGATATGAAGCTACTTTCAAAGGGTCTGTCTTTTTTTGGTATAACTTATTACTGCCCTTAAACACAAGTCTGGTAGGGCTTGTTCTTGAGTTACCTGATGAAGAACGTCCATAAACAAAGAAGACAGATCATCATAAAAAGCTTTATAAAATTCAACTATAAACCCATCATCTCCTGGAGATTTCCCATTAGGCATTTGTTGAATAACATCCTTTATTTCTAAATCTGTAAAAGGGGAATCTAATTTCCTCACATCATCTTTCCCTAATATTGGCAAATTTAATTCTGACAAAAAAGATTCAATCAATCCATCATCTTGAACTCCCTCAGAGGTATATAATTTCTGAAAAAATGATAAAAATTGGTCATTGATTTCCCGAGGTTTAAAAGTAACTGAATTATCTTTCCTCACAGCATTAATAGTTCTTGATATCTGTTCTGTTTTCAATTGCAAAGCCAAAACTTTGTGGGCTCTATCCCCTAACTCATAATAGCGCTTTTTAGATCTTTGATTCAGACGCTTAAACTGATATGTTTGTAATGTATTATATCGTAACTTCAGTTTTGTCAAAACTGCCTTATTATCCTCTGTACAATTCCTCTGAAATACTTTTTCCAAATCAGCTATCTGTTTCTCCAAAGACTGAGTCTCTTCCAAAAACTTCTTCTTTTCCTTTGTTGCATAACTAATAATTTGACCATGTAAAACCGCCTTCAAAGCATCCCATAGAGTAAAATTACTTTGAACTGTATTCCTATTCAGATCTAAAAAAGAAGCAATTCGATCCTTAATAAATTTTACACACCGGTTTTTTGAATAACATTGCATTAAACCTCAAACAAAAAGTTGATTGACTAACTTTCAGTCCAACACAAGAAATAAATAACAATGAATGATCAGAAATTATTCTATTCTTATATTCAGCTTGAATAAAACGTGATTGCAAATGTGTAGATACTAAAAAAATGTCAATCCTTGAAAAAGAAGGTGTGGAGAGTAAAATGAAAAATCTTTCTTGGAAGGGTTTAAACTTCTCCAAACTTCTATCAGATTTCAATCTTTCATCAGTGACAACAATTGATTTTTTCACAATTTTTTGGGAATTTATCTAATAATGGATCTAATACACAATTAAAATGTCCCCCAATCAAAATATTTTCTTTAGTTTGATTTAAAGCTAGAAAAGCTTCAGACATAAATTGTTCCTCATCAACATTAGGAGCATACACATTCAGCAAAGACCATGCTTCAGTGAAAAGTTTACAATTAATCATTAAAATTCAGCCAGCAGATTCCACCAAAGATTCAAGTTCAAATGGTATCTTCTTATGGATCAGAATCGCCACTCCTCTCGCTTTTGAATTAAAAGAAGATGACCGACCCAATCCCTCTTCAATTTCAAATGTTCTCTTTCAATTAAATGAGTTTCCTGGAGAAAAGCAATATCAATTTTCATCTTTTTTGTACAAGCTAAAACTCATTTTTGTTTAATCGGGTTATTTAAACCCTGCACATTAAATGGTGCAAAATTCAGATTGGACATTATTATCAAAATAAAGTAAAAATAAATTCAGAATTCTCTTTTTCTATTCCTTCCATTCACAACAAAAAAAGGACCCCTGCCCTTCTCCGATAATAAAATTTAAAGCTCCCCTTGGAATATAATCTAAGTTAAAGAATCAATCAACCCCTCTTTAACAAAGTAAAACTAGCACTAGAAAAAAAGTATTTTTTGTATTAATACTATAAAGGTAGTAACTCCCCACTTAATTGAGTGTGAAAAGAAATAAAATCCCTCCCACTAGTGGCAGACGACTTCAGTGAGCTCCATCCCCCCCCCCCCAACTGGACTTAAAAAATTATGTCTTAATTAGTTCACAACCCTAATGATTTCAGTCCCAAAACTTGCTCAATATCAATCAAGTTTTTTGACATATTAGTCGGAGATGTCTTCCCATTCCCATTTCCATTCTTCTTATCAGATATCTTCCTCTTAGGTGAAGAATGCCTTTTAGTAGCCCTGTCTGGCAAAGAATTGGCAAAAATTAGAGCATCATGATCACTCTCAAAGAATTGTGATTGGAAGTTCCCATAAAAGATCTTCTAAAAGAAAATTTATAACCCTTCTTCCAAAGCACTTCCTTAGCAGAATTAAATTCTTTATGCCTTTTAATAATTTCTTGACTTAAATCTGGGTAGAAAAAATCCTTGTTTCCTTGTACCATCAACGGAGATTGATATCTACATGCATTTTGAACTGCAACTCTCAATATAGTTTCCTTATCTTGATAGAGTAAACAACAAATCAAAACAGCTCTTGGAGGTTGACCTGAGTATGGTTTCCTTCGTAGAGGTCTATGTGCTCTATCTAATTCCAAACCTTCTGGAAAAAATTCCAATCCCAATTCTTCGGGATCCATTAAATTTTTTTTTTATTGGATCCAAACCTTCAATTCCTTCAGGAATTCCCACTATTTTAACATTATTCCGGTGACTTTGATTTTCCAAAGTATCTATTTTCTTCAACAAATCCTTCTGAATTTCCCATTCGACAAAAGAATCTTCCACTTTTTCTATTTTTTCTTTGTTTTGGTCCACTTGTTCTTTACAGACTTGAAAGGCATCTTTCATCTTTTTTAAAATTATCTTGAACTATATCCACTATATTCAGGCACCTATTAATATCAGCTTTGACAACAGAGATATCTTTCTTAACAGAGGAAACTTCTTCACAAATACTATTCATTTTTTCAGTCATATTCATGAATCCATGACCAATCTGAGTAGACATTTGTGTTGACATGTTATCCATTTGATGAGCTATAGATTCCAAAATTGTAAAAACAGCATCAAAAGTAGTATCACTAGTTTCACCATGAGGCCGACCTTCTTTCCCTTCAGCAGCAGTCAGTATCTCTTCTTCTGTCTGTTCAGTTTGAACTAGGCTTTAAACAAACTGTTGTTCTTGGAACTTCTGGCCTGCACACCTGCAGAACCAGACCCGGTATACACAGAGCGCTGCTGACTGACTTCCAAGTCAGTCCAAACTTTATCTAATGATTCGCGTACTCTTGACGCACCACGCATACCCGGCAGCGCTGAGGCCCACAGCGGTATCGCGCTTCAGGGCCGACTCAGTTGATTCTGGCACTTCCCTTGTGAGGGCGCCGGGGTAATACTTAGCCGAGCTGGTACAAGCTGTTGTTTGGGTAGCTGTCCAATCGATTCTGTGGATTGCACTTGGTAAATAGGCCTCATTTCTTCCGTACTTTTAAATGGAAGTTTCTTCTGAGTCTGTACTTTTGACTTCTTTGTATTGGCAGCCATTGTAGTCTTTTAACATTCAGACAACTTCTGAGCAGACCCTTAAAGTATTTTAATTTGGGTATTTATCAGTCCAACTGGGGGAAGATGGAATACACCTCTTCTTCCTTCACCATCAGGCCACGCCCCCCCCCAGTATAACCTTTCCTGATAAGAATGCCTAACTCACTACAAGCTGATAAATACATTGTTGGTCCTAATTTTTCCTGCAAATATCCCCTTAATTGAAGATAGCAAAAAAAGTGTATTTTGAGTAATTCCATATTTATTTCTTAACTGTTGAAACAACATCAATTGACCTTGTTCATAATAATCTTCTACATTTTTAATACTATTATGAAACCAGATATTTAAAGTTTGGGTTAGATTTTGTAAAAGGCATAAAATTGTTTTGAGTCAATAGTGTTTTAGGTGATATACGTAATTCCTTTTGTTCCTATTTTATTGTTTATCTTGTTCCAAATGGTAATCAAGTGCTTAAGCAAAGGTGCCTCCTTCACACCTGTTATTAACTTTGAATCCCATTTATAAATACATTCCTCTGCAGATTTCTCTTCTATTTTATCCATCTCTATTGTGACCTTTCTTGACATGGTGGTACTCTGTATTGAAAAAAAGGACCTTAATTCAATCTTTCCAGGCTGTGGTTATGGACACATTATTCCCAGATATCTGTGGGAATTAAGATTTTCTTGAGGTTTTGGCTGACCTTAGCGCTTTACCAAAGTTTTGCCTTCCTCTGTGCCTTGGGAAGTTTTCAAGTGAACACAGCTTTACACCACATACAAAATTCTGCATCGATAATTTGCAGTGGCGATTCATGTTAACCAGAACTTCAGTGTTGCTCCACATTTTGAAAACTCTGCAGCTCGTGTGATAGTTGAGTACTGCCACAAGAGGGTGACAATAGCTTGTTCCACTGTCAATGTTTCATACACCAATTACAATTCTAATCTTGTATAATTTGTGAGTTCTTTCCCCAATACTGGGATCCTTGGAACTCAGTGTTTCTCATGCTCTAACCTTCATGGTTGACAGCATTGCTTTCAAATGGCTGGATTCTAAAGTGGAAGTTCCTCCCAAAACCCCTCCATCTCCCTTGCCTTTTATATAACACTCCTTAAAATTTGCTTTTTAAGATAATATCTCTTGTAAATTTATCTCTGTGATCTCCTTACAAACCTGGAAGAAATGCAAGCTCCAGCTAATTGTTTTAAACAAGAAGCATTTGGCATTCCAAAGCCCCCAGTAATTAATTGGCTATTAGCTTCACTCCTGAACCGGTTAGGGATATGCCATGGCACAGCAACCATGCAAGTGAAATCAAAGCCTGTAATTTCACCCCCACCGCCCTAGAGTAACCACTTGGATTGCGATTCTTCCCCCAGTGCTGTGATTTAAAATTAAGGAAAGCACTTATTGTGATCAGCACTCCTACCATTTTGTATTGGAATGATGGTTACGTCATTGAATGTAATCCAGGAGCCTGGGTTATTGATATAATGATGATTATCAAGAATAGAGTGCAAGTAAAAAGGAGCAACAAAGTTGGTGACTATTAAACTATAAGATTATTATTAAAAAAAAATAGGCTCTTCGATCCACAGCGCTGTGCTGACGTAATAATCTAATCTAGCAGGGCAACGGGGTTTTAGCGCAACGCCTTTGAAGTGCCAGCGATTGGGACCGGGGTTTGAATTCTGCGCTGCCTAGTGGAGTTTGTATGTTCTTTCTATGTCTGTGTGGGTTTTTCCCAGGGATTCTGATTTCCTTCAACTGTTCGAGATATACCGAGGATGTAGGTTAATGGGATGCAAGTTGAAGACTTTATTTAAAATTTTATAACATGAATACAATAGAGAATTACATTTAAAGAAAAATAAAAGAAAATTAGAATGGTATGATTACAATATTACATCAGAAAACTACACAAAATAACCCCCCCCTGTTAATTGTAACACAATATTAGTAATCTAACTTAAAATTAGTCCAACCCTGCCCCCCTAAAATAAAGAGTGAAGAGTTAATAAAATTAACAATATTATATATGGAAAAAAAAATACCCACTTACAAAAAAAGAGATAAAACTTAACCTAAAAAAATTCTAACAACAAAAAAAATTTATCAATACTAAAATATCACGCTTAAACATATATTTAAATCAAACTTAAATGCATATAATTAGCAAACGGAGTCCACTTTAACTTATAAAAAGACATCCTATCCTGAATTGAAAAAGATATCCTTTCCATAGTCAAACAAAATTTCATCTCCAAATACCACTTATCTAAAGTTAGTATATTTTTATCTTTCCAAGTAAGTGCTATACATTTCTTAGCTACGACTAAAGCTAAATAGATAAAGGAAATCTGATAATCTTCTAAACCTAAATCAATTAATGATTGCATGTTCCCTAATAAAAATATATCGGGATCTAATACAAGATGGATATTATATAAACTGTTAAAAATAGATTGAATACCTTTCCAAAACTGTTGCAATCGATCACAAAGCCAAACAGTATGCAAAAAAGTATTGGCCGCCTGATCACATCGAAAACAAGAATCCAACTTACTAAGACCAAATTTTTAAAATTTCTCCGGCTTTAAATATAGCTGATGAATAAAATTATAATTAATCATCGCTAGTCTGGTGTTAATTAATTTCCGAATACTATTCTGACAAATTTCCATCCAAGCTTCTTCAGCTATTTTATGTCCTAAATATTTTTCCCATTTCAACTTATCTTTATCCCAATCTTTTTTACTATCAATTTCTTGTAAAATACAATACAAATCAGATATATATATATCCCTTTTTTGGTATTGAAAGTACATATTCTTCAAAACTAGATTCAGGTAATAAAATCATATGTCAACCACATAACTGTTTTACAAAAGATCTTAATTGATAATATACAAATATAGAATTTCCACTAATACCATATTTCCTTTGTAATTCGTCAAAGGAACAAAAACAACCCTCAGAAAAACAATCAGATAATTTTTTTATTCCCTTCTTTTTCCATTGTTTCAAAGTGGCATTGGAGACCATAAAAGGAACAAGTTGATTATTATATAATGGCAATCTTCCAGAATATATATTTTAAGTCCCAATTTTTTAAGTTTACTTGTCCATAAATTCAATAAATGTTTCAATATTGGCACATCATAAGTTCGTAGTAAATTTTTATTCAATCGAAACAAAAACTCATGAGGAAATTTTTCTAAAATAACCGCCATTTCTATCGTTACCCAACTAGGTGGGTCGTCCATATTCATTAATGCACTAAGAAATTTAAATTGAGCTGCTTCGTAATAATGCTGAAAATTCGGTAATCTTAAACCTCCAAATTGAAAATCCCACATCAATTTTCTCATTGCTACTCTCGGAAATTTTCCCTTCCATAAGAATTCTCTAATCGCTTTATATAAGTCCTTAAAGAAACTTTAAAAAAAAAATAAGGAATTGATTGAAACAGATATTGTATTCTAGGAAAAATATTCATTTTTATGGTATTAATCCTCCCTAGTAAACCCAAAGGTAGATCCCTCCACCTAATCAAATCTAATTTAATCCTTTTTATTAAAGGAAGATAATTAATTGAGTATAATTCTTGAAATTTCGTATTAACATTAATTCCTAAATATTTAATTTGTGTAGTCCACTTCAAATTTGTAATATTTTTATACACTGAATAATCATCTTTACAAATTGGCAAAATTTCACTTTTAACCCAATTTACTTTATAACCAGATAATTGGCCATAAATTTCTAAAAATTCTTGAATTGCGGGTAAAAAAGTATCTGGATCCACCAAATATAATAAAACATCATCAGCAAATAAATTAATCTTGTATTCCTCATTTAGAACTCTCATACCTTTAACACTTTCATTTTGACGTATTAATTGTGCTAAAGGTTCAATAACTATAGCAAATAAAGCAGGTGACAACTGACATCCTTGTCTAGTAGATCATGTCAAACTAAAAGATTCTGAAATTTGGCCATTAACAGCAATTCTAGCCTTCGGGCTATTATATAAAGCCTTTATCAATCCAATAAATGAGGAACCAAAACAAAATTTCTCAAGTACTTTGAACAGAAACTTCCATTCCACTCTATCAAAAGACTTTTCTGCATCCAATGAAACCACTATTGGATAATTCAACTGAAATTTAGATTTATTTATCAAGGTTATTAACCGTAAAATATTATCTGACGCATACCTATTTTTTATAAATCCCGTTTGATCACCATGTATAATTTTAGGCAGATATTGAGCTAATCTATTAGCCATAATTTTAGCTACAATTTTATAATCTACATTTAACAACGATATTGGTCTATAAGAAGAAACCTGTAAAGGGTCTTTATCTTTTTTTGGTATAACCGTAATTATTGCGTTAGAACAAGACTCGGGTAATTGAAAAGTATTATAAGTTTGTTGTAATACATCCATATAAATAGAAGATACATCAGCATAAAAAACTTTATAAAACTCTATAGAAAACCCATCTTCACCAGGTGCCTTTCCATTCGGCATATCTCTTATTGCCATTTCTATTTCATCATCTGTAAAAGGTTTATCTAACTCTTGTCTACCTTCTTGATTCAATTGTGGCAAGTTAATATTTTTCAAGAAAGAATCTATTGCGTCTCCAGTTACATCTTTACACTCTGAAGTATACAATTGTTTATAGAAATTACAAAATTCCTCATTAATCTCCTTTTGATTAAAAATAATACCTGATTTCTTTCTAATCGCTGGTACAATCCTAGATAATTGTTCCTTTTTAAATTGCCATGACAAAACTTTGAGTTTTCTCACCCCATTCATAAAACTTATGCTTAGTACGATTCATTAAACATTCAAACCGATATGTTTGTAATTCATTATATTTAAATTTTAAATTAGTTAACTGATTCTTTTGCGTTTCGGTAACATGTTTTTGAAATTCTTTTTCAGTAGCAGTTATCTTTTTCTCTAAGTCTTCAAACTCTTTAATTCTCTCCTTCTTTACTTTAGAGGCATAACTGATAATTTGGCCTCGCAAAAAAGCTTTCATTGCATCCCATAAAACAAAATGACTAGAAACAGAATTATAGTTAATACCAATAAAAATTTCAATTTGCTGTTTTAAAAAAACTAATAAATTCTGGTTTTTGCAATAGCATAGTATTAAATCTCCATTTTGAAGCTTTCTGAACATCTTGTGAACTCAAATATTCTAATAATAGTAATGAATGATCCGAAACCAATCTAGCCTTATACTCCACAGATGTAACCCTATCCTGCAAATGTGCTGATATTAAAAAATAATCAATTCTAGAAAAAGAATTATGTCGCGAGGAATAAAAAGAAAAATCTTTCTCTATAGGATTAACTCTTCGCCAGATATCAATTAAATTCCAGTCTGCCATCATATTAGTCACTTGAATTGCCATCTTAGACTTCTTAATTACTCTTGGGTACTTATCCAATAAAGGCTCCAATACCACATTCAAATCTCCCCCAATCATCACATTAGAGTTCGATTGTCCAAGTAATAAAGACATATCCACAACAAAAACTGTATCTTCAACATTAGGGGCATAAACATCAAGCAAAGTCCATGCCTCATTAAAGATTGAACAATTTAATTTTAATAATCTTCCACCATTTTTCTCTTCGTTCTGTAACTGGAATGGTAGATTCTTATGTACCAAAATTGCCACACCTTTTGCCTTAGAATTAAACGAAGAATAAAAAACTTGCCCAACCCATTCACGTTTGAGTTTCAAATGTTCCTTATCTCTTAAATGAGTTTCCTGTAAAAAAGCAACATCAACTTTTAATTTTTTTAAACAAGCAAGTACCTTCTTATGCTTAATAGGATTATTTAAACCCTGAACATTAAGAGAAGCAAACTTCAAGTTAAACATTTCTTACACTCAATAAAACACAACAACAACTAAAAACAAACAAAAATAAAGGAAAAAAAGAGAGAAAAAAAAGAGAAAAAAAAGAAGAGAAAAAAAGAAACCCCCAAAAAAAGGAAAAGAAAAGAAAAAAAACCCTTAATTCCCCTTTGAAATTACAACCAGAGACACAAAAAAAAATATATAAATAATTAATTATTTAAAAAAAGATAATACGAAAAAGGCTTCACTCCCTAACCCAAAAATTAGAAAGAAAAAAAACAGGTCGGAGGTCACAATGACCTCCTCCTGTTTAAACCGCCTAATGCGGTAACTCCCCCAAAATATTGGGTGTGAGATAACTCACACGCAGCTGATGACTTCTGGGAATTAGTGCCCACCCAGTCCCCTCTCCCAACTCCCATCACTATTTGAAATCTTCTCAACAAAAAATACAATTTTTTTTTTTATTTTTTAATCAACTTTGCCATTGCGACCACCGTTTCTTCCATTTCTTCTAGAAATCTGATTCCCATCTTGCAGCTCTGCCCTCTTTGGAGACCGTGGAGGACTACGTCGTTCCTGGAATTGCGTAATTGGCAAAGACTGAGCAAAATCCATAGCTTCTTTAGGATTGTCAAAGAACTTTGGTTGATATCCATCCTGAAAAATCTTCAGTACCGCAGGATACCTAAATGTTGCCTTGTATCCTTTTTTCCACAGCAATTCTTTCACAGAATTAAATTCACGTCGTTGAAACATAATTTCCTGACTCAAATCCGGATAGAAGAAAACACGATTACTCTGAGCCATCAAAGGAGATCTATTTTGCTGTGCATTTCTGATAGCCATACGTAAAATAGTCTCTCTATCACAGTAATTTAAACAGCGAACCAGAATAGGTCTTGGATTCTGTCCTGAAAAAGGTCTCCTCAAAGCTCTATGAGCCCGTTCCAATATTAAACCTTCAGGAAACTTATCTTGTCCCAACACTTGTGGAATCCATTCAGTGAAACATTTTCTTGGATCTGGCCCTTCTATACATTCTGGCAAACCAACAATTTTCACATTATTCCGTCTGGATTGATTCTCCAAATAATCAACCTTTTTTGCTAGATTTTTATTCTGAATCTGTAACGTTTCAATTGTTTTATTCACATCTTGCAATTGATCTTGTACATCAGATAATCCTTGATCACACATCTCAAGTCTTTCAATAATTTCGGATTTAAAAGCTCCATAATCAGCCACCTGTTGAGTATTAACATCCACCAATGCATTAATCTTAGAAGTAAGATTGTTCATAGAATCACCTAAGTGCATCATTGAAGAATATATCTTATGTTCAAGACTCTTGAAAAGTATATCAGCATAAGTGGATTCAGTCATAGTGGGATCCTGCTGTTCTTGTGGAATCAAAGGACCTTCAATCCCTTCCTTTAATTTAGTAGCTTTTCTTGCAGTTTGGCTCTGTGTAAAAACCCCTGCCACAGACCCCCCAGAAATGTCAGGAGGCTGATGGTCAGGGTTACCTTTAAGCCAAATCTCATTAAAAAACTTTGTTACATCAGTATCTGGAAGAGCCGTTGTAACTGGTGGTGCACTTCGCAGCGCCACCGCTATAGCAGTCGAATGACAGCTCTTTAACTCTCTAGCTGGTGGCGCCCCAGCTGATTCAGCTGTCAAAGTCTCAGTAACAGCACTCACAATGGACGTTGTGTGAACTACACGCACCCGGCCAGCCCTTTGTTCTAAAGGCTGCCAAGTGCCATCTTCAGAGAGCCCTACCGATACAGAGCGGAGCTCCAGTGCCGAATCCTGCACTTCTTCTCCTGGATCCATTCCACGCTGAGTCCTGGCTTTTTGTAAACAGGTAGGCTCAGATAATTTCGGAAAATGTAATTTTTTAACCATCTCTTGATGTTTCCTTTTACTTTTTTTAGCAAATGTGTTAATTCAACACCTCATACTATTTATAAACTTTTTAAAGAGTTTTAACGGGCACTTAAAGACAAAACAATAAGTCAGAGTCAGGAGAGGACTGGAAGGCACGTCTGTTCCTTATGCCATCTTGCCACGCCCCCAATGGGATGCAAGTTGGACGGCATAGACTCGTGGACCGAAATGGCCTGTTTCTAAATTTTTTTTTTAATTAAAATTTTTCCCTATTGCATTCCATGTACCAATCTAATAGTCTCTTAAAATATTTTTTTGTTCCTGCCTCCATTACAGTTACTGGTAGCACATTCCACACACCCAGCACTCTGTGTGTGAAGAATATACCTCTGCATTATGCCCCCCCCCCCCCCCCCACAACCCCTGCACTTCCAAGCACCTTAAAACTATGCCCCCTGATGTTAGCCATTTAAGTCCTGGGGGAAAAAGCCTCTGGCCATCCACATGATCAATGCTTCTCATCATCTTGTACAGTTCTATCAGGACTCCTCTCATCTTCTGTGGAAAAAAGACTTAAGTTCATTCATAAGGATTGCTCTCCAATCCAGCCACTATCCTGGTAAATCTCCTCTACACCCTCACTATAGCATCCACAACCTTTCTGTAATGAGGTGACCAGAATTGAACAGAATATTCCAAGTGGGGTTTCAACTATGGTTTTGCATAGCTGCAAGATTACCGCTCGGCTCTTGAACTACTCTTTCGCATGGTTAATGAAGGCCAACACACCATATCTTCTTAACAATACTATCAACCTTTGCAGCAGCTTTGAGTATCCCATGGACAGGGACTCCAAAATCTCTCAGTTCCTTCACAATGCTCAGAGACGTACCATTCTACCGAAATGCACCATTCAAGCTTCATCTATCACTTCTCAGCCCAGCTCTGCATCCTACCCTTGTTCTCTGTAACCTCTGGCACCTCTCCAGACTATCCACTGCACTACCAACCTATGTATGATTCACAAACTTACTAAAACACTCTTCCATTTCTGCATCCAGGTCATGTATAAAAATCACAGAGGAGGGGTTTGTAGAATAGATCCCTGCAGTACACCCGAGGTCACTGAGCTCCATGCAGATTACAAACCATCTATAATCACTCTCTGTGGGCAAGCTAATTCTTTATCCACAAAGCAAAGCCTCCTTGGATTCCATGCCTTCTTACTTTCCGAGTGAGCCTTACTTGAGGAATCTTATCAAATGCCTTACTGAAATCCATATACACAACATTCATCACTCTCCCTTAATCATGTGCTTTGTTACATCCTCAAATAATTCATTCAGGCTCTTGAGGCACAACCTTCCCCTGACAAAGCCATGCTGCCTATCACTAATTATGGCCCTCTGTAAATCCAGTCTCTCATGCTCTTCTCCAACAGTATGCCCACCACTGACTCACTGATTATAATTTCCTGGGTTATCTCTACTCCCTTTCTTGAACAGGGGAACCACATTTGTAACCCTCCAATCCTTCAGTACTTCTTGTGTCCCCAGTGTTAATGTAAAGATCATCACTAGAGGCTCAACAATCTCCTCCCTCACTTCCTACAGTAACCTTGGTTAAATCTCATCTGGTCCTGGCAACTTCTCTAACTTCATGCTTTTCAAAAGCTCCAATATGTATTCTGTCTTAATGTCAACATGCTCAAGAGTTTAAGTCCACTTTGAATCATCCTCACAATCACCACAGCCCTTTTCTATGGTGAATACTGAAACAAAATATTCATTAAGGACCTCCGGTGCCTCCTCCAATTTCATGCACACATTTTCACGATTACTCCTTTGGCATATTTTGGGTTTTCCACAATCCTGCTAGCCAAGCCTTCTAACAGCCACTTCCACCCAATCTCAGATTCACTTTGTCCATCTCCTAAATCCTTTCTTAAACTCTCTTTTGGTAATCTTGTAATTCTCTAGAGTATTTAATTCACTGTTATGCTTCAGGGAAGGGAATCTATGTGACTCCAGATTTGGAGCAAGGTGATTGATGAGATTCAAAGAACCCAGCAAACCTCTCTGTGCATGAGAATGTAGGGATGGCCAATAATCAAGGGTGAAGGGCATCATAGGCAAACAGATCATTTATTGACCATGAGTGTAACACAATAGGCTGCAGTCGATATTAATGCTATCTGGTTGAAGGATGCTCAATAGGAAGATGAGGTGTTGTTCTTCCAAATTACAGGTGATCTCAGTTTAGCAGTACATGAGACCATGGACAGACATGAGTGCTGCCTCACATACCCATGATGAGCTTGTTGACTTCATCCACTTTGCTACCAACTTCCCCATCTTCCACCCAATCTCAGATTCACTTTGTCCATCTCTAGCAGGACCCTCACTTTCCTCGATCTCTCTGTCTTCTCAGGAAACAAACTCTCGAGAGACGTCTTGTATAAACCCACCAATTCCCACAGCTACGTGGACTACCCTTCTTCCCATCCTGTCCCCTCTGACAGCAGTGTTTCCTGTAGATGTACTCAGTAGTGGGGAGGGTTTTGCCTGTGATGTCCTGGGTTGTGTCCACAACCTCCTGATGCTGTTTTAAAGCTAGCATTTATAATTGTTTTGAAGTTTTCTTTTAATGCATTACATAAAGGTGGAATGCTGGCAGAAGACTTTGTGTGTGGTGAGGTCTTCTCTTTAAATTTCAACCTCTGATTTGTGATTTCATTGTGTGAGCAGCTATTAAATTAAGCTAACAGGTCTCCGAGGAAAAATAACTACCTATTGGCCCCTTGTTAGGGTGTGGTAAAGTTGGAAAATAATTTCCACAGCAGCACAGAAGCCCTGTGGAACTCCAGTATAAACCATTGTTATGAATCCTAAGGTGAAATCATAAAGGCACTTTTCTTGCCCTGCTGGCTTTGAGAATCTCTGAAATACCTGACAATTAAATTAGACTCTAGAAATTATATTCTCTCTTAGACATTCATAGTACATTTTGGCTTGGTCCATGTCTTCAACGATTGTAAGCTTGATAATTGACTTCATTTTTTAAAGATATATTTGAGATATCTGAACACAGAATTTTTTTTGGAAGCTTCATCAGTGGAGTTGCAGCTGGTTTCAATATTTTGGTTATAGATAAGATTGAAAGGAGTCTTAAGTGCATGGTACCGACAGTCTCGAAACTAAACTATGGCTGTTGTGAACTTAATGTGAAGTGTATACTAAGATTATTCATGGCTCATCCAAAATGCATTCCTTAAGTTCCTGGAGGCCTGTGGCTGCCTCTAACTCTTTAAAAACTGGCAGAATTCTCAGTTATTGAAGTGCAAATCTGCTGGCAATTTTTAACTATCATTGTCCAACTTGGAGATCAGTAAACTGCAGTCCCAGATGCCCTGCCATAAATGCTGACAAGTACTGGTAACCTCACTGAATGACAGACATCAAACCAGACATCACACCTGAAAACTTAGAACTTGCCCTAGACCAGTGGTTCTCGACCTTTTTCTTTCCACTCACATACCACTTTAAGTAATCCCTATTGCCATCGGAGCTCTGTGATTAGTGAGGGATTGCTTAAGGTGGGATGTGAGTGGCAAGGGAAGGTTGAGACCCACTGGTCTAGACCCAATTGTTACTGAAATATTTTGCTTGAGAAAAATGGTCATTGGCCCATTACCTTTGGCGTTATGAAACCGTGCACATAACGAGTCAATGAGGTACAATTAAAGCAGTGGTGTTCAAACTTTTTCTTCGCACCTGCATCCCACCTTAAGCAATCCCACAGAGCACCTGTGGCATAGGGAATACTTAAAGTGGGATGTGAGTGGAAAGAAAAAGGTTGAGAACCACTGTCTTAGACATTGAGGGCTTGTTAGCATTGAGGGAGAAGTTGCTATCTTGTTACCTCCAGCTTGCTTCTCTCCTTCGACTTTATCAAGATGGTGGTGCTGCTGTTTTTGCAAACCTGCCACTGGTGCAGATCCAAGAAGTGCAGGGGTCAAATATATGTAAGAGATATCTGATCACAGTATTTTCTTGTTTGGAAGCTTAATCAGCAGTGTTGCAGCTGGTTTCAATATTTTAGTTAAAAGTCTGAACAGATAAGATTGAAAGAAGTCTTAAATGCATGGTTCTGATAGTCTCTAAACTAAACTATTGCTGTTGTGTACTTAATGCAAAGTGCTCCTCAGTGACTCCTAATGCCTGCCATCTGACTCTACAGCTCATACAGTAGAACAGAGCCAGTAGCTTTTTTTAAATATCAGAGTCCAGTGCCCAAGATGGCATCCCAAACCACGAGGATAGGGTCGACTAGAGCAGGAAACCACAGCAGCAGATGTGCACAGAACTTAGTGACTGAAGTGCTCATGCCAGGCTCCAGGTGACCAGCTTCAGGGAACCAGATATTGGGACCAGGAGTCATGAGGAGATGGTGAGGAAGGTTCCAGAAGGACATCAGGCACTGACAGCTTCCTAGATTGTTTTGGGGGTTTGGAACCAAAGGTTGAGGAGAGAGATTCAGATGCCTGAAGCTCAGGTTCATTCACTATTGCTCAAGACAGGAGACCACGTGGCTATGGCGGTTACGGGGCGCAGACAACGGCTGCATTGGAGGAGTACACAGTCTCTGAAGAGACTCTTCTCTTTCTCCTCTTAATAGCAGCACTTTGCTGGTGTTTGCTCTTTGTGTGCCTTTACAGCACAAACAAAGGTAAAACCTTTCACTGCATCTGTGTACATAACAGAATACACTACCTTGACTCATTATTTTTAGATGACCTGTCTACAATGTTAGTGCTATCTGTAAATTATAAATGGAGTTGGAGTGATGTTTGACCACCCCTCCAATGCTAGGGAGTTTAGTCGGGGACAGAGTGCAGAGCCATGCAAGGTCCTAATGTTGATGCTGATCGTGAGCAGATGCTGTCACTAATCCTCATTGAATGCAGTCTATGAGATAGGAAGTTGTGAAACTAATTGCAGAGGGGTTCCTGAAGCCAAGGACTCAGAGTTGGGAGAATGAGTATGTTTGGTACTATTTATACTAAAGGAGAAGATATAGACAATGAATAGTAATCTGACATAGGTGTTCCAGGAAAAAAATGTTGAGCCAGAGAGTTGGCTAGGATGGCTGGGAAGCAGGAGTTAAGGTGACTAACCTCTCAATGCCTTCTTTTCTAATGGTGGAGGTCAGAGCTACCAGCTGGTAATCGTTTAGGCCTGTCACCAAGTTCTTTGGTATTGTAATGGTAGTGACCTTCTTGAAGCAGGTGGGTACTTACTCCTGTTGTAAGGAGAGATTGAAGGACACATTAATGGACTCCATCTGCCCCAGTTACGGTCTGAGGGTTCACTCCTCAGAAGGACGATCTAACATCTACAGCTTTGACAGTGGGAGCAAGTGACTAAGGTTGAAGAGTTACTGTATGAGCAGCTAGCTTGCTGGCTTTCTGCTTGAAGCAAGCATTGAATACAATGAGCTGGTCAGGAGGGATGCACCATTACTTGCTGTTTTGCCCAGTTTACTTTATAACCTGAGATGGCATATACATCCTGCCACAAGCACCTGTTTTATATGAGATTTGTCAAGGACTTGAGACTGTTTTGGTACTGCCTCTTGGCATTGTACAGGTTGTACCTGAATTCCTTGGATAAATCGATGGTATTTTGTTTTTTTATTTTGGAAATGATTTTGTGATGCAATGTTAAATAACCATGATAGTATTTGGTGGCTCAACTATATAATATGATCTCAGCAGCTGTTCAAATACTGTAGTAATTTTAAGTTAATTGGTTTGGGGAATTCTCTAAGGCTAATGGTAACTTCTGGACACTGATTAAAAAAATATTAAATACTATAATAATACTCCAAATAGATCTTAAAAATGAGGTATGTTCCTAAAGCTAAATATTAAATATTCTTTTTCAGTTACTTCCTTGTTCACATTCTCATTTCATGCAACAGGTTATGTTTAAAGTTCATTCTTGCTGAATCAGAGCAAAAAGACCAATGCAGGAACATCAAGAAATTCTTGAAGGCAGCGCACAATTTTATTTCCCACATAGAACTGTATATTGTCAACTTAGGGTTTTTATTGTTTTACTGAGCCAAGGACCGAAAACATTCAAACTTTAGAACTGAGGTTGTAACCTTCGTAAGTCAAATATATAACGGGGATTGAATCTCAAGGTATTTTTTAAAAAAGTTGAATGAGGAATGTTTGAGCAATGCTGATGTGCTGCCAGTAGATAGCGCAAATGCACTGCTGGAACAATCTGGTACCTCTCAACATGAACTTATCTGGTATTTTCTTTCATGAAATAACTAACCCTGTTTGCATCCCAGTGTTGAGAGCAATTTTTCCACTCATTTTTAGAGTCAGTGTGCGCAAAAATCTTATGCCATGCAAATTTTTTTCCTGTGACAAAAGTATGTGTTACATTCTATGAAGTAACACATTAAGTTAAGATTTTATTCCATACTTTGAACTACTTTGTTAATTTTGTTGTTCCATTAAATAAAACATCAATGAGTATTTCTTATTTTTTTGTGCATATTAATTTCCTTTTTTCATTGGTTGCAAAACGTGGGTGCGCAAGCACACTCGCACAGCTGGGAGGAAACAGTGGCTGAGAGAACACTTGATATCAATATTCAGATTACCTCTGAAACCTATGGGCTTTTTTATATACATTTTTGCCTAATTGAGAGATTGTCAGCACATGGTCATAATTTATGAATCAGAAGGTCTGTAGAATTCCATTTATTAAACACTCTGATACGTCATTCAATATGATTGATGCCTCAAAGCTTTTGTGAGAAGAATTTTGTTACCACTTGAATAAAGGTTCTGTGTTCACAAAAAGCTTTTGACATTTACGTTATTTTTTGAGTATCTCGTATGAAATTCAACACTGCCTGGAATCTGATACGCAGTGATCTACAAGGAATGCACTTCATTTGACCAGGTAGAAATGTTAGGGAAACTCCCTCTGGCTTCTTGTGGAATTAAAAAAAAACATTGGTGAAGATATCTGCTGTGAAAATTTAATAACTCAAGAAAAATGTTGTCTTGGAAATCAAGACTCACACCGAGGCTTGTTTTCCATTTTGTTCTTAGATCATGGTTGATTTGTGACCAAACTCTGTTATCCATATCTTCACATATCCTTCAATTGCAGGGGTAATTAAAAAAAAATCTCTTAACTTCACATTTAAAAATTGTCCTGGAATTTATTGCTATTCTGGAAGAGTATTCCAAAATTGCTGATGTATTTCTCAACTTGGTTCCAGGTCGGCCGAGTTCTTTGACTCACTTCCCAGTCCTTAACTTCTGTCCTTCTACCTGATCAGTTCTCTTAATGGTTTGGAAACTTCAGTCATAGCACACTTGACTTTCAAAATTATACAATATTTGTAATGTCTGAATTTGTCTGATATTTCCTCATGGTTTCTGTGTACTGTTATGATATCTTCCTTTGTAGTTTTGACATCAAGGACAACAACCATACTGATTGATCTACCTTGCAGGTGAAATCCCTCCCCTCTGCCCCCAGAACCATTCTGGTAAATCTCTACAATCTGTAAAGGACTTCTATATCCTTCCTAAAGTCTGATGACCTGAATTAGTTGTGACTGAACCAGAGTTTAAGGAGCTTCTCGAATTTTATATGCTATCTCAATTTACAAAGGAACTAGAAATCTGTTTTGTCTCAATCAATATTGTTTGCCATTTTCAGTGATTAATAGACATGAGCTACCAGGTCCCACTCTTCCTATGCAATCTTTAGAGCACTGCCATAAAGTTTGTAATTTATTTCCTGATCCCTTCTGCCAAAATGCAGTCTTACACCTGCCACATTCTGCTTCTTCCACAGTCGTATAATATTGTATGTTGTATTGCCACACCTTCTACTCTGATATCTTCAGCTTGTCTTAAATTGTTAGACTGGTGTTCTAATTAAAAGAAATTTGTGGAATGTCTATGAGATGCCTTTTTAGAGCAGCATGTGGTTGAGGCCATGAGGGAAAAGACAATCTTGGTGCTGTGCAATTAATAAATTGTAGCCACGCGCTACTTGAAAGAAAGACACACACACACACACACACACACACACACACACACACACACACACACACACACACACACACACACACACACACACTTGTGTAAGCTCTGTGTTTTATTGGGGCTCAGGCCTGACTTTTATACCTCTCGCTTTCCCGCCATTTCCCCCTTTTTACTGACGCAGCAACCAGCATAACAAAAGTGGGTTTCCCGCACGCGGGTACCCTCTTCATGACAATCCCTTCTTCCCCGTGTGATGTCCCAGACTGTTGGCTGTGCAGTGAGGCCATTTTAGGGTCACTGGCCCTTAAGCTGCCCTTGCCATTTATCCATCGGTTCGCTTGCTAGGGTCAATGCTGCTACACGGTCTGCTCGCTTTTAGATGCGCTTGCCACCCAGAGCGCTGGTTTGATTGCTGCAGTGGCAAGCTGACACATGACCGCCCCCCCGACCGAAGAACTGGCGGTATTGTCCTTGATGCCCGGAGGCAGAATCTCTGCAGGCTTCGGTGGCCTGCCTCTTCTACGTGGTGCTGGCGGCTCGACTGGGTGCGCTGGGTCCAGGTGTGCCAGCTTGGTCTGTCCGTGGTGAAAACCTCCATCTTGCCTCCGAACTCCAGCTCAAACGTGGCCCCGTTATTTTTTTAAAATATTTTATTTTGATTTTTCAGTCTTAAACAGGAGAATACTTCATTGATTGTTACAGACCATGTCATTTTTATCCAATGATTTACTTATGACATCTCTCCCTCCCCCATTCCCATCCCACAACCCTCCCCCCAAGAAAAAAGAAAAGATAGACATGATATAAAACAAAAAAGTTAGAAAAGGAGGAGAAGAACAAAGAAAAGAAACTAGAGGTTGAATATTACGTCAGCCTTTCCCATACGTGTCCATGGAGACCATGGGGCCATCCCATTGTGTTGGCACTTTTTCTTTATCTATTAGCAGTTCTCTATAAACCTTTTTGTTAGAGGTGGTGGCAACATTTGTGCTCCCGTATATTCCAGATATAGTTGCCATACTCCAACGAAGATGCTGTGTCGGTTCCTAAAGTTATAGGTAATCTTTTCCACGGGAATACAGCTGTGCATCTCGGTAGCCCATTTGCTGATAAGAAGAGCATTTTTTGCTATGGCCAGAGATATAAATGTGTATTGAATTTGGTCAATTTGTAGCCTATATCCTTAAGGTTCCCTAGTAGATATAGTGTTGGGTCTGGCGGGAAGATTACCTTTGTTATTTCTGCTAGTACGTTGGCCAAATCTTGCCAGAATGGGGCTACCTTTACATGGGACCAGGTTACATGAAGAAATGTTCCTTGCTCCATTCTACATCTGGCATCTCTGGTTTGGTTTTGTGGATTTTTTTGGGTGTGAAGTAGAGCTGATGCAAAAATTTGTACTGAACCATTCTTTATCTAAAGGTAATGATTGTTGTGATGCTGTCCTTGAACCAGTTTGACCAGCATCTTTCGTCAATTGTGAAGCCCAGGTCTGACTCCCATCTTTCCTTTGATCTATGTAGTTCTTGTTTAGGGTTTTCAGCTTGGAGTACCGAGTACATTCTTGATATAAATTTAGGTGCATTTCCCTGTTGAAGCAACCTCTCAACCTCATTAGGCGCAGGCGGGCTCATTGCAGGGCCCCACCTGTCCCTCAGGAATGATCTCAATAAGAGGAAACAGTGAAAGGTTCCATAAGACAAATTGTATCGAAGGACATGAGTTGTCTCACTTCGTAGCAGTCCTTAATCTATTGGATCCCCTGTCGATGCCAAATCTCCAAGATTTTATTGCCCTTGCTCATGGGCATCAGCTCATTTTGAATCAGTGGTGTTTTAAGTGATTTTTCCACTTTTTCCCCCGTGCTTTCGATAATTTTGTACCAAATTTTGGTCAGGTGTTTCAGTATGGGATTGCTTGTTTTTTTTGTTATTGATTTGGGGTCCCATTTGCATATGAAATCCACACCTTCTCCTCTCCCATTACATGTATCCCCATTTGCACCTAGGTGGCTGTCTCCCTCTCTCAAAGAAGGATGCAAGGGACCTCGACTGGGCTGCTAGATAGTATTTCTTTCAATCAGATCATTTTGGCCCTCTCAGGCTGTAGTCCCATGTCAATTTTGTAAGGCTATTCTGGCTACTTACCCATTCCAAATAAATTTCCTTATGTTGTCATTCAGCGTTTTTTAAAAAGATTGCCAATTCCACTCCTGCAATAATTGTAAGAGATATTGAAGACCTGGAATCACCTTCATCTTTATGCAGTTGACCCTCCCCATTAAAATGATGAGCAAGTCCCTCCACCTCGTCAGATCTTCCTCAATCTTCTCAAGCATAGGGGGATAGTTAAATTTATATAGGTTTTCCAAATATCTTTATTCCTAGGTACTTTATGGCTCCTGTCTGTCAACTGAAGTTGCTACTTTTTTGGTGCTCTTCATGGTTAAATTTATTCAGTGGCATAATATTACTTTTCTCTATATTGGCCTTGTAGCCTGATACCGTAGTTCTCCAGTGTGACGAGCAGCTTTGGTAAGGACCCAGCCAGATCTGTCAGGAACAACAATACATCATCTGCAATTAAGTTTATTTTGTGCTCACATTGATTCACTTTGAATCCCTTTATCAATGGATCTTTTCTAAATCCAAAGGGTTTCTATAAGTACATTAAAAGTAAAAGATTAGTGAGGGATAAAATTGGACCCCTTGTAGATAGTGAGGGTAGGCTGAGTGAGAAGTCAGAGGAAATGGGGGAAATCTTGAATGATATCTTTGCCTCGGTATTCACTAGGGAAAAAAAATATTGAACCAGTTGAGGTAAAGAAAAATAGTGGGGAGGTAATGAAGCATATAAGGATAACCGAGGAGGTAGTGATGGCTGTGTTGAAAAAGATAAAGGTGGATAAATCTCCGGGACCGGACAAAATATTCCCAAGGACACTCAGGGAGGCTAGTGGACAGATAGTGGGGCCATTAACTGAGATATTTAGGATGTCACTGGCCACGGGGGTAGTGCCAAAGGATTGGAGGGTGGCGCATGTGGTTCCGCTGTTTAAGAAAGGGTCTAAATGTAAACCTGGGAACTATAGGCCCATGAGTCTGACGTCTGTGGTGGGCAAGTTGATGGAAAGTGTTCTGAGGGATGGTATTTATAAATATTTGGAGGTACAGGAATTGCTAGGGAGTAATCAGCATGGTTTTGTCAGGGGTAGATCATGTTTGACAAACCTGATTTGAGTTTTTCGAGGGGGTTACAAAAAAGGTTGATGAAGGGAAAGCTGTGGATGTTGTCTATTTAGATTTTAGTAAAGCTTTTGACAAAGTTCCCCACAGGAGGTTAGGAAAAAAGGTGGAGGCATTAGGTATAAATGAGGAGGTAGGGAAATGGATTCAGCAATGGTTGGATGGGAGGTGTCAGAGAGTAGTGGTAGAAAATTGTTTGTCCAATTGGAGGCCGGTGACTAGTGGAGTTCCTCAGGGATCGGTCCTGGGTCCACTATTGTTTGTTATATATATTAACGATCTGGAAGTAGGGGTGGAGAATTGGATAAGCAAGTTTGCGGATGATACAAAGATTGGTGGTGGTGTGGACAGTGAGGAAGATTACTGTAGATTAAAAGGTGATTTAGGAAGGCTGGAGGTGTGGGCTGAGAAATGGCTGATGGAATCTAATACAGATAAGTGTGAGGTGTTACATTTTGGAAAGGCAAATCTAAATAGGTCATATGCATTAAATGGTAGGGTATTGAGATGTGCAGAGCAATTAAGGGATTTAGGAATGATGGTAAATAGTACCCTCAAGGCTGATACTCAGGTAGATGGTGTGGTGAAGAAGGTATTTGGAATGTTGGCCTTCATAAAAAGGAGTAATGAATTAAAGAGTAGGGAGGTTATGATGAAATTTTACAAGGCATTGGTGAGGCCACATTTGGAGTACTGTGTACAGTTTTGGTCACCAAATTATAGGAAAGGTATAAACAAAATAGAGAAAGTGCAGAGAAGGTTCACGAGAATGTTGACAGGATTTCAAGGTTTAAGTTACAGGGAAAGGTTGTGCAGACTAGGGCTTTTTTCTCTGGAGTGTAGAAGATTGAGGGGGGACTTGATAGAGGTGTTTAAGATTTTAAAAGGGACAGACAGAATAAACATGGATAGGCTTTTTCAATTAAGAGTGGGGGAGATTCAAACTAGAGGGCATGGTTTAAGATTGAAGGGGGAAAATTATAAGGGGAACATCAGGGGAAATTTCTTTACGCAAAGGGTGGTAGGGATGTGGAATGAGCTTCCGACAGACGTGGTCGCGGCGGGATCATTGGTTACATTTAAGGAAAGACTGGATAGTTACATGGATAGGAGAGGACTGGAGGGGTATGGACCGGGTGCTGGTCAGTGGGACTAGGAGGGTGGGGATTTGTTACGGCATGGACTAGTAGGGCCGAACTAGCCTGTTCTGTGCTGTAAGTGGTTATATGGTTATATAGTTATATGGTCTATGCTAATAGTTCAATTGCTAGAACAAACAGCCCTGGCAACAGGGGACATCCCTGCTTACTGAATCTACTAAGGGGAAATGTTGATGATGTTTGCCCATTTGTACTGACTTTTGCCCACGGATTGTCATATAGCATTTTTACCCAGTTGACAAATGCTTGTCCCATTCCAAATTTTTTCAGAACTAAAAAAGAAAGGGCATTCTAGCAGATAAAAGGCCTTTTTTTCATCTAGTGAGACTACTATACTTGAATCTTGCTTTGTTTGTGCCAAATGAATAATGTTGAGCAGCCTATTTAAGTTATTGGTGGGGTATCTTTTCCTGATAAAGCCCACTTGATAAAGCTTTATCATCTTAGGGAGATATTGACCCAACCTGTTGGCCATTGCCTTGGCTATTGTTTTGTAGTCTGTATTTAATAGTGATATGGGTCTGTACCAGGATGGCTTTGTTGGGTCCCTGTTTTTTTGGGTATTACCGCAACAATGGCTATTGAAAAAGACTCCGGGAGAGTTTGCAACCCTGCTGTCTGGTCCACTACCCCCATTAATAGTGGTATTAGTAAGTATTTAAATTTTTTATAGAACTCGGGGGAAACCGTCTTCTCCCGAAGACTTATTTGTTTGTAAGGTTCCAAGGCCTGTTCGATTTCCTACTTAGAGTGTGGGGCATCTAATTCCATCTGGTCTTGAACCAGTTTCAGCAGCTCAATCCTTGCAAGAAACTCCTCAATTTTATCCATATCTCTTGGTACCTCGGATTTCTATAATTTTTGATAATAAGTTTTAAACATATCATTAATTTTTTTCAGGTTGTTTGTTGTGGAATCTGGCCCGGACTAAATTGCATTAATTGTCCGTTGAGTTTCCTCTGCTTTCAGTTGCCATGCTAATATTTTGTGTAGTTTTTTTCACCTAGTTCATAATATCTTTGGATTTCTAGAGTGTTTTTTTTCCACTCTGTATGTTTGCAGAGTATTATATTTAAGTTTCTTGTTTTCTAATTCCCGATATTTCTCATTTGATCCAGAATTTTGGTATTCTTTTTCTAATTTTGTGATCTCCTGTTCCAGTGACTCAAACTCCCTTAGATGCTTTCTTTTGATACTATTGGTGTATGAAATTATTTGCCCTCTTAGGTAGGCCTTTAGTGCATCTCATACTAAAAATTTGTTATCCATTGAGGGGCAGTTTCACAGAACAGGGCATTCTATCCTCTTACAAAGGAGCAGAAGTCTAGATTTCTCAACATGTAACATTAAAACACCATCTATATGCATTTGCCTGCTTTTCAGGCATTGTTATCTGTAAAGTTAACAGTGAGTGATCTGATACTAGTCTTGCTAAGTATTCTGATTCAAGGACTCTGTTCTCTAACCGGGCAGACATCAAAAAATAGTCAATTCTAGTGTGGAAATCATGGAGTTTTAAATAAAAGGAATAGTCCCTGACCTGTGGGTTCCTCTGTCTCCATATGTCTATCCACTGGGTCCTTCCCCTCCTTCCCCCTCTTTCAGGCCCAATAGTCTGATATTGTTACGCCGATTATAATTTTCTAATATTCCATCTTCTCTATCAGTTGCTTTTTCTCGGCCACCCACACATTAGCTGTGCTCTCCAGTTTTTCTTGCTTGTCCGTGACGTCCTCTATCTTGTCTTCTCTGGTCCCAACTCAATTTGTCAGAGTCCCGATTGAAGCTCGCAGATTGAGCAAACCTTCGGAGAGTGTTTTCAGCCTGTTGTCTAATCGCTGTTCCAGACCGCCGATCTGGGTCGCCAGCGACTGCACCGCTGCCAGGATATCTTTGTCAGGTGAACCCGATGTCGCAGGCTTTGTCATCGCGCCTTCTGCACTAGGCCCTGCCATTACTGCGGGAGCCTGCAGGTTACCAGCGTCGAGTGAATTTTCATTCGATGGTTCCAGCATTTTTGGCTGGCCCTGCTCCTCATTCGTCTCCCTCCTGTTCTTCTTGCCCATATTGCCTCGGCGTGGGTAAGTTGAATCTTTTTATTTGGGCCAATGTTTCCTTGTTTTGAAGCTTTTTAATGGGAGCTCTTTAGGGCACATACTCCCAGCTTCACAGCATCATGTGACTCCACATGGCTCCATTGTTACTTGACCTGGAATGGGCCTTAGTAAGGTCTCTGCAGCGGTGGACGATGCGGACCCCTGCAAATGAAAACATACTCACAGTCCTGTAGGTCCTTGGGTATGTTGGTCCCCTCGTGTCCGTGCCTAGCAGTGTGGTAGAAGTTGATCATCCCCATGAACACCTGTAGTCCCCTGATTGCGCTGGGCCTAGGAAACTTCCGGATGGCCTCCACCTTGTTGGGTAGTGGTGTGGCTCCTTCCCTGGTTATCCTATGGCCCAGAAAGTCGATGGCCTCCAGCCCGAACTGGCATTTGGCTGGGTTGATCATAATTCCAAACTCACTCAGCCAGGTGTAGAGGTTGTGGAGATGCGTTTAAGTGTTTTTGTTTGTTCCTGCTCACACAAGGATGTTGTTAAGGTCAGTACCATCCAGGTCTCGGCCCACTGTGTCCATTAGTTGCTGGAAGTTCTGTGCAGCGTTCTTCAACCTGAATGGCATTCGCAGAAATTCGAACAGGTTGAGCGGGGTGATTATGGCAGTCTTGGGGATATCATTGGGGTTAACCAGGATCTGATGATATCCCTGCACGAGGTCCACTTTTCAAAAGATCTTTGCCCCATGCACGTTAGCCACAAAGTCCTGGATGTGCAGCATGAGATAGCGACCTGGTGTTGTGGCCTCATTGAGCCAAGGGAAGTTGCCGCATGGTCTCCAGCCCCCATTTTCTTTGGGCACCATATGCAGGGGAGAACCCCATGGGCTGTCTGATAAGATTCTGAGCTCTTCCAGTTTCTTGAATTCCTCCTTCGCCAGCTGGAACTTCTCCAGAGGGAGGCGTCTTGCTCGTGCCTGGAGTGGCAGGCCCTGGGTCAGGATATGATGCTGTACTCCATGCTGGGGCATTGCCATGGTGAATTGGAGGGTGACCACTGTCGGGAACTCGGACAGGACCTTGGTGTATTCATCTATGGATCGCTGCGGAGTCCAGGTGGACTGCTGGGAGCTTGGCGGCTTTGAGGGAGACAGTTTGGAAAGTCCTGGTATGGACCAGTCTCCGACCCTTGAGGTCCACGAGCAGGCAATGGGCACACAGGAAGTCTGACCCGACGAATGACTGTTCCACTGTGGTCAGCATGAACACCCACGAGAAAAGGCTGCCTCCCAACTGCAGTTTTACCTTGCGGGTACCATAGGTCCAGATCGTTGTGCTGTTGGCAGCCCTCAGTGTGAAGCCTGACTGCCTATTCCTGGTGTCCTGACCCGAAGAGACAGGACATTGACCTCTGCTCCTGTGTCCATGAGGACTGGTGATCCCAAATGTACAGGAGGCTATATTGTTGGCCAGCTGTCAAGGCTGGCCCCAGCGTTTCCCTGGAACGTGCATGACTGCTTGCACCAGTGGGCTCTGGAACCCCATCTCTGGTGGTAGAAGCACCACTGGTCATTGGGATTGGTTCTTCTGTGGGGCTGCTGTTCCTTTGGTGGGTCTACATGGGTCTGGCTGCAGGGTTTAGCATCGAGTGCTCTCTTTTCTTTTTCCACAGAACGTCCGCTAGTGGTGCGACTTTCTGGGGGTTGCTTAAGTCAGAGTCTCCAGCAGCAGTTGGACATCCTTGGGCAGTTGCTCCAGGAATGCCTGCTCGAACAAGATGCAGGGCTCGTATTTGCCCAGGAGGGCCAGCATCTTGTTCATGAGAGCCAACGAGGGCCTGTCCACAAGTCCGTCCGGTGGAGCAGGCATGCCTCCCTCTCACACCATGAGAGTCTGAAGGTCTTGATTAGCAAGTCCTTGAAGGCAATGTTTGCACTTCCAATGGGAGCTCCAGGATGAAGTTGGCCACCCGGCTTGCTGATTCCTGGTCCAGGACGCTCACCACATGGTAGTATTGGGTGGACTCTGCTGTGATCTGCCGGATCGAGCTGTGCCTTACCCTGATCAAACCACACTCATGGCTGATTCATCCAGAAGGTCAGCAGCTTGAGAGCGACTATGTGGACTGCTGCCGGTTTGCTCATCGTTGGGTTTAGATGCCGTCTAAAATGTCGGGATCACCAATTGTAGCCGCACCCCAACTTGAAAGAAAGACACACTCGAGTGCAGTCATGTTAAGCTCTGTGTTTTATTGGGGGCTCAGGCCCAACTTTTATACCTCTTGCATTCACGCCATTTCCCTCTTTTTACTGACACAGCAGGTTTCCCGCATGCGGGTACCCTCTTGCATGACAATCCCTTCTTCCCTGCAAGCTGTCCCTGTCTGTTGGCTGTGCAGCAGGGCCAGTGCCATTTTAGGGTCGATGGTCCTTAAGCTGCCCTTGCTGTTCGTCTGCTGGTTCGCTTGCAAGAGCCAGTGCTGCTGCGAAGTCTGCTGGCTTTTGGGTGCGCTCGCTGCCTGGAGTACCAGTTTGATTGCTGTGGCGGTGGTCCGCCACATAGTCTTAATTAGGGAATTTAAGATAAAGGAACCCTTCAGAGGTAGTGATCCTCCTATGATGCCACTCACTCTGCAGTTCGAGGAGAAGCTAAAGCCAGATGTGTTAGTGTACAATTGAGTAAAGGTAAGTACAGTGGTATGAGAGAGGAGCTGGTCAGAGTTGTTTGGGAGGGGTCTTATCGGGGAAGGTGGTGAAGTAGCAATGGCAGGAGTTTGTGGGAATAATTTGGAAGATGCAGGATCATTTAATCCCAAAGAAGAAGCATTCTAAGAGGTGAGTCAGGCAACTGTGGCTGATGAGGATAGTCCAAGACCACATAAAAGCAAGGGAGGGCATACAGATGTGCAAAAAGTAGTGGGAAGTTCAAGGATTGGTTAGCTTTATATATAAAAAAACACCAGAAAACAACTGAAGATAAGCAGTAAGTAGAGAAAAGATTAAATATGAAATAAAATAACATAAAAAAACACCAAAAGTTTTTTCAGATATATAAAGAGTAAAACAGAGGGAAGAATGTACTTCAAAAGCCTAGAAAATGAGGCTGGAGAAGTTGTAATGAGGAACATGGAAATGGTGGAAGAACTGAATAGAATTTTTTTTGTCAGTCTTCACCATAGAAGACATCAACGATCTGCCAGAAATTTGCGAGTTGGGAGCAGAAGTGAGTGCAGTCTCTACTATTAAGAAGGTTCTTGAGAAGCTGTAGGTAGATAACAGGGTTCTGAAAGAGTTGACTGAAGAGATTGTTAGCATGTTAGTCGTGATCTTTCAAGAGTCACTGGAGTTGGGATTAGTTCTGATGGAAACATCACTGCAATCTTTAAGAAGGGAGAGATGCAAGAGACAGGAAATGAAAGGCCGGTTAGCCTAACTTCAGTGGTCAGCAATATTCAAGCTTCCATTATTCAGGGCGAGGTCTTGGGTAACTTGAAAGCACAACATAAAATAGGACAAAGTCATTGTAATTTCCTTCAGGGAAAATCTTGCATGGCAAATATGTTGGAATTCTTTGAGGAAGTGAGGAGCAAGACACATAAAGGAGATGTTGTTTATTTGTATTTTCAGATGGCCTTTGAAGAGGTGGCACACATAAGGCTGAGTGCATGGTGTTTTGGGAAGGAATGAGCAGGGATAGAAGATTGGGAAACTGGTAGAAGGCAGAGGGGGCCTATTCTGGTTGGCTGCCAGGGATAGTAGTGTTCTGTAAGGGTTGGTTTTTATTTGCTTTTAATTCAACAATACAGCATGAAAGAAGCTGATTCTATGCTGCCCAATTAACATACCAACCGTGTAAGTTTAGGAGGGTGAGAGGAAAGTGGAGCATCCGGGAAAACCCCATGAAAGTCACGGGGAGAACTTACAAACTCCTTCCAGTCAGGGCAGGATTCAAACCTAGGTCATTAATGCTCTAATAGCTTTGCGCTAACCACAACACAAACCATGTTGGGTCTGCTGCTTTTTATGTATGTAAATTATTTAGTTTACAAGTCCTTGTGGCCAAGTTTGGAGATGATACGAAGATAGATGGAGGTGGTGGATAGTGTTGAAGAAGCAGGGAGTCTGCAGAGGAACCTAAGCAATTTGAGAAAATGAGCAATTAAGTGGCAGACGGAAAATAGCATACTACTTTTCATACATTTTAGTAGAAGGAATAAAGCCATGGATATTTTCTAAATAGCAGGAGAATTCAGAAAGTGGAGGTCCAAAGGGACTTGGGTGTCCTCATACAGGATAAAGGTTAACTTGCAAGTTGAGTCGTAATTAGAAAAGCAAATGCGCTAACAGCATTCATTTTGAGAAGACTAGACTATAAAAGCAAAGATGCAATGCTGATGCTTTGTGAGCTGTTGGTCAGACCACATTTGGAGAATTGTGAGCAGTTTTGGGCCCCATATCCAAGGATATGGTTCAGAAGAGATTTACAAGAATGATCCGAGAGATGAGAGGGTTGTCGTATGAGGGACGTTTGAAGGCTCGGGGCCTTTTCTTGCATGAGTTTAGAAAGATGAGGATGGATCTCACTGAAACATTGATCTATGTAAATATAGTGGGTTATGGGTATGATTAAGGAAAGGATTGGATTGCTGCGGAGTAGATTGACATAGGTCGGCATTGTGGGCCAAAGGGCCTGTACTATGTTGTAATGCTCTGCTTTATGCCAAATATAGAAAGGGATGGATAGAATGGTTATGGGGAGTCGAAGATCAGAGAGCACAGCTTCAGAAGAAAAGGATGTCACTTTAGAACAGAAATGAGGAGAAATTTTTTCAGCTAATGATTGATGAATGAGTTGAACTCGTTGCCACAGGCGGCTAAGCTGGACAAACCATTGAGTAGATTTGATGTGGAGGTTCATAGGTTCTTGATTAGGAAGAATGTCACAGGTTATGCGTAGAAGCCAGAAAAAGGGAGTTGAAAGCAAGAATGCATAAACCATAATTTGAATTCTGGAATGACTCAATGGGCTGATGGCTAATTCTTCCCCTATCTCATGGTCTTATTCCAAACAAATTTTGTTGTAAAACTGGAAAAGGAACGCCTTGTGAAATGGCAATTAATTTGGAACTGGTTTATCATACCATTATTGAAGCATTGGTATTGACGTAAATTAATAATATTGTCACAAATAGGAAAAGGTCTAGTGAGCTGTTTAACAATTTGTCAGCTATGTGACATTTTCACTGAACTGAAATATGTACTGATGTTCTCGGCATGCAATTAGAAAAGTTAATTTCCTACAAAATCAATGTTTTATCAAAATAAAGGTTTCTTTTTTTTCCAATTCTGAACTCTTTAAATGGCAACTGCTTAAAAAATGCTGAACCGGAATGTCGAAATCATTTGTAAAATAACAAGCATTGATCGTTCATTGATGTATGGAATGATCTACAGAGAATTCCTTTCTTAGCTGCTCTTTATAAAGTCTAACCATAAAGAAATGTTCCTTGTGAATGGACAGTGGATTTTCTGTCGACTCGATCCAAGCTGGGAGAGTGAGAAGGCTGCTGAGCTCTATTGGCTGACATCAATAAGATTGTCTGAATTATTGCCTTCAGTACAATAAATTTCTGTGTTCAATGATTAAATCTCAAAAATATATATAACTATTGCAGAAACATTGGTCCTTTAGGGAATCCATCTGCTTGTTTGGCTCTTGTACCATGTCAATGGGAATTGAGTATTTCTGACTATACCCTACAGATTTCCTCTGGGTTAAGTTTCTTGGCTTAGAATTTGTCTTAAATACTCAAGAACTGAGGTGCATTTGTAGTGTCCAATATCCACTAAAACATATTATAATTATAGTGAAATGTTAAAGCAAAACCCTATCTGCTGTCAGGAGGATGTAAAAGATCAGATAATTTTGTTGAAGTTCTTTTATGCTGTGAAAAATATATTGCACAATTAAGATTATCTGGTTTTTTAGTGGAAGTTTCCTGTGTGAATATTGTCTCCTGCATTTCCTGCAACATTGTTTTCACTTAAAGAGTTTTAGTGTGCTGCAAGGTACTTTTTACAAAGGATATATGCAACGCTATCTCATTTCCTTACCATGCTGATACCTTCAAGAAATTGAAACTTCACTTTGTAGGTTTGTAGCATTGATTGCCCCATATAGCCAACAAAAAGATAGGCATTGCAGGGACCCATGTGGGTATCCATGGTTACTGCCCCTTTGACTTTGATATTGGTATAAGCCAAAGTAAAAGTTATTGAAGGCAAGCACAAGCCGAGGAAGTGGTGGTGTTGGGGACTTGTGGGTCTATTATTGAGGAAGAAATGGAGGGCTTTGAGACTTTCAGTGTGGGGTATGGAGGTGTACAAGAGATTAGACATCTACAGTGAAAATGAGGCAGTCAAGTCCAGGGAACTGGAAGTCAGGTCTTTGGGACAGGGACTGCCCCTGAGGTTCAGAAGGGAAGGAGGGATAAGAACAGGATACTTGTAGTTGGGGACTCATTAGTCAGAGGGACAGATAGAAGGTTTGTGGGATGAGATCAGGGATCCAGGTTGGTCTGTTGCCTCCCTGGTGCCAGGGTCAGGGATATCTCTGATCGAGTTCATAGCATTCTGCAAGGGGAAGGAGAACAGCCAGGTCGTGGTCCATGTGGGGATCAATGACTTAGTTGGAAGTTGGGATGAGGTCCTGAAACAGGATTATGTGGTATTAGGTTGGAAGTTAAAAAACAGGACCTCCAAGGTAGTAATCTCTGGATTGCTGCCGGTGCCATGCGCTAATGAGGGTAGAAATAGGAGGATGTGGAGGATGAATGCGTGGCTAAAGAGATAGTGCAGGGGGCAAGGGATAAGATTTCTGGATCATTGGGATCTCTTCAGGGGAAGGTCGGACCTGTACAAAAGGGACGGACTCCACTTGAACTGGAGGGGGATCAATGTGCTGGCAAGCAGATTTGCTAGAGCTGTGGGGGAAGGTTTAAACTAGTTTGGCAGGGGGGTGGGGAACAGAGTGTGAGTGCAGTGTCAAGGGAGCATGGCCATCTAGATAGGAATAATAACGATAACAAAGGTAGAATGGAGATTAGGGTAAAAGGTAGAAAAGAGAATATATGTGAGGGTCATTCTCTGAAATGCATATATTTTAATGCAAGAAGCATAGTGAACAAGGTGGATAAGCTTAGAGCATGGACAGATACTTGGGGTCATGATATTGTGGCAATTAATGAGACCTGGCTACAGGAGGGGCAGAACTGGCAACTTAATATTCCAGGATACATTTGTTTTAGATGTGATAGAGCAGGGGGTAAAAAAGGGGGAGGAGTTGCTCTGCTTGTTAAGGAGGACATTACTGCCGTGAGGTGGCAGGATGGTCTGGAGGGATCGTCCAGTGAGGCTGTTTGGGTGGAATTGAGGGGAGAAGGAGGCATGAGGTTGCTAATAGGGGTGTATTGCAGACCACCAAATGGGCCAAGAAAATTAGAGGAACAAATTTGTAGGGAGATAACGTATATGTGTGAGAATCATAAGGTAGTGATCATGGGAGATTTTAACTTCCCTCACATTGATTGGGATACCCATACAGTTAGAGGCCTGGATGGGCTAGAGTTTGTTAAATGTGTTCAAGATTGTTTTCTAAATCAATTAGTAGAAGAACCGACTTGGGACGGTGTAATACTAGATCTCCTGTTAGGGAATGAGCTAGGTCAGGTATCGGTCATTAATGTTGGAGATCAAATTGGGTCTAGTGATCATAACTCTGTTAGTTTTCGGGTAGTTTTAGGGAAGAGCAAGGAGGGGCCTAAAGTTGAGATTCTGGATTGGAGAAGAGCAAATTTCAAAGGAATAAGAAGGGATTTGGGGAGTATTGAGTGGGACAGGATATTTTCAGGTAAGGATGTAAATGAAAAATGGAGGATATTCAAAAAAGAAATTTTGAGGGTACAGAGTAGATATGTCCCAGTGAGGATCAAAGGAAAGGGTGGAAGTCTTAGGGACGCTTGGTTTTCGAGGAATATTGGAAATTTGGTTAGGAGAAAAAGGGAGGTGTACAAGAGGTATAAAGAGCAGGGAGCTGAGAGTTTGAAGGAGGACTACAAAGAGTGTAGAAGGAATCTTAAGAAAGAAATTAGAAAGGCCAAAAAAAGGCACGAAGAGGCTTTGGCAGACAGAGTAAAAATATATCCAAAGGGTTTCGATAGATACATTAAAAGTAAAAAATTAGTGAGGGATAAAATTGGACCCCTTGTAGATAGCGAAGGTAGGCTGAGTGAGAAGTCAGAGGAAATGGGGGAAATCTTGAATGATATCTTTGCCTCGGTATTCACTAGGGAAAAAAAATATTGAACCAGTTGAGGTAAAGAAAAATAGTGGGGAGGTAATGAAGCATATAAGGATAACCGAGGAGGTAGTGATGGCTGTGTTGAAAAAGATAAAGGTGGATAAATCTCCGGGACCGGACAAAATATTCCCAAGGACACTCAGGGAGGCTTGTGGACAGATAGTGGGGCCATTAACAGAGATATTTAGGATGTCACTGGTCACGGGGGTAGTGCCAAAGGATTGGAGGGTGGCGCATGTGGTTCCGCTGTTTAAGAAAGGGTCCAAATGTAAACCTGGGAATTATAGGCCCGTGAGTCTGACGTCTGTGGTGGGCAAGTTGATGGAAAGTGTTCTGAGGGATGGTATTTACAAATATTTGGAGGTGCAGGGAGGGATTGATAGGGAGTAATCAGCATGGTTTTGTCAGGGGTAGATCATGCTTGACAAACCTGATTGAGTTTTTTGAGGGGGTTACAAAAAAGGTGAATGAAGGGAAAGCTGTGGATGCTGTCTATTTAGACTTTAGTAAAGCTTCTGACAAAGTTCCCCACAGGAGGTTAGGAAAAAAGGTGGAGGCATTAGGTATAAATAAGGAGGTAGGGAAATGGATTCAGCAATGGTTGGATGGGAGGTGTCAGAGAGTAGTGGTAGAAAATTGTTTGTCCAATTGGAGGCCGGTGACTAGTGGAGTTCCTCAGGGATCGGTCCTGGGTCCACTATTGTTTGTTATATATATTAACGATCTGGAAGTAGGGGTGGAGAATTGGATAAGCAAGTTTGCGGATGATACAAAGATTGGTGGTGTTGTGGACAGTGAGGAAGATTACTGTAGATTAAAAGGTGATTTAGGAAGGCTGAAGATGTGGGCTAAGAAATAGCTGATCGAATCTAATACAGATAAGTGTGAGGTGTTACATTTTGGAAAGGCAAATCTAAATAGGTCATATGCATTAAATGGTAGGCTACTGAGATGTGCAGAGCAACTAAGTTGTGATGAGTAAATAGTACCCTCAAGGCTGATACTCAGGTAGATGGTGTAGTGAAGAAGGCATTTGGAATGTTGGCCTTCATAAATCAGAGTATTGAATTAAAGAGTAGGGAGGTTATGATGAAATTGTACAAGGCATTGGTGAGGCCACATTTGGAGTACTGTGTACAGTTTTGGTCATCAAATTATAGGAAAGGTATAAACAAAATAGAGAGAGTGCAGAGAAGGTTCACGAGAATGTTGACAAGATTTCAAGGTTTGAGTTACAGGGAAAGGTTGTGCAGACTAGGGCTTTTTTCTCTGGAGTATAGAAGATTGAGGGGGGGACTTGATAGAGGTGTTTAAGATTTTAAAAGGGACAGACAGAATAAACGTGGATAGGCTTTTTCAGTTAAGAGTAAGGGAGATTCAAACTAGAGGGCATGGTTTAAGATTGAAGGGGGAAAATTATAAGGGGAACATGAGGGGAAATTTCTTTACGCAAAGGGTGGTAGGGATGTGGAATGAGCTTCCGGCAGATGTGGTTGAGGCGGGATCATTGGTTACATTTAAGGATAGACTGGATAGTTACATGGAGAGGAGAGGACTGGAGGGGTCTGGACCGGGTGCTGGTCAGTGGGACTAGGAAGTTGGGAATTTGTTACGGCATGGACTAGTAGGGCCGAACTGGCCTGTTCTGTGCTGTAAGTGGTTATATGGTTATATGGTTATTGAAATGTTGGTGGGCATGTGAGAGTTCGCAATGTAGGTAGGGAGAGACTGGATTGGGTGAATCAAAATCTCTGGGGCAGGAGCACGTGGAAACGATGGATCTATCAGGACAATTGGGCGTGTGGATATTTGCTAGGAGGTAGAGCCAGGCTGTGCGGTTTGGGAAGCAATGAGGTTAGAGGCTGTAGGAGGGAGATGACCAGAAGTGATGAGGTCAGAGATAGTGTATGTTAGTGCTTGATGTTTGTTTGGGGTCATGTTCAAGGGTGAGATTAGATTAAGTGAGGGGAGTGGTGAAGACAAGATGATTAATGTCTCAGCAGCAATTAGAAATAAAAATATCCATGAAGGCAAAAGCCCAGAACTGGTGTCCAAGAAGAGGAAAAATTCTTGAGGCTAGAGAAAAGGTAGAATGCTGAAGAAAAGCACAATGCTGGAGAAAATTAGTGGGTCACACAGCAGACATGAAAGTGCAAACCTAAAGATACATAGCCAATATTTAGGGCCTGAGCCCTTTATCAGGTGTGAGTAAAATGTAGGCAAACACCTGAATAAAATGGTGAAGGGAGGGGAAGGGCAAGGAGCACAGGCCCAGAGGCAAGATGTAATAACTAGTTAAAGGAGGGAGGGGACAAGAGAAATCAGGGTGAGGGTGTACCTCTCTGAATGAAAAGGGAAGAAGATGGTGAGCTCGAGGAAAGGAGATAGTGGAATAGGGAAGTGAAGGAAAACAGGGAATTTTCTAGCAAAAACCAGAGAGGTCAATGTTAATACCATTCAATTGAAGAGTGCTCAGATGGAATATTAGGTGATGCTCCTCCAAGTTATGGGTGGACTTGGTTTGGCAGTCAATTACGCCATGTTAGCGAAGGAGTGGGGCATAGAATTGAAATGGTTGGCCAATGGTTCTCAATGGAAGAACCGAATGAAGTTGATGTCCCCTACAGATTCACAGGTGAAATTTTGCTTTACTCGGAAGGACTGTTTGGGGCCCCAAATGCTGGTGAGGGAGAGGGTGTAGGCGCAAGAGTGCAAACACAATGAAACCTCATGGCGCAAACATCATGTGGTCACAGGGGAAGGTGGCAAGGTTGCGAATAGTGGGAAAGAATGAGTCATGGAGGGAGCGGTCCCTATAGAAAGCGGAGTGGGGAAGATGTATCTGGTGGTGAGATCATTATAGGTGGCAGAAATTGCGGAGGAAGGAAAGGAGAACATCTTGGATGATCTGGAATGGAAGATCTCATCTTGGGAGCCAATGTGACAGAGACGGAGGAATTAAGATAAAGGAATAGGATCCTTCCAGGTGACACGGTGTGAAGAAGTAATTGTGGGAGTTGGTAAATTTGTAGAAATGTCTGTAAAAATGTTGTCTCCTGAGATAGAGATAGAGATGGACCAAGTGAATTTGAGTTCAGGGAGAAAGTTGGCAGCAAAGTGGATAAAGTTGACAAGCTCATCTTGGGTGCAGGAGGCATCACCAATATAGTCAATCAATCTAGCGGAGGAAGGGTTGAGGCTTGTATCATGGATTGATCCACAAAGTAAACAAAAGGCATACATTGCTGGGGCCTCCGCAGGTACCCATGACTACCTATTAAACTTGGATGAGTCAAAGGAGAAATTATTGAGGCTGAGAACAAGTTCAGCCAAGGTGGATGAAAGTGGAAGTGGAGGGAAGCTGGTTCGATCTGTGTTAAGAAAAAAATGAAGTGTTTTGAGACCTTCAGTATGGGGCTGAGAGATTAGATGTCCATAGTGAAAATGAGGTGGTCAAGTTCAGGGAATTGGAAGTTATTGAAGTGATGGAGGGCATGTGAGTTATCACAGATATAGGTAGGAAGGTTCTGGACTGGGGGGAAAAATGGAGTCAAGGTAGGATGATGCCAGTTCAGTGGGGCTAAAGCACAAGGAAACAATGGGTCCACCAGGACAATTGGTTTTGTGGATTTTGGGTCAGAGGTGGAACAGGGAAGTGCTGGGTTGGAAAACAATGAGAATGTAGGATTGGGAGAGAGATGACCAGAAGTGATTAGGTTAGAGATGGTACGTGAGACTGTGGCTTAGTGTTCTTTCATGGGGTCCTATTGAAGTGGTAAGTAAAAGGAGATTTCTGAGAACTGTCATCTCAGTAGAGGTCAGTGCATCAGACCACAAAAGCACCACCCTTGTTTGCAGGTTTAATAGTGAGGATGGGATTTGTACAGAGAGAGTAGGGGCAGTGTGTTCAGAGGGGGTGAGATCAGAATAAGAGAGGGGAGTAGTGAAGACTGTTAATGTCTCAGCGACGATTGGAAAGCATACAGCTGGCCAGGACAAGGTGTTCAAGAGGAGAAAGAAGGTATAAAGTAGGAGAATGGGTCTTTAGTGGTGGGTGGAGTATCATGCTGGAAGAAGTGAAGGTGGAGATGACAGAAGAAGAGTTCAGCATTGTGGTGTGCAGGTATCTGCATCAACAGAGGCCTCAGGGTGTCTGGTGCATGGGTGGTCGGGACCTGAGTGAGCGGCTGAGGCGTCAGGGGCAATGGCCTCTGAGTGGCAGAGCCCAGGTTGGGGTTAGAGGCCCTGGGAGCTCTGTTCTGTGGGTGGCCGGGACCAGGTTGGAAATCCGTGTCAAAGTCATTGGGAGCTCCAGCCAGCAGGCAGCTGGGGCTGAGGTGAGAACTCATGATGGAGGCATCAGGAATTCAGGTTGATGGACAGCTGAGGCCAAGGCAAGAGTTTGCGATGGAAACGCCAGCACGTGGGCAACCGGAGCCGAGGTGGAAACCTGCATTGAGGAGTCAGGGGAGTTGGGGGAGAGATGAGAGGATCAGAGTGGTAGGGAATGAAAAGAAAGGAGAGTTCACAGCATTTGCAGATTTTCTTGCTTAGCTCAGAGTAGATTGAGGGTGAAGAATAGGAAGAGTTATGGGAGAATTGGGAAGGGTAAGGAGTGGTGGTGAGAGGAAAGGGGCAGTGGAAGCATCCATGATACGTGGACAGTGGGATGTGTCGTATCTCTGCTTCACTTTCCTGCCATCCTGCTCACGTTGGAGAACTGAGCATCGACCGATTCACTTCAAGAAACTTTTTGTCAATTTAGTCTGAAATAGTTAAATCTTTATCCTGACCCTGTGCCTTCATATTTGTGAGTCTCCACCCTGAGAAGTCTCAGAGTTCGAGCATTGTTTGTTTCAATGAAATGACGTCCTTATAAATGTTAGTGATTGTAGACTAATAAATGCCTGTCAAATTCAGATGAGGGAAAAGAAGTGATTTTTCTTTTCAGAGCAGCGGTAAGTGCAGTGTACAGGATGGGAAGATGGTTGGTGGGATTTTTCAGTTGTCAGCTTAAATGGAAAGAGCAGGGAGAGAGGAGAATAAGGGATGGCATATCTTCTCAGGGAGGTGGGGGTGAGAGCCTTGATTGGTACTTTGGATAGTGTCTGGTACAATGGGATAACTTGTGGACTTGGGAATTCAAGTCTGGGAAACTGTCAAGAGAGGGAATAGTGAAATAATGGGGTAATCAATTCAAGAAATAAAAAATAAAAGCTGCCTTGACTAGGTGGTCCATTAACAACTGAGTTTGTGGATAAACTTGCAACATTGCTTTCCAAAATGGCATATGTACCACAGATGTTCCATCTCTGTGTTTATTATGGCAGAAGTTGTACTCCTTATGTCTGCACTCACTCGACATACTGCCAGGACCAAAGAAAAGAGAATTAATGAGACACTACCCTCCAGTCTTGGAGGACTACTAATGCCTTTTGAAGTTCGTGATTGGATAGATGTACTGAAAGCAGATCTCGGTGTGGGGGGAAGGGGCGGTTTGGAAAATATTTGCGTGTTGTGGATGAAGGAGAAAGCTATTCATTTTCAGTGGACCAGAGTAAGAAGTCTGGAAAAAAAAAATCACAGGCTCAGTTGGCCAAAGGGCCTGTTTGTTTCTCTCCCCAAATCTCAACTGGAGGTGAGCGTTCTAAATACTCTTCTGCAAAGGCAGACTTGCAATGCCTCCCAGTGCATTGTGTAACTGGGCAAAGTCTAGGGCTATAGCCAAAATCTTCCAAGTACCTGTTGTGCCTGGATGAGAGCAGACCACAAGCTGTGCATTTCTTTTAGAAGAGGCAGTGGAGGTTGTGTGACTTGCCCTATCCATCTGTACACTTTAGCACAGCATTTGTGAATTGCTTGGCTTGGGTCATGGATTGTGGCCTCTATTCATGTTGAACCAAATGTAAAATTCCATTATGTTATGATTACTGTTTCCCAGGGGCCACTTTATAATGAGATAATTAATTAACATTTTTGCATTGTACTTGATCTGAAAGAACCTGTTCCTTACTGACAAACATGCTGATCCAAAAATCCTAGCGAAGGGTACTTTCTCTTTCCTTTTTAGGAGGTTCGTATATGTTTTATAAAAGTTTTATTGCCAAGTTTGCTTTTTATTAAAAAATTCTTTAGGTGTAACATTTTAGTTAATGTTTACTTCTCATTAGCCCCTTTTCCATTGGCACCTTGTCCCAAGAAGTAACGGGGAATTAACTGGAACAGGGTCCAGTGGAAAAGGAAAACAATCAGCACACTGGCATCAGATGATGTCAAATCGTGCCAGGGATTGACGGCCTCTACCCCCATTCATATCCCTGGCGTCAGTTGATGCCAGCATGCTATTTAAACCAGTGGAAAAAGCACAACTTCCATCCATTCTATTCCATTCAAAAGTAGAAAAGCAGTCAGTGTCCCGATTAAAGGTGGCCCAGTGGAAACAGCACAAATGGCTTCCTATCCTGGGACAATGCACAGCCAATTAACTGGGATGCCAGTGAAAAAGAGGCTAAATTGGCTCTTGCTGTCAAGCCTCCACCCTGTATTTGATCCAAGAAGTACACCTTACAGATGGAGGTGATTAGGATGCATTGTACATTATACATGGCCAGGAAACTTTTTATCAACCAGCACCTGCCTTGGAAGATTATAAACTTTGTGTCAGTAAAACATTTATTTCAATCATGAAAAAAATTGAAGTTTTAATCTTTAAAAACTAATTTTTCAAATGTCTTTGTCTACTCTAATGAAATGGTCTAACGGCATGCATTTATTGAATAAAACAACCATTAGTGCCTAACGTTCAGAGCAGCTAGATTTACGTGAAGATTGGAGGAGGACAAAATGGTGGCAGTAGAGGCGTAGTGGGGGTGGAGAGCTCCCCATAAAAGGATTAGAAATGTTTTCTGTGGGCACCCACAGAAGAGAGACAGGATAATTTAGAGAACAGTGAAGAGAGAAAAAAATGAAGAAAAAAGCAAAAATAGTAAGAGGGGAAAGTGAAAAAGCTTACCTCATGGCAGAGAGAGCGAAGCTGAGGAGGGCCCTCCCCAGAGGCTGAGGATGGTAACGGCTGCAACATTGGTACCTGAGCAGGGACCTTCCCGTTAGGAGGAGAGCGCACAGGGGGAGGTGAGTGAGGGCAGCCTGTGGGAGGCTAGCCCAGGAAGGTGCCCAGTGAGGACGGCAATCGGGGAGCCGGGAGCGCAGTTGGGCACGGGAGACTCAGCAGCGCAGGAAGGAGGAGGTCAGGCCAGGATGGAGAGGACAGCAACAGATATACTGCTGACAGTAGTGAGGACAGGAAGCTTGGAGGCTCGAGGTGGGGGGACCTGGGTCGAGTGGGAGGAGATGTCGATGTCGGCGGTGGCAGGAGGAGTAGAGACGCAAGAGCGGCAGAACCATGTCGAGTTTTGGATGGCAGCAGTGGAGGGAAACCTGGAGGCTTAGGATCAGGGGAGTCAGATGCTGGCAGCGGCAGAGAGAAGGAATCCATGGGCTGGGAGGAGAGGTGACAAGGAAAGTGAAGACTTACCTGGTAAGATCGCTCCGACTAGCAGACGAGAGGAGGTTGGGTCTGGGGCGTCTGAGGCGTAGGGCCTGATAGGCTCCAGGGACAACATGGCCAGAGGGAGAATGGTGAGAAAGATGCGTGGTGGGATGGCCTAGAGTCAGAAAGCGAGTTGGAAGAAGATGAAGAAGAAGAGCGAGAAGGTGAAAGAAAGACAGTATATGGTAACGGAAGACTGTCAAAAGAGGTAGAGGGTTTGATGCCCTTTGCAAGGGAAAATTAGAGGCCATTGAGCAAATTTAAAAGGACACTGGTGACAGGACAAGGGGAATGATTAGACTGCCTAATGGAAAAGGTAACGGAACAGAGGAAAGATTAGATGTGGGAGAGAATGAAATGGTTGCATGGGAAAGGGATAGAGTAAAGATGTGGGAGAGAATAGATATGTTAGAGAATATTAATAGGAAGATTAAGATTGAGGGGGTGAAGGAGGGTAAGGAGTGGAGAGTCAAGGTAGATTCCCTGCAAAAATAGATACCAGATATACTGGGGAAGGATAAAATAGGAAACAATTTGGAAATAGAGTGGGCCACACCAATGACCACACTCTATCCTGGTGAGACTCCTGCGTTGTCAGGATAGAGAGGATTTTGAGGACAGCGGCGGTGCGGGCAAAAGCAAGGGGGATGTCCTATGGAATATGAGCAGGGGAAGGTCCTATTCTATCCAGACATAAGTGTGGCATTGTTGAAGGACAGGAAGGAGTTTTATTCGGTTTTTTAAAAAGTTTGAAACAAAAAGGAAGTGAATTAAACCTCCTTCACCTTGCAACGTTGAAGATGGTAAGGGTGAGAGGGGAAAGAAGGTTTTTTAAGGACCCAAAGGAAGCAATGGACTTTGTAAGAATCCTACGAGACTAAAGAACAATGAAAATAAAGGGTAAAGAGTGATCTGGGGGAAGAAAGGATTGTAAATATTGAAAGTATGGTGATTATGGAAGGGCTATGTTTCTTTATACAGTGTTAATGTTTAAAGAAGATTATATATGTAAAATAAAAAGGAGATACGGAGTGTTCACAGAAGAGGAGGGAAAAATAAATGGAAGGTGGGAGTGTTGGACATTTCTCAAAATAGAGGGAGATTGGCACTAATAACTTGGTTGTTCGTGCTGGGGAGGGTAAGGGCAAATTTGGGGGGAGGAAGAAGTGTTTTTTTCTGGTAAATTTTTTTTGTTTGGTTTTGGAATATGGGGTTTAGTTCTGTTAATTTAATTAGTTTTTGTTTGGAGCATGAATGCCTGTGCCAAGGATCTATGGAAGAGAATCAGTATGGAGGTCAAGTATCAGGGGACAAGGCGGAGGGGAAGGGCATAATGGTCTGAGGATAATGGACAAGTCCATTAAATTTGTGAGTTTTAATGCAAATGGGAGATTAAGAGAAAAAGTCTTGGCACACCTAAAAAAAAAGATGCAGGCAGACATAGTGTTTTTGCAGGAGATCCACCTTACAGAACAAGAGCATTTAAAGTTAAAGGGGGGGGGTGGGTGGGTGGGTCAGGTGGCAGTACACTGGATAAACTTTTGAGACCTTAAATTCAGCTGAAAATCCAATCTGCGCTGATCTGGCATATAAGTTGACCCTTGAAAAGCTGATTCGGTGTATGTCGACCCTTGAAAAACCAAAAAAAAAACACTGACGCTGACAGATTTTCATTATTTTTATTAAAAACAACACAATTAGCACCCTTCAAAATCTTTCTCATTCCAATTGTCTGAAGCAAAGATGGCGGCAAGCACATCCATACTCTCATTGTTTAAATAGTCATATGGGACCCAAGTCTGTATCTGTTGAAGCGGTTTCAGCTTCATCATCAGTGTCCCACAATAAATCATCCTACGTCCCATCAATTGCACAAGAGATATTGGACTTTTTAAACTATTTTATTACAGTCTCTACTTTAACTTTGTCCTATGCCTTGAGCATGAAGTTGCACAGCATATCAAGTGATGCAGCACGCATTGCCCTGCCTTTTGTAAATGACTTTTCTGCACTTGACACCATGTGTTCCATTCCTCGCGCACATGGTCTTTTAAAAAAAATATTTAATTTTTCAAATTACAGACAAAAAAATTACTATAACCCCTCCCTCCTATAACACAAGAAAAAAAACCCACTAAAAATCCTAAAAAAAAAACTTCCCCCAATCCCCCCCCCCCAAAAAAATAAAAATAAAAATCAATATTCCCTGATTGGTGTGCCAAACTTATTAAAATTAGTTAATATCTATGACCATATATTTTGAATATAACCCCACATCAATAAAGAAAGAATAATTGTTTTTCACATTATATTAATTTTTCTAAATGCAAACAAGATTGTAATTCATTATGCCATCTTTGCAAATTTAGTTGTACATCATTCTTCCATGTAACAGCTATACATTTTCTTGCTACTGCTAAAGCTAACTTTAAGAAAGCTAAATATGGTTTAAGCATTCTTAAATCATATGGGGCCTTATCATATCTCAATAAACATAACCTTGGATCCAACCGATTATCCATTTTAAACAAATCTCTCAAAAATTTTATAATTTCCTCCCAAAAATATTTAATTTTCTTACATAACCAAACTGAATGTATAAAAGTACCTATCTGTTCTCTACATCTAAAACATAAATCTGTTATACTAAATCCATAGCTTTTCAATTTCTCAGGAGTTAAATATAATTGGTGCAAAAAATTATAATTAACCATATTATAATCTCACATTAATTAATTTTGTAACACTATCAACACACATTTGTGACCATTTTTCCTCTGCCAATACAATATTTAAATCTTTTTCCCATTTCTCTTTAATTTTATGCATATTTACTTTTTCAATTTTTTCCTGCAACAATCTATACATATAGAAATAAAACCTTTTTCACTTTTATCTTCAATCAGTAATTCAAATTTTGTTTGACTTGGCAAATTTATTTCCTTACCATAACTCTTCTTTAAAAATTCTCGAAATTGATAGTAAGCAAACAAAGAATTTGACGCAATACCATATTTCTCCTGTAATCTATTAAATGAAGAAAACTTCCCTGCTTCAAAACAATCTATAACATTTACTATTCCCTTATTTTCCCAATCCTTTAAATAAGGACTATTCAATGAAAAAGGAATTAATTTATTCTGATATATTGGTGATCTTATTGAAATCATCTTTTTATGCCCTATAATTAAATTACGATTATACCAGATATTCATTATATGTCGTTAAACTGGCAAATCAAATTTCTTTAACAATAAAGGATTCCATTTATAAATAAAATGCTTAATGTGATCCATCTCTATCTTAGCCCACCTAGGAGGTTGTTCAGTGTTAAATAATCTCTTAATAAATTTCAACTGAGTTGCTTTATAATAATTATAAAAACCAGGTAATTGCAAGCCACCTAATTCATATCTCCAAGTCAATTTTTGTAAAGAAACTCTTGATAATTTACCCTTCCATAGAAATAGCCTAATTACCTTATTTATTTCCTTAAAAAACTTTTTCGGTACCAAACATGGAATAGTTTGAAAAAAAAATACTGTACTCTTGGATAAATATTCATCTTTATACAATTCACTCTTCCAATTAATGTCAATGGTAAATCTTTCCATTTGTCTAAATCAATTTTAATCTTGTTTAATAAAGGTACATAATTTAAATTAAACACATCTTTATAATTTTTATTTACAACTACTCCTAAATATTTAATTTTATTTGACCATCTTAATTTAGTATTTTGTCTACAGTATTTATAATCTTCTTCCATTAATGGTAAAATCTCACTCTTTTCCCAATTAACCTTATATCCCGATAATTTACCATATTTATTCAATAATTCCTGTAATGACTTTATGAAACCTTTGGATCAGTTAAATATATCAAAACATCATCTGCAAATAAACTAATTTTATATTCATTTTCATTCACTCTAATTCCCCTAATACCTAAATCTTGTCGAACTGCCTGAGCTAAAGGTTCAATCACTAAAGCAAATAAAGCAGGACAACCTTGTCTTATAGAACAGACAAATTAAAAGAATTTGAAATCTGACCATTCGTTAACATCCTTGTTGTAGGTCCCGCATATTAACCCAACCTCTTTATAAAAAAAAGGACCAAAATTAAATTTTTACAATACTTTAAACAAACATTTCCATTCCACATGATCAAATGCCTTCTCAGCATCTAAAGATACAACCATTGGTTAATTATTTTGTTGCTTTGCACATTAATTAATGAAATCAAATTAACTATATTGTCAGCTGAGTATCTGTCTTTAACAAAACCTACCTGATCAATATGAACCAGTTTTGGTAAATAATTCATTAATCTATTGGCCAAGACTTTTGCCACAATTTATAGTCAATATTTAACAATGATATCAGTCTATGATGATACTTTTTAACAGATTTCTATCTTTTTTTGGTATAACTGTAATCAATGCTCTTGAGAAAAAATCTGGAAATACGCCTGTTTCAGTTGCTTGTTTCATCTATATATAACAGAAATAGTAAATCATTAAACTCTTTATAAAACTCACCGTAAAACCATCTTCTCCAGGAGATTTCGCATTAGGCATCGATTGTAAAGCTACCTTCAATTCTAATTCAATAAATGAAATATCTAAATTCTTTACTTCTGCTTCATTCAGCATTGGTAAATTTAAATTATCTAAAAATAAATTGATTTGATCAATATCTTGAATACCTTCTGATGTATACAGATTTTCATAAAATTAAAAAAATTCATCTTTATATCTTTTCATTTATAAGTAATTTCTCCATTCTTCCTAATAGCATTAATTGCCCTTGATACTTGCTCAATTTTAAGTTGCTATGCCAAAATCTTGTGTGGTCTTTCTCCCAATTCATTATAACATTATTATCAATTATTATCAACCTCAGTTTCAATTTCTCATGTTTATATGTTTGTATTGTAGCGTGATTTAAATTTAGATAACTGTATCTTATCATCCTCCATACATTTTTCTCCAGACCTTCAATTTCTTTCTCCAAATTTGAACTTTCTAATTGATACTGTTTTTTAAAATTTTTGTTGTATTAACTAATAATTCTCTTAAATATGCTTTTAAAGCATCGCACAAAACAAACAAACTTTGAACTGAATTTTGATTCATTTGTAAATAAAAATTAATTTGATCTCTTATATATTTAACAAAATCTGGTCTCTTCAATAATATTTCATTAAACCTCCATCGATAAGCTGTCACTACCAATTCAGTACTTAAACATCTGATTAACAATAATGAATGCTCTGACAATAATTTACTTTTATATTCTGCTAAATTAAATCTACCTTGTAAATGTGCAGAAATCAAAAATAAATCTATTCTAGAAAAAGAATTATGTCAAGTTGAATAAAATGAATAATCTTTGCACATGGTCTTTGAATGGCTTATTCAAGCAGATATTGAGAGGTTGCAGTATAGATGTCAAACCTGCGATGACCTCCATGTAAGTATTATTTAGTACTAATCTACTTTTTGTGGTCTCAGTTAAGAGCCTACGAAACATATCCCAGACCAGCAAACTCCGTTCTTTGCATGAACCACCTGGCCGGATGTTCCACACATTGTCTCTCCATAGTTTTACTCTATTTTCATCCATCCATCCTTTTTCATGAAAATGTACAAAAATACCTGCAGGGATTTTCATTTTTGGTTTAATTTTGCATTTGAAGATTACCATGGATCTTAACTTTGTCCTGTCAGCCATGAAAGGTAACACCACAGTAAACCTGCTCCCTTTCGTGGCCTGTACTTCTGGTTTGCACAGTTTTAACACTTTTCCATTCCACTGTCATGTCAAAATTCATAGGGTTTCGTCCATGTTTCCAATACTTACCATTGCAAACTGGTGTTTCTGCCGGTTCCATATAATAAACTGGTGAAAACGTACAGCTTTATGATCAAGATCTTTTGGTAGTTTCTGTGCAATTTTTGTTTTTTGGCATAATACCAGATCTTTCCTGTTCATGAAACAATTGCACCAGCCTACTGTAGCCTCAAAATCATCACTGAGGTCTCGGTGTGACTTGGCCCACTGCAGTGCAAATGTTCATACTTTATTTTGGGTGACTATGTAGCAATCTTGCCATTCTGCAACATGATTTTACAACTCTGGCCAGCGAGTAATTCTGTTTCTCAAAGAACATTGGATTTTTGGTATTTTTCTTAAAGTCTTTCCTTTCTTTCTTCACTCTCACCAATTTCTAATATACATCAAATATTCTTGCAGCAGCGCAGCTGTTAATTTTCTTGACCATTTCTATCACTTTCAACTTAAAGCTCGCTTCGTATTTTCCTCACATGCTACGTTGTGTCGATGGACCCTCCATGATAGCTATCACCTCCAGCCACTGCCCACCAGATCAATCCACGTGATCTATAGGGGGGGGTTGATAAATATGCCGGTCGACGGCCCATCTCAGACTGCCAGAAAATGGGGTTTGACTTGTATGCCAGATATACCATAAACCCTTAAAATTAGGCTGAAAGCAGGGGGGTGGGGGAGGGGTGGGCTGGTGGTCGATGTACACCAGTCAACTTATACGCTGAAATATGCGGTAGCTTAAATGACTACTATAAGTTATCACTGAATTGATAGTAGAAAATTGGGGCAATTGATCTTCATCTGAGAGAGAGCAGATTCAGGGAAATAAGCAGGAATGGGATTGATGCGATCATTCAGATAGCCAGCATTGACAACATTCTGGAAATTCTGAATATAAAATGCCTTCATAATTTTCTTTGTTCAAGTTGAAAGACCTGTTTTCAAGTTGAGCCATGAACCAAATATAAAATACCATTACATTATTACTGTTCCCCAGGGCCCGCTCTATAATGTAATTATTAATTAACTTTGTTGCACTGTACTTGATTCAAAAGAACTTTTTCTTAACTAGCATAAATTCCAGAAATCCATCACCTATGCATTCCAGGAATTCATCCCAACATTGTTATTATGAATTAAGTTTGCCTACTCCACTTGGATGCTGAAGTTCCCAATGAATACTGTTTTTCTCCTATTACCTGCAAAGCTGGACACAAAGGTCCAAATCACCCCCTTTCCAATGTTGTAAAGCTCTGTTACTTCAACGTGAATTTGGGTGCTGATTTTTTTTAAATGGTGGATATTTGTCTACACATCTTTATCCAAATCCTTGTTACAGTATTCCCTATTCTTTTCCTTCTCGTTCAGTCCTAGATTCCAGCACCCAGAACAATAAAGATGATCATCTTTTTATGATGTTGAAAGCAGTTGTCTGTGATTGCCTACTCTCTGCCTATCACTTTGGTGTGTAAAGATTTTGGTTTTCTTGCCTTCAAAAAAATTGCACTTTGAGAAACTGAAATAACTACGTTCAAAATTAAGCGTTATGTGAATCTAGATTTCCTATTTTGAGAAGTTGCTTTTGCAGAAATATACAAAGAATTCACTGAAACCAGGTCCAGGATCCTCTCCGTGGCACTAGGGTATGAATCAAGTTAGTTCTAATAAGTTCATTAATTATGACACACACCACCAGGTTCATCCAAATGGGTTTAAAGTGGAAAAAGAGATTTGTTTAAACAGTTTCTCAGGCAGAGGAAGCAACCTTATAATTTTTTTCCTCCATACAAAAAATGTAGCTCTGTAGCAGCTCAGTTGTACTGCACAGTAATAGGACCTTTGCTGTGACTTGACCATGTTGACTAAAGTGCCATCCATGTGATCTAATTTTTCTGTATTTGACCTTTCCCTTTTCTTCCTAAATACCTGACTGAATGCTTTTTAAATTTGTTAATTGTACCTTACTCTAAAGCCTCCTTGGGCAGCTGGTTCCATATACCCCTTGCACTCTCTGTAAAATTTGCCCTTCCAATCTCCCCTTTATCTTTACACGTATCCTCTAGTTTTTTTTTACACAGAAATCACACGATATTGCTGCAAGGAAGACCTGGCTTTAAGCCCATTTTGATCATTTACACTGAACTGAACAAAGCCGGCATAATGCCAGGTCAGTGTGCCTTTTTACACAGCAAGCCGGCATTCTGGGAGCAAAAGAGGCGGGATGTGTAACTCAACAGCGTCGGCATCTAGCGTCACGTATAATATACCGTATTTGTCAGCATGTTAGACCCACTTTTTTTTTTCCAAAACAATGGCTCAAAAATATTCCCCCGGTTTTGTATGGAAAGTTGAAATTAGGGTGATAATGGTGAGTAACGCCGAGAGTGATCATCGTTGCTGAGTGGCTCACAAGCATCACCACTATTGGTTCCCGCATGGTTCATTGGTATGTTGAGAAAGTGTCAGGTTCGAGAGAGATGAGTCTGGACACAAGGTTTTATTAACACACAAGAATTCATAAAGAGTGTGTGAAAATTGTGGTGGGAATAGAGCACGCATGAGCACAATTTATAAAAGAGCATGGGAAAATACATGGACAATTTAAAACATGCACACAGAATTTATAAAAGAGCGTGTGAAAATACAAGCACAATTTATAAAACAGCATGCAAAAATACGGGCACATTTTAATAAAACGTGTGCATAACATAAAAGAGCGTGGGAAAATCTACAAGTATTGATCTATAGCAGTGGATTTCAAACATTCTTTCTACTCCCATACCACCTTAAGGAATCCCTATGCCATAGGTGCTCTGTGATTAGTAAGGGATTCCTTAAGGTAGTATGTGGATGGGGGGAAAAAAGGTTTAGAACTATTGCTCTGGACCCAATTGTTACTGAAGTATTTTGCTTGAGAAAAATTCTCATTGGCCCATTTCCTTTGGAGTTATGAAACCGTGCACATAACGAGTCAATTAAGGATGATTAGAACAATGGTTTTCAAACTTTTTCTTTCCACTAACATACCACCTTAAGCAATCCTTTCCTAATCACTGCTATCTATTGTTGGGGACTGGGGCAGGCTATCAGGGGTGAGGGGGGGAAAGCAGGGCAGTGGGCTTCAGACTGTTCAAACTGAGGACAAACCCACAAACCAGTTTGCTCACAGCATAAGGTGACTACAGACCACCTGGGGACAGCTGAGAGCAGGGCGGTGGGATCAGTGTGGGGGTTGGTCTTTTATCACAATGCCACTCCTTAACACGAATCTCTCCCTTAATATCTGGTCTGTCAGTGACTGTCTTGAATATATTCAGTAACTGAGCAATCACACCGTCCTTCTTCTGAATCCCAGACTCAGTACCCTTTGATACCTACTTTTTGTATCTTATTCATGAATGATCAAGCCCTATTTTGAAAGAACAACAATCACCCCACATCTGTCCTGTCAATACCATGAATTATGCACTTGTGTATTAAATCTCCTCTCATTCTCCCAGTAACACATCAGTACGACACCCACCTAACGAAACAGTGAGTCTAGTAGAAGATGCATCACTATTTCACCACTATCTCATTTCATCTCCAGGTCCAGCCATTTCATCTACAGCTCATTTCAGACTTCTGCATTGATGGAAGCATCCATAGACATCTGAGATGAGCTAAACCCCAAGTGCCTGCTGTTCAGAGATATTCCTTAGTGAACTACTCGCTGTCAGCCAGATTGATTCTCCCTTTTACTTTTGCTGTATAATTTCAGGCTGCCAGGAGAGCACAGGACAGCAGTATTATTATTAAAAAGACTATTTCTGTTGTCCTATTTGCATGTTTTGTCCAATTTTTAAATGCTTACCCATAAATACACTAAAAAAAATGATACACATTAAAATCTTTATTTGGTTCAGGATTGCCCTTTTACACAGATTGCATTTCGGGGCTGATATTGTACCTGCTGTTGGAAAAATGTTGGGACTGGAATGACCCCACCATTCCATGTCATTGCTTTTTAGGCAGTAGGCGTAGTGTAAAAAAGCTGCAAATATCCCAGAAAGAAGCAGCTGTGTCAAAGTCTCTTTAGACTCCCATATGCTAGGAATAAGGCTGAATATCTGCCCTGAGGTAAACAAGAGAGTTTACATTTGCTTGGTTCAAGAGCAGCACATGAAAAATGCTGGAGAAACTCGGCAGATTAAGCAACACGAAAAAAGGCTCAGGCCCAGAAAGTAGATTGCATTTTACTTTCTATGGATGCTACATGACTTGCTGAGTTACTCTTGCATTTTTTTGTACGGAATATCTACCCTAAACAGGACGTCAAGTGCTGAAGAGCTGGCTCTGAATGGGCAGAGGCCGACAGCATCGAACCCACGCTGCTGAAGATCCAACTGCGCTGGGTAGGTCACGTCTCCAGAATGGAGGACCATCGCCTTCCCAAGATCATGTTATATGGCGAGCTCTCCACTGGTCACCGTGACAGAGGTGCACCAAAGAAGAGGTACAAGGACTGCCTCCAACCGTGCATCTTGGCGCCTCACAGTTCGGCGGGCAGCAACCTCCTTTGAAGAAGACCGCAGAACCCACCTCACTGACAAAAGACAAAGGAGGAAAAACCCAACACCCAACCCCAACCAACCAATTTTCCCCTGCAACCACTGCAACCGTGTCTGCCTGTCCCGCATCGGACTTGTCAGCCACAAACAAGCCTGCAGCTGACGTGGACATTTACCCCCTCCATAAGTCTTCGTCCGCGAAGCCAAGCCAAAGAGAAAGATCTACCCTAACTTTGCCTGTCATTTTATAAATCTCTTTAAGTTCACCCCTCAGTCTCCAGTGAAACAATTGCATGTAATCCAATCTTTCTTTGTAACTAAAGCTCTCCATTCCTGGCAACAACCTGGTGAATTTCTTCTGCAATCTTTTTATTTCCACATCTTTTCTTCAGTGTGGAGGACCAGAAATGCATACAGCATTCTAAACATGTGGCCAAGGCATTGTCCTGTGCATCTGCTGCTTGAAAACTGATGTTGAGAATGGTTTTATGATGACAGGCAAGACTGAAATATTTAATGAATAAGATACAAAAATTACTGTGATGCAGTAATGGAAAGGCAGGATATTCGAAATGGCAAAGCAGCAGAACGTAGATTCTGTTTGGGGGTCCAAGATGGTGGCGGAAGGGCAGTAAGTGGAACTTAGATCTCCCCAGAGAACAGAAAATAAAAGGAAGATTCACCAAGGAAAAAAACACCCAGGAAGGAAGAAGACATTGAAAAAAATACAAGAGTGAAAGAAAAATGAGCAAAAGACCAAAGATAACAAATTCAGGAAGAACAGAAAAATTGGAGAATGGAGGCTCACTTCATGGCAATCAGGATGAAGAGTCCGACCTTTGGCCTACCCAGAAGCTGATGGAGCAGGAGTGGAGCCCCAGACTACCCAGCTGGAGGAGAGCTCACCCAGAAGGGTGAGCAAAGGCAGCCTTTACAAAGCTGACTCACGAAGCAGTTGAGGGAGAGCCACGATCAAAGCAGCAGAAGGACTGTCAGGAACACACGATGAGGGGGCCTGCAAATGACGGGAACAACTCAGCCTGCTGAAATGGCAGCAGGAAAGGAGCCACAGACCAACGGGAAAAATAAAACTCAACTGGTAAGGCCAATTTATCCAGGGGCTGGGAAGAAGCCGCAAACGGAATGACATCCAAGACATTGGGTCTGGCGGGAAGTGGAAGCAGCGCAAACAGGGAGGAGTGCGATTGGGAGACACGGGCCAATGACTTCGGAGGATGAGGAGGAAGATTGTGAGCAGAGGAGATGAACAGTGGGGATAGGAAAGATAAGACGCAGAGAGCTCGATGCCCTCTACCAGGGATATCATGGAGGTCATCGAGCAAATTTAAAACAAAAACATTAAAAATATTGGTGGTGGGCCAGGGTGTGATTAAAGAAAGATTGGACAATTTAACTGAAAGGATGACAGAAGCAGAGGAAAGAGTGGAAAAGAGGGAAAGTGAGATCTATAGGTGAGGGAAAGGGAGAAGGTGTGGGAGAAGATGGACTCTGGAAAATTATAGTGGAATAAGTAATATTAAGATAGTGGGGATGAAGGAGGGAGTGGAGGGAAGAGATCCGGTGGGATTCTTCAGAAAATGGATCTCAGATGTGCTGGAAAGAGACAAAATTGAAGGTAACTTGGAAATTGAAAGGGCCCACTGGTCTTTTGCCCCAACACCCACCCCCCATTGCCCAGGCCCAGATCAACAAACCAGTCCATCCTGGCCAAACTTATTCGCTACCAGGACAGAGTGAATTTAGTGGGCAACGGCAATAGGAGTAAAGGAAAAAGGGGGTCCGGCGGAATATGAAGGAAAGATTGTCCTTTTCCATCCTGACATTAGTGTGGCATTATTAAGGTGCAGGAAAGAATTTGACCAAGTCAAAAAGAAATTAAGACAAAAGGGTATATAGTTCACCCTCCTTCACCCAGCAACTTTAAAAATAATAAGGCCAGGAGAGGAAAAAAAAATTCACGGATGCTAGGGAGGCAATGTGTTATGTAAAAGCCTTGCCACCCTCTTGAGAGTAACGTAAAGTGGGGGGGGGGGGGGGGGAGAATTAATGGAATGATTGTTTGTATAAATTGTAAATTATAAGAATATAGATGGGAATGTTTTATTGTTTAACAATATAAATGTCAAAGTTAAATAAAGAATTAATATGGGGAGCTCAAGGAAGTGGAGAAGGAATAGTGAAGGAGTTAGATGGGTGTAGTAGCCATGCTCCAAAATAATGGGGGAGTCGACACCAATATCTTGGATATTGGTACTGGGAGGAGGAGGGAAGGTTAAGAAGAATGGATAGAATGGAGGGGGGTTATTTAGGATTTTTTTTGCTATTTCTTTTACTGATTTGTTGGTTTTAGTTTTTTTAGTTATTACATTTTATTTGGAGCACAGTCATCTGCATCAGGGATGCATGCAAGTTAAGTTGGACGGAGGATAAGTATGAAGGTAAAAGAAGGGTGGGGAAGAAAATGATGGAGAAGCTCTGGGGTAATGGATAAAACAATTAAGTTTGTGAGTTTCAATATAATGGGCTGAATAGGACAGTAAAGGGAAAAAGAGTTTTGGCACACTTAAAAAAAAAGCAGATATAATATTTCTACAGGAGACCTACCTTACAAATCAAGAACATATAAAGTTAAAAAGGGGGTGGGTGGGTCAGATGGTGATGTCTTCCTTTAGCTTCAGAGCCAGGGGGGTATGGTCATGACCTGGCTGGGAGATTTGTGACAATTCATTGTCAGATATACTTGGAATTATGGACACTCATGAATATGTATGCCCTGAAATTTGATGACGAACAATTTATACAAAATATATTTTTAAAAGTAACACAGGGATGTGAAAATGTTTTGATTGGAGGGGATTTGACTTTTGTCTGGATGTGGTCTTGGACAGGTCAGCAAGAAAATTAACAAGGGCCAGGCAGACAAAACTACCCTGGCCTTTATGAAAGAGTTGAATTTCATAGATGTTTGGAGAAGGCAACATCCGAGGGAGGGGGATTATTCATTTTACTCGAGATAACACAATTCCTTCACTAGAATTGATTTATTTTTGGCATCAGCCCAATTGTAGATTGGATAGTGAAGAAAAAGTACACAGCTCGGTTACTGTATGACCAATCACCCTTGATTCTGTCTATTGTAATGCCAGATAAACAGGCCACAACATATTAATGGTTCTTTAATTCATTGCTGTTGGGAAAAATGGAATTTTGTACCTTTATTAAAGCTCAGATAGAATTGTTCTGTGAGACAAACTGTCCCTCTACTGCCAATAGTTTCCTATTATGTTATAAGGCTTATTTTAGGTGTCAGATAATTGGATACACCAAAGGTATTAAAAAAAAGAGCAGGTGAAAGAAATAAATCATCTGGAACAGGAAATTACCCAATTCGAAAAAGATTATCAAAGATCAGGCTCTGAGGATAAATATAGGAATTTAATGAATAAAAAGCTCAAATATAATACAATGCAAAAATATAGGATAGAAAAGGTGATCCTAAGATTGAAACAACAGTATTATGAGCTGGGGAAAGGGCCCATAAAGTCCTGTCTTAGCAGATGAGGGTGGAAGAGGTCTCAAGAACAATTAATGCGATTCAAATGGGGGAAGACAAGATTTCATATAAACCAAAGGAGATAAATAAAACATTTAGAAAATTCTATAGAGAGTTATATAAATTAGAATCAGTGGGAAACACTGCCAAAATAGATGATTTCTTGTCTACATTGGAACTACCAAATTTGGATCAAGATGAACGAGAGGGACTGAATGCCCCCTTCTCTAGAGAGAAGATTGAGCTCATTGCAGGCTAGCAAATCACTGTGGGAAGATGGGTTACCCACTGAATTTTATAAAGCATTTAAGGATCTTTTAATGTCCCTTATTATGGGGTGGTCGACCAGGCAGCAGAGACACATACCCTCCCAGAATCTTTCTCAATAGCAATTATTACAGTGATCCCAAAAAAAGACAGGGATCCATTGAATCCTGCCTCCTATAGGCCAGCTTCATTATTGAATGTAGATTATAAAAATTATATCAAAGGCATTGCCCAACAGGTTGGCTCAATATTTACCGAGATTAACAAATCCAAACCAAGTAGGATTTATAACAAAAGAGGCAATCAGCAGATAACATATGCGATTACTTAATATTGTGCATCAGGTACAGTCATGGGTGGACCCAGGCATGGCTGTAGTCCTGGATACGGAGAAGGCCTTTGACAGACTGAAATGGGACTTTTTATTTAAAGCATTGAAGGGATTTGGATTGGGACAACTATTCATAAATTGGGTAAAGATGTTATATCATAAGCCTCAAGCTAAAATTATAACAAATGGGTAAATAGCTCCACTGTTCCCGCTGGGAAAGTCCAGTAGACAGGGCTGCCCAGTGTCCCCAGCATTGTTTATATTGTCTATTGAACCACTGGCAGAAGCCATTCAGTGGGATCCATATATAAAGGTTTCAAAGTGGGCCACGAGGAGCATAAAATCAATTTATTTGCTAATGATATGCTAGTATATTTGACGGACCGGGGTGGGGGCGGAGGATTCGTTGGCAAAGCTGAGGACCACACTGGAGGATTATTGTAAAATCTCAGGATATAAGGGTAAATCTGGACGAGCAATATAATGCCCTTGGCAAAGGGGGATTTTCGACAATATCAACAAGGGAGCCAATTTAAATGGTCTCAAGAGGGCGTCAAATATTTGGGGATAAAAGTGGATAAGGATTTACATAATTTATACAAACAATATTATCTCCCTTTGCTCTGGAAGATTGAGGAGGACCCTGGTAGATGGAGAGCCCTACCCATTTCCCCAGAACTTCTTTAAAACACTCAGAAGATGTGTCAGGAAGTTCTTGCGGAACGGTAAGGTGGCTAAGGCCTCCATGGAAAAATTGACTTGAGGTTACGAACTGGGAGGTCTGAAATTGCCATACTTTTGGGCGGCCCAGTTGAGATTTATCGCTTTTCTCTATGAGGGAGGTAGTAACCCTCTGGGGCACAAATCAGACTACACACGGAGAAAAGATAGCAGGAGAGTTAATGTTATAAGTGGGACACTGAATTGATATCAAGGGAAACGGATAACCCCATATTAAAACATGTAATTCAGACATGGCAAAAAAAATAAATCAACATATTGGGATAAAGGTGGAGTTATCTCCTAAAACTCCCTTATCTCAGAACAAATTAATATCTATGACTCTGGATAAAAAGATCCTGGACACCTAGTGCCAAAAGGGATTCAGGTTTATCGATGATCGTTATGAACGGAGGTGGCTCATGTCATTTGAACAGCTGAGGAATAAGTATGATTTTCTGAATAATACTTTCTTCTGCTATCTTCAGCTATGATCTTTCTTAAGGGATAACTTGGGGCCGTCTATGGCCCTGCCCTTGTGTAGTGACATGGAGACTCTAATTCGAAGGGGGGAGTACACGTGTTTATCTCTATAATATATCTCCTATTCCAAAGTGATGGTCCGAAGCTGGGCTTGCATAACGTGAGGGAAAGGTGGGAGATGGACTTGGGCACAACAATCCATGAGCAGTGTTGGTCAGATCTGTGTCTGGACAGCATGATAGCAGTTATTAATGCCAAGTACAGGTTGGTGCAATACAATTTCCTGCATCAGCTATTAATCACACCAGAAAAATTACATAAATCTAAATCAGAAATGTTGGAAATATGCTTTAGGTGTGATGTGGAGATTGGAAACTTTATCAATTCAGCCTGGCTGTGTACAAAGGTGAGATCCTTCAGGGAGGACCTGGGGGACATTCTCAAAAAAATTATAAAGGTGGATTTTCCACAAGATCGAAGTTCTACCTTCTGGGAAATATTATGGGTGTGTGTTTTAAACTGTATAGATACCAAATTCAGTTTGTGAGAGTTGCCTTGTCGGTAGCCAGGAAGTGTATAGCGGTCACTTGGAAGTCTGACTCACATCTAAATATTATATAACGGAGTACGGAAATGCAGAGTTATATTCCCCTGGAGAATATCACGTACAACTTAAGGAGGAAATATGACTCATTTGTTAGGGTGTGACAACCTTATCTGCAGCACATTGGTACTCAGATATAATTCTACCTCTTCTGAATAAAGGAAATGCAGCAATCCATGCCATTCATGAAATGATTGAAATCAATGGATTGGATCGTGGCACAGATGACGTGCTGTTGTATTCTGTTCCTTATCTTTTTTATTTTAGATTTATTTACATTTCTCTCAAGTTTCTTTAAGGGTCTATGACTTTACTGATAATTGTTTTTTGTGTTTGTTTGATTTATGCATCCTTCTTGCGGTGTTAGGGTATGAATGGGAGGGGAGAGGGGTAGGGGAAAAATAGACTCTGTTTGTTATATATCATTGTTGAGAGTTGTATTGTTTGGATTTGTGTGAGTCTTTTAAAATCAAAAATAAAATATTTTAACAAAACATAGAACCTGGTTTCTATACATGCATGGGGTTAAAAGCGATTGGACGTTTTTATTTTGGATTGCGATTGTCTGAGGTTGATCGAGCAGTGATTAGTTGGTTTGGATGTATTGTACATTTTCTGGATAATCTTCACATTGTCAGGTAGATGCCACTGTTGTAACTGTGTGAGATCAGCTTGGTTAGAGGCATAAAAATATGGTACTGTAGTATGGACGTTGTTTGGCCCCATAACCTATACTTTAAGTACTTTCTTGGTATCATGCGGATTGAACTAAACTGGCTAAAGACGTGCTTCTTCAATGGTGAGGATCTCAGGATGAACCTGAGATGGATAATTGCTCAGCACCTCGTGCTTGAGGTAAGTTTTCATGCCTGGAACTTGAATGATGAATTCTGCCAGCTTAATACTGTCTTTAAAACACCGCATAGTTTATGAAAAATTCGAATGAAAGGCCAAAAAAATGAAATATTAACTTCTTAAATGTGCTACTGATTATTTCTAGCTTTTTATTACAAATTATTTCTGTTAATAAATGGAGGTTTTGGCTGATAAGTGGAGGCATTGAATGTAAAAATCCAATGGATCAAGTTTGTTTTTTCATGAATTACTGATTGGGTCTCAGTGGGTAGAGAGATCATTTTTGGCCCCACTGGCCTCTTCTCTTGCCACTTTCTGCAATGTGCTTGGTGCTGAATTTCCTGACATCCAACAGCAAGTTTTTCTTTGAGCGTACCGCAACCTTAATAATTCCTGGCCCTGTGACCAGAAAAATGTTTGATGGTGAACTACCCTCTGAAAATCTCTGAAATCCAGCTCAAATGTTGAAAGTTATTTGCTTTGAAAATTTATGGGCATTTCAAATGCCAAAGAAAATTAAGAATCGAGTTCATCTTGCAGTGCTCTAGTCTACTGTGATATTCTCACATCCGCATATTTTTCACTCATTTGTACCTCAGTATTTTTTGGCCAATTTGCAAAATCACCTTTTGGTAGCATTCTTTTTGCAGGAAGTCTTTTCTGACAATTGATTGCTGTCTTGGTGTGATTTCAGTGAAAGGCAAGTAACTGTTAGTCACGGAGGTACCAAAGGTGAATGATTTAGACTTTTAATCTTTTTAAACGAATGAAAATTTTAAAATGTTAATTTTTGTTCAAATAGATTTCTTAATGATTTATTATAATGCATAATTAGGCACAGGAAAATCAAAACTGGTGACCAGAATGTAGACATGGTTTATGTTACATGGTTAAAATGCAGAAACATTCCAAAACCAATTCAATTTTAACCTGCTTTTAGAATCCCTGTAGTTTCAGCCTTGCATGCCCAATTGTAGCTGGTAAAAGACATGTTGCATACATCTTTGTTAATAAGAAAAGTTTCAGTATTCTGTCAATACAGGTGTTAAATGTGTTTCATAGCAACCAGATTGCTTGAGAATTTTGTGAGAAAATTGCTGTTGAAGAATTTAATATGATCTGTTAACGACAGCAATAGTGGCCAAATGTTGGCCACCTATTGATTTATCCACAGAATGTTTATCAGCAGAATGCTAATTTCCCTTGTAAAATTAAGGTAGTGATTCATTCTGGTTCATCATCTTAGATGACTGGTTCAGTAGACCATAAGATTACTGATCTTGTTTTGGAAAGGTAGTGATCGTTATATTGGAGGTATTTAAGTAGATACAGCTAAGGCAAAAAAGTAATTAAGGTTGGATTAGCTTTTAAAATGTTGCTTTATCCTCTCCATGTAAGCCACGTTGCATTTAGATGCTCCATCTCACTAGACTTGTATTAGTCTTGCACTAAAACCCCAAATTATTACCATATACATGACCTTTCTCTGGAAGCCTGCTTGCTTGTTCACACAGAAGAAATTCCGGGTCATTGTAACCTTTTACACAGCAAGCCACCTTCCCAGAGTAAAAGAGGCAGTGCATCACATTCCTTTCCCATGTGAACCTGACAACATGGCTCACCCTCTTACACTCGCCCCGCTTCACCTCTGATACCACCTCACTTGGCAGATAAAACACGTGTCTGAAATTATCCCCAAATCTGCCTTTTGTTGTGTTTATACAGGTAGGTGAGGCATATTAAAGGCAGATTATACCTGGCTTGAAGTATCCATGTAAAAAGGGTGTAGTCTTGTGTGATAAGATGCAAGTTGCAAGTAGATTTAGGAAATAAGTTTAAAATTATCATTGCATGTAAATATTTGATTACTGATTTTCCATTTATGATTTTGATATGTATAAGTTTGAGAATACCACATGTTGGTGCATAATAACAATTTGTCTATTATTGCTCTAACCTTCTAGCACAGCAATTAACATTGAGAAAATGTTTCCCATAAAACGATGAAAGGTTATTTTGTATTTGTTTCAAACCATTCAAAACCTGTTTTAAAAGAAAAATATGCATATGTGAAAATCCCATTGAAGATAGAATGTTATAAAATGAAGTCAAATCTTCATTGTCTTTGGCTTTTATAATGTGTATAAATATTAAAAGCAACAAAGTTCTGTTAAGCCATTGAGTTCACCTGGCAATATTGTACTAAAGGGAAGAACAAGTACTATAATCATTTTGCCAATGGAACTTGTTGTAAACCGCAGCCTTTTGAGAAAATATCACGAGGCAAACATTTGTGGTTTTTAATTCTTATTTAATCTGGCATTTGAGAATATTTAAAGATATTCATTTGTCTCTTATGCATACAACATCTGCTACACTTTCTGCAAAGGAATTTTGGAGAAAACACTACAGACTCAGAGCATGAGCTTGGCTATTTTTGGTACCACTTTCTAGATCTTGGTTGACTGACTCCATGTTTTTGTGCGTAAAATAAAAAGATTAATTAGTGTTAATTTCCACTAAAGCAATCCTTTTCATCTTTCTAGGTGATTGCGGTGACCACGTTGTGGTGGTAAACACAAGGCACATTGCATTCTCTGGAAATAAATGGGAGCAGAAAGTGTACTCCTCTCACAGTGGGTGAGTCTCAAAATGACATTTATTAAATATTTTTAAACACTGGCAAAATAATTTTCTCCCTTTTAGCTTCCTCATGTCAACCTCAGATCTGAAATGCATTCTTTTTTCACTATCTGAACTCTTTTATCTCTTCCTCGTCCTCTATTAAATCTTCAGAATATCTACTTTATACTTGATATAAGATAATTGCAGAATGCTAAATACCAGAAGATTGAAACAATATCCAAATTTGTAAAATCATTAGAAATTCTCAGGCCTTTCTGCGCATTTAGGTAAGAATGCAGTATGTTAAATTTTTTAATACAACTTTTTATTTCAGCTATCCTGGTGGATTTAAACAAGTAACTGCTGCCCAGCTACACCAGAAGGACCCCACTGCAGTAAGTACATGAATGTTTCAAAAGTACATTTTACTCTTGGGGCAAACTGTAATTTAAACAATTTTTTAGTAGATTGTAGTAAAACTACTCTCCTGTTTATACATGGAGTTTTGCAACCACTTATACGGTATATGTCTTTTGGAGGAAAATATCCCTCAGGATCTTGTATTGGATCCTCTCCCATTCTTCTAAACTCCATCCAAGTTAGCAAATTTAATTTTTGTCATGTGTATTGAAATATAGATAAAAGCTTTATTTTGCATCCTCTCCAGGCAAGTCCACCTGTCCAGATGGTGCAAAATAAAACAAAAGTGCAGAGAAGAATTTTGCAGAGGAAAAGTTCAGTTAAAATACAAGGTTAATATTTCACTAGTAAGTCCATTCAGTAATTTGTGACAGCAGGATAAAACTGTCCTTGAATCTGGTGGTGCATATTTTCAAACTTGTGTGCCTTCTGCCGAATGAGAGGGGGGTGGGGGGGTGGTGCGGGAGAAAAGAGTGTGACTGGGATGGAATGGGTCTTTTAAAAATGGTCATTGCTTTCCAAGATGTTGGCAAGCGTAAACCGAGTTGATGGATGGGAGGATGGATTGTGTGATGGCCTAGCCTTGTCCAACCTCTCATCAGACATCCTGCCCATTTTAGTTTTATGCTAAGCCAGTGTCAGGATAGCTTCAGACTTGGTCTTTGCCTTGTATTGAGTTAAACAATTAGTAGTTCAGATATGTCATCTTCCTGGATTTGAAAGAAATAAGGATGAGTCACCATTCCTCTTCCTGTTTGCAGCTCAGTGATTTCATCTGTACTAGAACCAGGTAAGTCTGGATTCAGATAGTTAGAAGAATGGGCCCTCACAAGATCAAATCACCTGCCAGTACTCACTATCCGATGTCAAGGATGCCATTTAGGCCTGATGTTTTGGTTTCAAGAGGGAAACAGGAAGGGAAGAACAACTGGAAGAATGAATTGAGGAAAATTAAAATATCTTTAATGCACACAAAATGAGAGAAAAGGCTTGTCAAGCATGTATGCATTTCCAAATAAAACTAAAAGGAATTGATGAATTGTACCCCTTTGGCCCAAGCAGGGTGTTGTAAATCTCCCATGACAAAATGTTAAACCATCAAAAGAGCTTCCATACATTTCAGAGTTGAAATGGATCTATGTTATAACTCATTCTACATCCTCAGTGAATGAAATCTCATCCGTGTCAGCTAGCAGATTCGTTGTTACATCATTATTTGAAGTGCTGTAGACTGCACTCCTTTTCATAGAAATTCAAATTTATGATGGTGTCTCATGTAATGTGGAACTAGACACTTGGGTGTGCCATTACTACACACGTTACGGGGTCATGATGAAAAGGATGGTGGGTGGCTCGTTTTGTGTGCACCCTGTCTTCCACATTCTTTTGTCATTTTCAAGATGCTTTTCTGTCACTGAGCCACCTGCAGATTGGTAGATTACTCCCATATTATTCACATTTGTTCTGTATGTAAAAGAACCTCTTGTGTGTTCCAGCACCAATCACAACCTAAAAGCAACCCACGGGGGTTCACAACCAATGAGATTCCTTGTTCGGCACTCCTTTGGTATTGCACTGAATCATCAGCTTAAACTGGATGCTATAAAATCAGATTTGGTTAATCAAGTAGTAAAAAGTGTTGAGTAAAAATGCAAAGAATCCATTTTTAATTTGTGGATTATTGAATTTTTTTTTAGTGTTCAACTTTCTCAAAATTTTGCTTCTTTTAGATAGAAAATCTTTAATTTCTACTTATTTGAGATACACAAAGTACTTTTTTCCCACAGACAGATGTGCTTTGTGTTTTATGCAATGCTTCCTTCTGAGAAAGATAACATATCGGTCAGAATGTGGCCCAGGTCGAATCTGTTGTATCACTTCTCAGAAGAGAGTTATTTATTTAGCTTTCCATAATTTTAAAATATATGTTAATAACTATTTATCGATGCCAGTGTTGAACTATTCATTGCTGAATATTCACATTTGTTTTCTCTAGCAACATTCTTGCAATGGTGTACTGTGTTGTGGAATGTTGTATTGAGGTGTTCTCTTCACTCTCCTTCATGTATTGAGTTCAGCTGCACGGTCATTGGCTCTGCAGCAAAATGCCCATTCCAGTGAGGTGAGGGAGATTCTGAGGATCAACCTGTGTTTACTTTTAGCAGCAACTCTAATCAAAGTGGCTCTAATACAAAAAATAAATAGTGTTTTGTTCTAGGTTATGATAGTGAAGAATTTCAAACCATATACTTTAATTCTTAGATGCTAATATCACAAGCTACCTCCAGTTTCAGACAGAATAAGTCTGTTGTACCTTGAAGAGAGAATGGCCGAGGGAATTGCAACTACTTGCGAATAAATGGGAAATGAGACAGAGCCCGAATTGGCCTTTTTGGCTCTGTCAACTGGTCTGTGGTTAACGTCAGTTCATTTTGCAAAATAAACCATTAGCAGTGGAATAGCATCGGTCCACCGAAGTCATTTAGTGGGCCCCAAATGAGTATACAATTGATGAACAAATGGCCATAAGAATGGTCAAGAATCTGAATGGAAAGGTCAGTCTGAGAAATTGTCTTTCGCATTTCTTATTAACTTCAGTATTTGAACAAAACCTGATGATGTGCATTAAATCTACCGAAGATGAAGTGTTGATTCCACTATTCCAACCAACCAGGAAACTTATTTGTCAATAATGGATGTCATTATCTATCCTAAAATATATGCTATAAACCCAAAGCAATTTGTATGAGGAATTTTTAATCTATTTTACAGTTAAATAGGACTTAATTCCATAATCTAACAAGTTTTTTTGAGGTAAATGGGTCTTTAATCCATTACATTTGATTTAGCTGGTTGTCAGATCTGCAATTCCAAATACAAATCCAACACTAACTGTTGTGTTCTCTGAGAGCATGGTGTCATGAGAGGACATGTGCTTATTAGCAACACTGGATATTAATATAGCCCACTACTCAGTACAAACTAAAATGGAGATTAAAAAAAATTTTTTAACGGCGTGGACTTGAAGGGCCGACATGGCCTGTTTCCACGCCGTAAACAGTTATATGGTTAATGCATAATAGTTAATCGGGTAAATTTACTATTTATACTGAAATTCATAGGTATTTTAACATTTTGGCAATACTCAAACTAAAATGCACACTCTTGCCAGTCAACAGCATTAAAACATTTATCCACTGAGAATTTAAATGGAAACTTGAAGTAGGAATGCTGATGTTAAATTTCCATTGTACATATCTGTGAAAGATTGATGGATTAACTCACTTGACTGCTCGCAAAACAAGCTTTTTCACTGTACCATGGTACATCTGACAATAAAATTGAATGTTATGAATTTATTTCTGTTTATTCTAATTTTCCTCAGAATATTCAATGAGATTTAGTTTTGATGGACTTGTGGGTGATGCATTGTTAGGGAATTGGGACATTTGCAATTATTTCATCCCTTTTGTCCAGTAACAAATTGGTTGTAAAGGGGTAGCATTGTGTTTGCTAATAAGGAAGTACAAAACACTTCCTATTTCAATAAGCTCCCCGCCATTGGCATTGATGTAGGATAAAGCTTCCAAGATTAGATAGGGATAATGCAATGAATTTCTTCCATTGTTTTTATTTTAATTTTTCTGCAAAATGAGATTCCTTTTTCTGCCTCCAGTGCTTTAAATTAAAACAAGTCAGCATGCAGAGAGAGAGAGGGCTAACACTTGAACAGTCATGCAAGTCAGCATTTGTGGAGAGAAGGGATAATTTAACGTCTTGTATCTAGATCCTTCCACCCCTAATAAGGGAGCAAATGCTGGAACAATTACTCTCCAAAGTTTTTGACATTGACAGTTTCTGTTAGTTTCTCATTCGCTTCATTCTTTGATCAAGCACCTCACTGACAAAAGGCAAAGGAGGAAAAACCCAACACCCAACCCCAACCAACCAATTTTCCCCTGCAACCGCTGCAACCGTGTCTGCCTGTCCCGCATCGGACTTGTCAGCCACCAACGAGCCTGCAGCTGACGTGGACATTTTACCCCCTCCATAAATCTTCGTCCGCGAAGCCAAGCCAAAGAAAATAAAAGCCAAAGGAGCCATCCAAATGCAGACTGTCAATCCTTGCCCCGTCCCTGATTCTTTAAAACTTTACCTTAGTTAAAATAATGTTGAGGTGTATTTTCCTATCTTTGTTCTTGTACCACCCCCTACTGCAGGTTAAACTTTTGCTATTTCTCAAATTATTTCAGTTGTAAGTACTGCTGGCAGTAAGTAGTGTTTCACTCAGTTAAACTGGGGGTTATTTTACATTGAACCATTGGAGCATTTGTAACATGATATCTTGAACTCAAATTCTTACAGATTTTTGAGGACTAATGATCAGAATTATTGGGGGAGGGTGGGGAGGATAAAAATTGAATTGTTAAATTATCAAATTACCGGTAAGTTAGAGTAAAATACATTTAAGGGTCCTTATTCTTTTTCTTTGAATATTTTATTTATAATTTTTCCAAACTCAGATAGCTTCCTCATACACAAAATGTATAGTTCACAATACAACACTCACAATTATCAGGTATATTTACATTCTCTCTACTGAGTCTGGTTTTATCCCTCCCTCTCCCCACAACACAAACTGATAAAAGGAAAGGAATACATTGACCATTTGAATAAAGGACTTAACTCACATAAAATGACAAAGACCCTTGTTTAATGTTAAAAACAAGACTCCACCTATCAAGGAGAAAATAGGAAAAAGAAAAACATTAACCATAAGTTCTGTTGGAGCTCAACTCCTGTCTTTCAGGTCTCTTATGACCTGACTGGAATGTGCCCTTCCCCCCCCCCCCCCCCCCCAACAAACCTCCACCAACCTCCTGAGAGGGGAAGGATATTTCAAGATTGAATCCATGGTGTTAATTCAGGAAACATATTGACTTTTTGATTATAAAAATGGAAAATTATATTGATAAATGTTCTTTTTATTAAACTTGAATTGTTAAATCCAGATCTGCTTCTTGAATAACGATCGCAAAAGTGATCAGTAATGAATTTAATTTGAAAGATTGTGGTTGCAATGCATAAATTACAAGAATTGTATTTATCCACTTCCTTTCACTTTGATAATGCTCTTATTGGTTTCTTTGAATTATTTTTAAACAAAACTTACTCCACATTATGAGAGGAGATATTAATGTAGATGAACAAAGTTTAGTGTAAGATATTCAATGATGTCCAGAGGCAGAAGCCTACAGAATAACATTGCATAGAGTCCAGGTATCTTAATGTGCTGGCAATATAGAGGATGGAAATCAGGATTGCATTTGCAGCCAGATTCTAAAGAAGACAATTACCCTAAAACTGAAGGAGATTTCAGAGATTGAGAGGGATAAGATCATGGAGGGATTTAAAATCAAGATATTATTGACAGTGACCTCTTGTAGATCAGCTGGTGGGTGAATAGGACAAGGCACAATAGGGCACTAGTAGCAGGTTCTTGGTCGGCTTTGGTTTTTAGAGAGTGGAACTTGAAAGACCAGCCAGTAAAGTCTTGAATAATGAAATTTACAATTAACAAAGGGACAAATAAAGGTCAACTAAAGACCAGCAGCATTGTAGAACTAGAAAAAAATAGTTCTGGTGATTATATCTTTTAAGCTTATGTGTGAATGAGAAGATTACACTTCTGTGTATTAAAACCATTGTTCAAGATCTGTGAAAGTTACCTACCATTTGGTGTTTGTTTAAGAAAGACAGAAAAATAGGAAATTTTACAAAAGTGCAAACTTTGTGTGTGCACCGTGGTCTAGAGAAACACTGTTTCATCTGGTTGTATATGTACAGGTACACGATCCTTTATCCGGAACCCTTAGGGGACAGTGTGTTCCGAATTTCGGGTTTTTCTGGATTTCGGAAAGCCCACCCGAATTGTGCTGCAGTATCCACCCCCACCCCCTTCCAGTCGCCTCCCCCAACTGCGGTCCCTCGGCCACCTCCCCCGACCGCCGGTCCCTCGGCCGCCTGGATGTTTCCCCCGACCGCCGGTCCCTCGGCCGTCTCCCCCCCGACCGCCGGTCCCTCGGCCGCCTCCCCCCCGACTGCCGGTCCCTCGGCCGTCTTCCCCCGACCGCGGTCCCTCGGCCGCCCGGCAGTCTCCCCCTTCCCCCAACCGCTGGTCCCCACTTGCTGGATTTTGGATCTTTCCGGATTTTAGATGTCCATATAAAGGATCCTGTACCTGTACAATCAGATGATAATAAATTTCATTTGGACGACAGCCTTTTTCCTTTCAACCTTTTTTTCTTTTGGGGGTTCTTTTATTGCCCATTTTTAGTTGCAAAAAAATTTTTACTGACTTTTTTGGTGAAATAAATTGGTTAATATAATCTGTGAAGTGATTTTATGATATATTTACATCCTAATGCTGAGAATTAGCAAGCAGTCAGTGTTCATCTGAGAGCTTATGCAGAAAAGTTGTCTCTGCAGATCATTAAACGTCAAGATGAATTTTTTCCAGTTTTTTTTGGATAACCTTGTTATGAGTGTATATAGGGAAATGTGTTTGAGATTTTAATGGTATGTTTTATTGCAGATTGTAAAGTTGGCTATCTATGGCATGCTGCCAAGGAATTTGCACCGAAGAACCATGATGCAAAGGTTGCATCTCTTCCCGGATGAGGTTAGTGCCACAGGCGTCAATTTTACTTTCTCATCCAAAAGTTCCAATGGTTATATTTCTATTCCAAGTTTCCCTGCAAACAAAAGAGAGATAATATTCTCGCTTCTATCTAGTTTGCTGAGTTGGCTGTTTTGAGCTAAATGACCAAACATGACGTTTTTACAAGCTTCATTCTTGAGAAAGCCAGCTGCTGTTGTGCAGCTTTTTAGGCTCTAACCCCCCCCCCTCCCCCCCCCACACCCTTGCAATCCCATTTATATTTGTAGCCCTAGTTCCTCCAAACTGTCCACGTAAAAGAAGTGGAAAAGCTCCTTCTGAGAACCATATGTTGCTGGCTGCAAGTGTAAGAAGGCATTATTTCTGTTGTGTCAGGAGACACACTTATAAAATGATATATGTACCCAGATGTGTGGATTTGCTTCGCAGTCATTTTTGAGGAGCTAGGATTTTTGAAATGTCTTTATCGTGGTTCTACTGCTCAATGCTGGTTTGACAAAATTAGAATGTTGATTTCAGCCATAAGTTCTGGAGATGGAGTGTAGAACCAATGTGCCCCAACGTTAAGAGGATAGAGAAGTCGACGAAGCTGAGTTTTTTTTTCTCATCTCTATTGTAAACTAAGCAATCCTCTGCACAAACAAATCTCTGCAGTGTCCAAAAACATTTTGGCTTGTTGAAGCACACATGGAAACAACAGTGTCTATTCCTTTGAGGAAGAAATAAGAATGTCAAAAACAAATGGGAGAAGTTATTTCTCTTCAATTTTTTTTTATGCTATTCCAGCATCATGCACCTACTTTGTGTGGAGAGCCTTTTCTTAAAAAAAAATTGTAATTGAAAACATGCACAAGTGTCCTTCGGAAAAGGAAATCTGAAATTGAACAAATTGGTTTTGAAAGTAAAAATATTAATTCTTATTTTCTAGTTATAAGATTCTTTGAAGAACGTTCCTCAATCTCAGAAATCGGCATCAGAAATATTTTGATTTTGGCATAAATAGACCAAAGACAGATATTTGTCATCTTCAGTTTACAATTTTTTTTTCCATCAGGCATTCCATGCTGTTGGACTGGTTGTGCCATTGAGTGCCTCACCTTAAAGGACCATTTAGGGAAGCACAGTTTAGTATTGTATTGTAATATAGTATTGTAAAAGTCCAAAATTCCAGATACCGCCCAACTGTTCTTTATTCTTCTTAAATTTGAATTTTAAAAGTTCTGGCTAAGAATCCAGAGTATCCAGTCTGACCAAGCAATCTGGATTTTTGGACTTTAACTCTATTAGAATTCAAGATTATAAGGAGAAAGTTGAATGTGGTTTGAAGTATAAATTGGGAAGTCTTTTAAAAGAGTTAACAATGCCTATTTTATGAAAAGGAGAGAGCTGTAGATTTTGTATTGAGCCGTGCAGCCAGTATTTACTCAGCAAACCACCACCTAGATCAGTGGTTTTCAAACTGCCCCCCTAAATTCACCTTCCACCATAACCAATCCCAATGCCCTTGGTGCTCTGTGATTAGTAAGGGATTGCTTCAGGTGGTATGTGAGTGGGAAGGGAAGGTTAAGAACCACTGCTCTAGACCCAATTGTTACTGAAATATTTTGCTTGAGAAAAATTGTCATTGGCCCATTTCCTTTGGAATTATGAAACCGTGTGCATAACAAGTCAATTAGGTACAATTAAAACAGTGGTTTTCAAACTTTTTCTTTCTACTCACATACCACAAAGCAACTATGGCATTGGGTTTGCTTAAAGTGGAATGCGAGTTTAGGGGGGCAGTTTGAAAACCACTGACCTAGATCAATGCAAGTGCAATGCTACACCCTGCACCCATACTTCCTCACCACATTCGGGCCCCCAAACAGTCCTCCACTTTGCCTGCAACACGGTAAGTGTCACTTTTGCATCTGGTCCTCCCTGTGCAGCCTCCTCTATGACTGGGAGACCTGACACTGATTGAGGGATCACTTAGTTGAAAACGTTTGTCCTCCATCCACCCCATCAGCCAGGATCTTCCAGTGATATGCCCTTTAATTCTACTTTCCATTCACATATCAACATGTAATGAGGCCACACCCAAAATGGAGGAACAGCACCTTTAATTCCACCTTGGTAGTCTCAAACTAGACAGCTTCATTGATTTCTCCATTTTCTGGTATCCTCTTTTCCCCCTCCACCCCTTTATTTTCATAAAGGCAACCTCCCCTTACTTTTGACAATCTCTCTGTCCTTATTCCTCTTTTCCCTCCCCGTCTTCTGTACCTGACCATTATCCTCTCCTTCCAGCTCCCCATCCCTTTCCTCCTATAAGAGTGCCTCAATCTTCAGCCTCTTCCTTCTATCACCTCCTCACTTGTTCCAACTCCCACCTGCCAGTCTATGCTCCTACCCCCACCTTTCTACCCTTGCTATTTCTCATGAAGAATTATGGCCTGAAACATCAGCAACATTTTTGCCTTCTATGGATGCTGCCTGAACGACTTAGTTCCTCTGGCAGTTTGTGTGTTGATATTGCTGTGTAATGATAGAGTCCCAGAGCTTTACAGCATAGAAGTCCCTTCAGCCCAACTTTCCATGCTGGCTAAATATTCAGCTGAGCTAGTCGTATTTGCTGGTGTTTGGCCCGTAACGCTCAACTTTTCCTCTCCAAGTACCTGCCACAACTGCAATCTGGCAGTGCATTCTAAATACCCACTGCTGTCTGTGCTAGCTATTTTTTTAAGTGAAATCTCTTGTGTTAGAAAGATTGGCCTGCACACCAAAGAGAACTTCACTTCTATTCTTGTATGGCAGTGTTAGTGTCTAACCGGAAGGCCCAATGGATTTCCAGTTTAAAGTCTTGTACAAAATGTGATATCTCTAACAGAGTAGCACTTGTTTGGTACTGTACCAGATTGTCATTATAATCTCAGGTTTCGGGCTTGAGGTTTAAACCCACAGTCCTCTGGCTCAATCCTAAGATTGCCACCTATGAGCAATCTAGATTCACCAGGATAAGACAAGAGATGAGAATTAAAATAACAGCTACAAACACCAGCAATGTGAAATAAAAAAGCAAAAAATGTTGGGAAAGCTCAGCTATTCAGGAACATCAATGGAAAGGGAAACAGTTATGTTTTTTACACAGCAATCCCCTGATATTTCCATTATGAAGACCCTCCAATATGCCACCATTTGTTATTAGCACAAAGATTTGACACTAGGTCTGCCAGACCTATCATTAATAAGTAATCCCTTATTAATCACCGCTACCTAGCATTGGGGGCTGGTGGCGGCCTGTCGGTGGGGAAGTAAGGCGGTGGGCTTCAGACAGTTCAGACTGCTTCAAATTACAGGTTGTAAGCTTGGTATTTGAAAAGAGTTGAATCTGGATAACGTGTTAATCTGTGGACAGCGGGATCATTATTCCCCTCGTGTTCACTTGTTTCCCCTCTCTGGGGCTTCTATTTGGATTGTCTTTGAAAAGGTTTTAGTCTGGGTAAGTGTTAGGGACAGTTCAAACTGAGGACAAACCCACAGACCAGCTTGTTCACAATCTGGCAGACCTAGTGTCAAATCTAAGGTGTCAATATGTGGGCAGCGGGATAATCATCTCCCTTGTGTTCACATGTTTCCCCTCTCTGGGGTTTGTGTCACTCTGAACTGCCACTTTGTGCTGGCCTATGTTTTCATTACACTGTGTCATAAGTGTGCTTGCCCAGGGAGTCTGTTGTGGGGATTGGCGTTGTTGTGGGGATTGGCGTTGCAGTAGGGCTTCTATTTGGATTGCCTTTGAAATGGGTTAAGTCTGGGTAAGGGTTAGGGAGAGTTCAAACTGAAGACAAAGCCACAGACCAGCTTGCTCACAATCTGTCAGACCTCGTGTCATATCTAGGGTGTCAATATGTGGGCAGTGGGATAATCATCCCCTTTGTGTTCACATGTTTCCCCTCTCTGGGGTTCTGTGTCAATCTGAACTGCCACTGTTTTCATTACACTGTGTCTGTTTCTAGTCTCTGTTGGCCTCGTATCTTCTTCGGTAGGTCTCTGTATCATTCATTCAACAGTTCTTACAATTTGTATGGTGTTAGGGTTAGAGTTAGTGTTGGGGTTATTGGTGGTGTTTCTTGGTAAGCTAGGGTCTGTGTTAGGGTGTCCCTGTAATTTGGGTTAGAGTTAGTGTTGGGGTTATTGGTGGTGTTTCTTGGTAAGCTAGGGTCTGTGTTAGGGTGTCCCTGTAATTTGTCATAAATGTGCTAGCCCATGGAGTCTGTTGTGGAGATTGCTGTTGTTGTGGGGCTTCTATTTGGGTGGTATTTGAAAAAGGTTGAATCTGGTTAAGGGTGAGGGTTAGGGAGTTAATCTGTGGACAGTGGGATCATTATTCCCCTCGTGTTCACTTGTTTCCCCTCTCTGGGGTTCTGTGTCATTCTGTACTGCCACGTTAGGGTTAGGGTCAGAATTAAGTTGTAAGCTTGGGTCTATAATAGAGTATTTGAAAAGGGTTGAATCTGGGTAAGGGTGAGGGTTAGGGTGTTAATATGTGGACAGCGGGATCATTATTCCCCTCGTGTTCACTTGTTTCCCCTCTCTGGGGTTCTGTGTCACTCTGTACTGCCACATTAGGGTTAGGGTTAGAATTAGGTTGTAAGCTTGGGTCTATGATAGAGTATTTGAAAAGGGTTGAATCTGGGTAAGGGTGAGGGTTAGGGTGTTAATCTGTGGACAGCGGGATCATTATTCCCCTCGTGTTCACTTGTTTCCCCTCTCTGGGGTTCTGTGTCATTCTGTACTGCCACGTTAGGGTTAGGGTCAGAATTAAGTTGTAAGCTTGGGTCTATAATAGAGTATTTGAAAAGGGTTGAATCTGGGTAAGGGTGAGGGTTAGGGTGTTAATATGTGGACAGCGGGATCATTATTCCCCTCGTGTTCACTTGTTTCCCCTCTCTGGGGTTCTGTGTCACTCTGTACTGCCACATTAGGGTTAGGGTTAGAATTAGGTTGTAAGCTTGGGTCTATGATAGAGTATTTGAAAAGGGTTGAATCTGGGTAAGGGTGAGGGTTAGGGTGTTAATATGTGGACAGCGGGATCATTATTCCCCTCGTGTTCACTTGTTTCCCCTCTCTGGGGTTCTGTGTCATTCTGTACTGCCACGTTAGGGTTAGGGTCAGAATTAGGTTGTAAGCTTGGGTCTATAATAGAGTATTTGAAAAGGGTTGAATCTGGGTAAGGGTGAGGGTTAGGGTGTTAATATGTGGACAGCGGGATCATTATTCCCCTCGTATTCACTTGTTTCCCCTCTCTGGGGTTCTGTGTCACTCTGTACTGCCACATTAGGGTTAGGGTTAGAATTAGGTTGTAAGCTTGGGTCTATGATAGAGTATTTGAAAAGGGTTGAATCTGGGTAAGGGTGAGGGTTAGGGTGTTAATATGTGGACAGCGGGATCATTATTCCCCTCGTGTTCACTTGTTTCCCCTCTCTGGGGTTCTGTGTCACTCTGTACTGCCACATTAGGGTTAGGGTTAGAATTAGGTTGTAAGCTTGGGTCTATGATAGAGTATTTGAAAAGGGTTGAATCTGGGTAAGGGTGAGGGTTAGGGTGTTAATATGTGGACAGCGGGATCATTATTCCCCTCGTGTTCACTTGTTTCCCCTCTCTGGGGCTTCTGTGTCACTCTGATCTGCCACATTAGGGTTAGGATCAGGGTTAAGTTTAGGGTTAGGGTTAGAATTAGGTTGTAAGCTTGGGCCTATGATAGAGTGTTCCTGTAATTAGTCCTACGTGTTCTGGCCCAGGGAGTCTGTTGTGGGGATGGGCGCTGTTGTGGGGTTTCTATTTGGATTGTCTTTGAAAAGGGTTAAGTCTGGGTAAGGGATAGGGACAGTTCAAACTGAGGACAAACCCACAGACCAGCTTGCTCACAATCTGGCAGACCTAGTGTCAAATCTAGGGTATTAGGGTTAGGGTTCAGGTTAATTATAGGTTTAGTATTATGATTAGGGTTAGGTTTAGTGGCCCACAACAACAGAGAGCAGTCAGCGGACCACCAGGACAGAGCTAGACAGCGGGCCATGAAAGAGAGCAGGCAGCACTAAAAAAAAATCACAGTACTCAATATACTAAGAAATACACATCATGACTCAAATTGGTCCCAGAATGCCAGAAGTGCAGTTTACACTGCACTCAGTATGGGAGTTTTACTCAGTGCCTTGGCAAAAAAAAGATGGGACTGGAATAGTATCCCCATTCTGGTTTTGTGCTTTTTATACTGCATGCATTCTGGAAAAAAAAAGGTAAGTGACTGTGTAAAAAGCATAATTTCAGTTCAAAGACTCTTCATTGGAAAGAGAGAAACAGTGCTAATCTTCGTAGCAGATAAGTGGGATAGGGCAATGTGTGGAGCAAGGGGAATTTCTATGATAAGATAATGTGGCAATTAATCTCCTTTGCCTTTGTAACAAGTTTCCAATATCTGCAATTCGTTGTCTGACCTACCGGGACATGCCCAACAGGAAAGGATGAAAGGAAAAGGGAAGAGAAGAGTGTCAGAAGAGAAAATGGCCAATTCTGAAAAGAAAATGGAAAAGAGAAAGTTGGTGAATTCAATAGTTAGATCAAAATATGTTTTCACTCCAGAGCTAAGGACTTTGGAGCACATCAGACTACGTCTGATCATTTTCTCGTTCTTCATTCTGCATTGCCACACAGTTGCTACAATATAATTTTAAAATATCAATTGTGTGCTTAGAATAATGATGTAGTCGAGTCGAAGTTCAGTAAAAGTCATTTACTCAGTCACCTTCAGTTTTTTTAAAGCCCCGCACATTCCAAATGACATCATCGCATTGTGACGTCATGACGTCAGTCGGAACCTCACGAGCCGGTTCGATTAAGCCTCTGGTGAGCTGCTCCATGGTACCCCCGCCCCCCCCTCCCCCCAAGAACCGGCGATAGGAGACTAAACCTCTGGTGCCATTACTGTCCTCCGCTCTTGAGCGGTCGTCTGCACCTTCATATTGGGGGTTGTGGCAAGGGCCGATCAAGGTCGAGATTAGCGGGCTTTAGTCAGTCAATCGTAAATGTTTCTGGATGCCCCTCAATGTCCAGTACACAAGATATACAATTGTTTCATAACACTGAAGGAGCCCTCATACAACCTCTGTAAGGGTGGCCCATATGCATCTCTACACACAAACACAAACTCACAGTCCCAGAATTCCTTTGGGATGAAGGGTCTCGTTGTTCCATGCCTTGACGTTGGAACTGGGACCAATTTTCCAAGCCACTCCCGCAGTCTGCCTAAGACTTCAGTCAGTGGCACCTCTTGTCTGCGTGCTGCGGGGATGAACACCCCTGGTATAACTGGACTGATGGGGAGTTGAGATCCTCCTTGGATGCCTCTCTTATTCCTAGGAGGATCCAGGGCAGCTCATCCACCCAATCAGGTCCCTGGAGGTGGGCCATCAGTGTAGCTTTCATTTGCCTATGGAACCGCTGCACCAGGCCATTTGACTATCATATGGTGGAGCTGCATTCCCATCAGTCGCGACAAAACGTCCCAAAGTGCAGAGGTAAATTGTGGGCCTCTGTCGGAGGTGATGTGTGTGGGTAAGCCAAACCGAGATACCCACATGAATCAGTTGATGAGTCTGTCATAGGAACTGCCTCTGGCCACTTAGTGAATCTGTCGATGACCATTAACAAGTACCGAGACCCTCACGACACTGCAAGCAGGCCAACGACGTTGACATGCATGTGGTCGAATCTATGCTGCGGTGGCTGGAAAGGTTGAAGTGGCACCTTTATGTGCCTTTGCACTTTTGCAGATTGGCAATCTGTGCACGTCTTTGCCCAGTACATGACCTGCTTTTTGAGTCCATGCCATACAAACTTGTCGGATATCATGTGGACCGTTGCTCAAATGGAGGGGTGAGACAGTCCTTGAATGGCATTGAAAATTCAACGTTTCCACACAGCAGGGACCATAGGTTGAGGCTGACCTGTGAAATCATCGCACACGAGAGTGGTACCTACGATCCCTGAGTTGCAGGCTCATGACAGCAGTTCTATAAGCTGGGAGTTCATCATCCTGGCCCTAAGCTTTGGTAAGTGCCATGCAGTCTACACCTGGAGAGAGGCCATGTACTGCTTAACAAAGGAGCAAGACAGGGCATCAACCATCATGTTACTCCTACCGGAGATGCATTTAATCCTGGTTGAAAACTCAAGTACTGTTGATAGCAGGCTGAGCAGGGATCTAATGGCTTTCTGAAGGCAAACGTTAGCAGCTTATGGTCAGTAAGAACCGTGAACTCCCTGCCTTACAAAAAATAGTGGAAGTGTCTGACTGCTAGGTACAGCGGCAGCAGTTCCCTATCGAATGCGCTATATTTCATTTCCGGAGGGCGGAGGTATCTACTGAAAAACGCTAGAGGCTTTCATTGTCCATTGATGAACTGATCCAAGACCTTGCCTACTGCTGCTTCTACCGTCTAGGCACTTGGTGGATGGACCAGCAATGTTGCCTTTGCTAGAGCATCTTTGGTCTGCTGTAATGTTACTGTTGTCTCGTTTGAGTTCTTTGGCACCGGTGGATACGAGGTCAAAGAGGGGTTTCATAACATGAGCTACAGAGGGTAGAAAGCCGCGATAGAAATTGACCATTCCCAGAAATTCCTGGAGTGCTTTGATCATTTCAGGTCTTGGGAATTTGAGGATGGGCTGCTGATCTGATGTCCCAAGAGAGTACTGCCCGAATTTGCATTTGGCAGGGTTCACAGTTAGCCCGAACTCCTGTAGGCAGCGGCAGAGTAAACATAGATGCTGAGGGTGCACTTTGTGGGAGTGGCTGGCGACGAGTTTGTCATCCAAGTATATGAAAAGGAAGTCCATGCCACGCCCCACTGTGTCCATCAGTCGCTGGAATGTTTGAGCAGCATTTCTGAGCATAAAGGCATTCTCAAAAATTCAGAGGTTGAACAGTATTATGATGGCGGTCTTGGGCACAACCTCCAGGTTTATCACGCACCAAGTCAATTTTAGAAAATATCCTGGCCTCATGAAGATGAGCTGTAAAGTCCTGTATATGGGGCATATGGTAGCGTCATTGAGATGCCTGCCATCCCACAAGGTCTCAAGCTTCCCTTGGCTTTGGGCACTATATGTTGCGGGGAAGCTCACAGGCTTTCAGTCCTGCAAATTATTCCATTTTGTGGAACTCTTGTTTTACAAGCCGCAACTTTTCGGGCGGCAGGTGTCAGGCGTCAGGCTTAGTCGTGTAGTGGACGCCCTTGGGTGAAAATGTGGTGTGACACCATGTTTTGGTGTGGCAAGAAATTTAGTGTATTCATTGTTCGAGTACTCCTCGATGTCTAGGTGCGAGCGGATAATTTGGCTTTTCCAAGGTGGAAAGTCTGAAATGTTGTGGTGTTCACCAACCGGTGCCCTTTTAAGTCCACCGTCAGTGAGTTGGTCTGAGGAAATCGGCACCCACCAATGGCTAGGACACAGCAGCAAGAGTTAGCTTCCATGTGTACTTATTGTTGCTGAATTTCAGGTGTATAGTTCATGTGCCCTACTTACGAATCAAACTGTTATTCACTGCAGTGAGCACTGGACCCATGTTGGGTGTCAAAGCCCAAAGGAGGAAGGACACTAACCTCTGCACTCATGTTGACTAGAAATTTGTGCTGGGAGAGTTCATCCCAGACGTAGAGTAGGCTGTTACATAGCCAGCGGCTATAGCCATTAATGACAACTTGCCATGGCATTTTCCTGAAAAAATGCAAGGGGATCGGCAGCGGCGAGCTCCAGAACCCCAACATTAGTGGTAAAAACACCAGGTGGTTGTTACAGAGTCATGCTTGTCTAGGGGAACATGCGCCATCGTCACCGGTACTCATGGAACCTAGGCCTTTGGGTATGACGCAGCACTAATTTCTGTGGGCCTTACACCTTGTTGTTTCGCGTGCCACAGATGTCTGCACAGGCAGCCACTGTTCGAGGGTTATCAAAGTCCTCGTCAGCCAATGTAAGACAGATGTCTTCTGGCATATACTCTAAAAGCAACTGCTTGAAGAGTAAGCAAGGCCTAGGCCATCTGCCAGAGTCATAATGTCATTCATTAACTCCAAAGGGGTGCAATTTCCCCAGGCCATCAATATGGAGGAGCCATGCAGCTCACTCGTGCTGTGAGAGACTGTAAATTGGGGAAGGAGGGCTCTTAGAGCTTCATACTTGCAGAGAGCTGGTGGGTCCTGAAGGAAATACACTACTCAACCAGCCATGTCCTGGTTGAGGGTGCTTACCACATGATAGTACTTAGTGGCGTCCACTTCTATCTTGCAAATGTGGAACTGTGCCTCAGCCTGCCCGAACCAAACTTCTGATTGAATGATCCAAAAGTCAGGCAGTTTTAGCGAAATCACTGCGTTGTCCATGTTGGGTCCAAAATCCGTTTGGGCCTGTAGGGGTCACCAATGTAGCAACTGTGTCGCAGTGTGAAATGAAGAACAAGAAAATGATCATACATAATCGAGTTGAAGTTCAGTAAAATTCATTACTCAAACAGTCACGCGCAGCTTTTAAAAATCAGATGCGTTCCAAATGACGTCATCGCATTGTGACATCATGACGACACTCGGAACCTCCCGAGCTGGTTCCATTAAGCCTCCAGTGAGCCACTACAATACAATTATTTGCACTTGGTCGAAAGTAATGTAAATAAATTCAAAGCGGTAATTCTTCACGGCACAGCATCTTTTCTACATGTGAACTCAGTGAGGTGAGCTCCATATTCAGGACAGAAGGAAATAATTGAATCTTGATTTTGTGAGCATGGATAACATCCACGGTTTTGTTTGATTACACCTTCATTTAAAACTGTGGCCTGATGTCCTTTTCTTCACCAAAATGTGGAGGGTATCCAGATATTCTTCAGTGTACTGAAGGGCCAAATCACTGCAAACATTTCACTCTGCTAAATTCCATCCATTAACAAGCATGTTAGTACATTGTATTTCTATGTGTAAATAGCGACATGCTACTTATTCTGGAAAAAGCTTAGTAATTACAGTGGGTGTTCATATTGACTGACCTTGATCCTTGTTCTAACTGTATTTGAAATAACAATCATATACTTTTAACAATTTAACCAGACTCATGTTCTGTATCTATTTGAAGCTTCTGTAAATTTAAAGTTATCCATAACCATATTTGGATACACTTAGATGTGAATCTTTTTTTCTTGTATCGATGAACAGAAATAATAAGATAAAAGATGTTTCTTACACAGTGCTCTCCAAGAAAAATGGCCTTCAGATTAATGCTTCTGAAAACATGTCCTCAAGCCACCGTTCATTTGCAGTGAAGCTCCCAAAACAATGAAAAGCTTTCAAGGACAATGCTTCTCTGCAAGGAAATAGGCAGAATTACCATCATCTCCTTTGAAGCTGACTCCTCTGCTAAACCAAAGGGGATTTGCTTCTACGTGGCTCCTTCTTCAAAAAGCAAGGGGCAGCCCCTCTACTGCCATCAATTCAGCCCTTATCTGCATTACATCTATTTCCCATGCATCTTCTGTGGCTCCCTTAGCCCTGAGGCAACAAGGAAGCATCCCACTTGTCTTTACCTGCAAACCCACCAGCCTCCACATCCCAGCAATTTCAGCCACTTCAAGATAATCCCACCACCAGACACATCTTCCCCTCTCTGCTTTTGCAGGGACCGCTCCATTCAGGACTCCCTCGTCCAATCATCCCCTTTTCATTAATCACCCCTTTGGGACCTACCCTGTGACTGCACAAAATGCTAAAGTTATCCCCACAGCACCTCCCTCACTGCCATTTGGGGCCCCAAACAGGCCTTCCAAGTGAAGCAGTACTTTATTTGTGAAGTCTACTTCAATAACAGGGACCTCCCAGTGGCTGATCATTTTAATTCTACACACCTTTCCCACTGACAATGCTATCTATGGCCCCATGTATTGCTAAACTGAGGCCACCTGCAAATTGAAGGAACAACACCTAATTTTCAATCTGGGCACTCTCCAAATGGATGGCATTAACATTGACTTCTCCCTTTTTTGTTTAACCCATCCCTGTATCTTTCTATTTTCCTATCACTGTCTCCTTTCCCCTCTAGCTCCCCAACCTCTTCTCTTCTCTCTCCACTCAGAGATCTTCGTCCTCCCCATTGCTTCTCAGATTTTTTCACGTACCCTCCCTATGATTATCCTGCAATCCTTTCTCTGCTCCTTCCTCCCTCCTCTCCTTTCCACATAGCTATTTATTCAGGCACCTGGCTGAGTTTTGCTCATATCTTGATGAAGGGCAAGGCCCAAAATGTTGCTTACCCTTTGCTTCTTATAGATGCTGTGTGACCTGCTGAGTTTCTCCAGCACTTTTGCGTATTGCACAACGAAGATAGGTAAAGTTTGAGTAGCCTGTCAACACATTGGTATCTAGTTGGTAGCAAGTTCAAACACAAAACATTGGCATGTGAAAAGAATCCAGAGGAGCATGCACTTCTTTAAAAATAATATTTGGATTAATTCAACTGAAGTTGTTGCAAAACACTGAGGAATATGAAACTGAAATTTTGTTCAACATTGGGCATTGGTGTAACTTACAAAAACATTCTCCAGAAGCAAACCACAGTCATAAATTGATTTGATGTAAAAACACAGAATTGCTGGAAAACTCAACAGATCTCACGGCAACTATCGGAGGTAAAAATATATGATCAACGTTTCGGGCCTGAAGTATGAGTAAAAAGCAGGCAGGCAGCTATATTAAGACTGGTGAAAAGGGAAGAATGGGAGGGAGGGACTACAGACCAACAGACAAAAGGTATTGATTGGATATGATAAGATGACAGGAGAGGGAAGGTGAAAATTGATTGGGGAGGCAAGAGTTGTTTTCAGTTTGTGGCAGTCATCTACTTAACTGCATCGCATCTGGGGTGATGCGTGGGAGTAGCAGCACACATGCGCAGGTCAGTTCAGGAAAGCAGGAAGAGTAGATTGAGAGTGTCAAGATCACCCATGTGGCAGAGAGCCAATGAAAAGATGAAGGGCTTGGTGGGTGGTGTCTTGTGAGATGAAGAATTTGTTGCTGTTATGAGAAGAATAAAGAGTTGACTCCATTTTGAAGAATAAGTGAATGTATTCTTTAAATTGTGTGTATACCGGGTAAATTACTGCAGCTACAAGTTTCACAGGACCTTCTAGGTAAAAATGGAAAGAGATGAGGATAAACCCTTTGCAGGAGTAGTTGGGGAGGTCAAGCTGGAGGTCTCCCTCCCCCCCCCCCCCCAGCTTCTTATCAACAATGCATCTGCGTGATTCGCGATCATCAAGGCACGTTTCTCCACCCTTAGTGTGACAAGTCAGAAGATGAAATTCATTTCACTTGTGGCCAGTCCTCCAGAGCAGATTGCCGTGAAGTGTATGATATTCTAGTTAATCCAGATGCTACCCTCCCATATAACATCCTGAAGGCTGCTATTCTGCAGTGTACTCAGCTGACTCAGGAGGCTCGTATTGTCAAGCTACTATCTAACAATTGCCATGGGGATAGGAAGCTGTCACAGATGCTGAGAAGATGGCGCAGGCTCGCTGTTGTGGACCCTATTGAAGGGGATGTATGGAAGCAGAGATTCCTCCAGTATTTACCTCGTCAAGTTCAAGGACACTTGGTGAGTGTCTTTCACACGTCCACACTCAATGAGTTGCTGAATCATACTGATCTCATTATGTCTACGACTTCTGCAGAAAAATAGATGCATTGTTACTCCTCCTAGTCAGCAGGTGCAAACAGAGCTGGAACAACTGCTTACTTCATCTTGTCAACCACCTGCACCTTATCAACCAAAGATAACTCAGCTGGAGCAGCAAATGACTGCACTAACTACACAGATCCAGGCTTTGGGCATGCAATGGAATTCCTTCTGGTGGCCTGGTTGATCGTGCTGGTCGAGGATATGGTAGAGATGGTGGGTAGCATATTTGTTGGAAGCACCGGAAATTTGGTGCTGCCACCTGGCCTTGTCAGCTACCTAGCCATTTCTACAAATAGCAGCCAGGAAATGAGCAGGCCTGGCAATAGAGGCAACTGCTGCCCTTGGGCATCTCGGCCGCCATCTCTTCCTCAAAGACTATTTCTCGGGTGTTCAATTTCTTGTCAATTCCAGTGCAGAAATTTCAGTGGTCCCTCCAACCCTGGAAGAATGCAGACACCCAAATATATCATGTGTTTTGCCAGCCGTGAACGATTCTCATTTTCAAATATATGGCCAGGGATCACTCACACAGAATTTTGGTCTCAACAAACTATTTCAGTGGATTTTCACGGTTGCAAATATGGTAAATTCTATTTTGTCACTGTTTTTACTGCTGGTGATTTTAAAGAATTGCTGTGTCATGGTCTACAGCACTTGTGTGCCCCTGCTTGTTCCAGGGATTGCTCAAGCATTTCCCTTGCCTGGTAACCTAGTCATATTAGCACGGGGACATCAATCATGCATTTGCCAACCACATAGAAACTCATGGCCCTCCATCTGTAGCGTGAGCTCGTAAATTACTCCTGGATCATCATGAAAGTGAAATTCAACCACAAGCAGGAGCTGGGTAGTCTGCGGATTTGACACATCCTGAGCATCGTCATTGCATATGGTTCCAAAGAAGTCTCCTGGGCTTGGCAGCCTTGTGGTGATTATCGTGCACTGAACAATTCCACTGTGCCTGACTAAAACAACATTCCCAATACAAGACTTCTCAGTGAACCTGCATGGCAAAAGTGTGTTTTCAAAAATAGACTTGATGTGTGCTTACTAGCAGAATGCTGTAGAGCCTTCTGGTGTTGCCAAGACAGCAGTAATTACTCCTTTCGGCATGTTTGAGCTTCTCCAAATGCCATTCGGTCTGCGAAATGCAGCTCAAACATTCCAGTGGTTTATGGACCGTGTACTCTCCGGCCTCGGTCTTGTATTTTTCTATATTGATGATATTCTTGCCATGAGCGTGGATGAAGAGGAACACAAGCACCGTCTTGTATCAATTTTCTGGAGACTTGACAAATTTGACATTGTGATCAATCAGAAACAATGGGTTTTTGGTGCTGCTGAACTTATATTTTTGGGACATAGTTACCCAGTGTAGTATCTTGCCTGCTGAAATGAAAGTGCAAGGAATTAGAGATTTTCCTATACCTGTTTCATTTGGCCAGTTACAATGATTTTTAGGGACGATAAATTTCTATCACTGTTTCTTGCTGAGCGCTACAGGGTCTCTTAACCCTTAATGAGCGACTTAAGGGATCCAATAAGACCGTTTCTAACAGACCATTGAGTTTGTGCAACGATGCCATTGTGCTTTCAACTATGTGAAGACCGCACTTGTGAATGCCATGATGCTTGTACACCAAAAGCCCAATGCTTTGCTTTCTCTCACGATGACTCTGTTAGTGCCGTGGTAGCAGTGTTAGAACAAAGAGTCGGTGGGAAGTTGGAACCTCTGCCATTCTTTTTAGCCAAAGTGTCATTGGCTCAGGTGGAATATAGTACTTTTGGGCGAGATCTCCTCGCCATCTATTTCGCAGTGAAACATTTCCATTTTTTGTTGTAAGGTTGCCTTTTCACAATTTTTCAAACTTTTTCTTTCCACTCACATATCACCTTAAGTAATCCCTATGCCATAGGTGCTCTTTGATTAGTAAGAGATTGCTTGAGATTGTACATGAGAGGGGAAATATTTGTTGAGAACCACTGCCCTAGACCCAATTGTTGCTGAAATATTTTGCTTGAGAAAAATTGTCATTGGCCTATTTCCTTTGGAGTTATGTAACCGTGCACATAACGAGTCAATTAGGTATGATTAAAGCAATGCTTTTGAAACTTTTTCTTTCCATTCACATAGCCAATGAAAAGGTCAGAGGGCTTTGGTTGGGTGGTGTTTTGTTCGGTGAATAATTCATTGCTGAGTCCAAGAATAATAAAGAGAGATTACTTCATTTTCTACTGACAAATGTTACGAGCCCAGAGGACCCCTAAACCCAGCAGCAATAGATATTCACCAAGACAAATGGTTAATTAAACAAAAGCTCTTTTTAATTATCTTTAAACATGAAAATAGAATCATACTTTAACTTATCACTATTAACTTAACTAACCTAACTTAACCCCCTTCTAATTCTAAGTGCACATGTATGTAATGTGTGTGTAAGTTCAGAAAAGTTCTTTGGTTCACAGTCCAATCTCACTTCTCATTCCTCCACTTTCACTGGTTGCAGGCAATTCTTATACTGTGCACAGAATTTAACATTTATAAAGGACCCCAGGCTTTGGTGCTTGAAAGGTAAGTGGTTACTGCTCAGGAAGGTTCTTGTCGGTTTTCAGAGGGAGGTTTGTTGTTCCAGGACATCCATAACTGATGCACTTGCATCAGCCACTTCAATGTCTTGCTGACGAAACTTGCCCCTTCATGGTTCTTCAGGTGATAACCTCTTTCTTTCAGGTCACCACAGAGTTCCTTTTTGTTTCTCTTATTCCAAGTGAAACAGTAGAACAAAGTCTTCTCCTCTTGCATGAACCACAAGGACTTTGACCATGCTGTCTTCCAAATGGTGCTCTCCACAAGCTTGCCAGCTTGTCCTGTTCCAGTCCCAGCTGCCTCTGCTGGCTGTAACACTGTACAAGTGGTTACTGTGTGTGTGTCTCTCTCTCTCTCTCTCTGAGAGAAAGCCTGTTTGACTCTCTCTGCATGACCCTCTTAGAACAGCAAGCTCTCTTTCAGTCAAAAGCGGTTCCGACAAGCTCTTTGATCCGTTGCCTTTTATAAACAACAATCCATTAGTGAAGTCTCTTGAGCACTCTCCAAAGCTCTTGCAAATGCTGTGAGGCCTTAATATGTCTAGCATTAGCAGAGCTCCAGTATTTCAAATAAGATCTGTTTTAAAGTGTTTGTATGTAACCTACTCTAACAAACCTTTCCCAATTTATCTCCCAAAAACATATCTATACTCTGTCACACAATTGAGTGAGTGTATTCTTTAAATTGTGTGTATACTGGGTAAATTGCTGCAGCTACAGACTCAGTAAAAGGAGACAGGGAAAAGGCTCCGTCTGTCACTATAGTGTTGATCTAGTAGTGACCCATTTCAATTACCTGCCCATTCTTGTGCCATCGTGCTTGTCCATGGTCTCATGCACTGCCAGACTGAGACCATCCAAAAACTGAAGGAACAACACTTCATATTATGTCTGGGCACCCTCCAACTGGATGGCATTAATAATCGATTTTTCCAGTTTCTGTTTGCCCCCCTTCTTTCTGTATATCTCCTTTCCTCTAGCTCTGTCTCTGTCTCTCTCTCTCCCCCCTTTCCTTTTCTCTTTTTACAGGGCCAAAACAAGCCCTCACCCCTACAATCAATTCTCACCTTTTCTCTCTCCTGTCCTCTTATCATATCCAATTAACATTTTTGTCTGTTAGTGTGTACTCCTCCCCCTTCCATTCTTCCCTTTTTCACCATCCTTATAGGCAGCTGCCATCTTTTTACTCATACCTGGAGGAAGGGCTCTTGTCCAAAACCTCAATAACATATCTTTATCTCTGGATGCTGTGAGACCTGCTGAGTTCCTCCAGCATTTCTGTGTTTTTCCTCTAATCACTGCATCTGCAGACTTTCGTGCTTCACTCCATATTGATTTGATGTCCTTGATGTGTTTCCACTAAATCCTGTGGTTTTTGTTGGTTCATCGACACAAGTTGGTACATTCGATTAAGTTTTTGCTTTTTTTTTTAATGCTTCATCTCACTGTGAAAGTCCAATGTCTGGATTTTTTTAAACCTTTTTTTAAAATCAGTATAGTCACAGGTAATTCATGTAGGTACAACAATACAATCATTTTTTTAAGGAAGGTGAATCTATTTTCAAACCTCAACGGAAGACCGTTCTTAAAGATCAAGAAATGCATCGTGAAAATCAAACGTTTTTAATAGATTCTAAACTTCAACCTGATAGGAATAGATTAAAGATTTTATATACAAAGGCCTCACTGAAAATTCAATTTTTGGGTGCAAACCACCAATGTTGTTGATTGCACCCAAAACAAAAAGAAATCTCTATCGCTTGTCAGAGCTGTGGACTTAACTGCAATTAATAACTAACCTGGTAGCTAAAGCAGAAAGTTTATTTTGACTAAATGAAAAGCTATTGGGACTCAGTGGGTCAGGCAACATCCTTAGAGAGAAGTATCTTTTCTCCCTCCCTGGATATTTTGTGATCTCCTGAATCTCTCTGGCTTCTCCTTGTTTAGTCCAGATTCTAGCGCCTGCTTGTGTTGTTTTATAATTTTAACTGAATGCTAGAATTTGTCAACTATAGATTAGAATTGGAGATTAATGCATTGAAGATCTTGTGATATTTATTTGCCCACTTCCAATTTTTAACACCTCTTCTGTCTGCACATTGGAGGATATGGTGGTCTAAAGAATTCTTCTTTGGCTTGGCTTCGCGGACGAAGATTTATGGAGGGGGTAAAAAGTCCACGTCAGCTGCAGGCTCGTTTGTGGCTGACAAGTCCGATGCGGGACAGGCAGACACGATTGCAGCGGTTGCAGGGGAAAATTGGTGGGTTGGGGTTGGTGCATCTGCAATGGTGTTTTTCTGGCAGCCTGCAGAAGCAAAGTTCAAGTTGATTTTCATGTGATTGTACATGTACCACAACAGAAAGCAGCATTTCTCCAGATCACAGTGTACACTGATCACATATATACCAGTACATAGTTATAATTTAAAATAACCTCCAAGCAGAAAGGCCTGGCAGGTGAAAACATTGTTGTTGCATTCTACTAGAATCTCAACTGGTAAAAGGAGTGACTTTTGGAATACTGGAACTGGCCAGTCATCTCTTCCAATCTTCCCCACCATTTTGCACCTTCGTCTGACTTCCCTGTCATTTTTCCATCCGGTCTCATTCTACAAAGCCATTAGGCATAACATCTAGACAGTAGGACCCCATGAAGGAGTGGTTCAAGATGCATCTCTGCTCTTCCTGGTGTTGCTGCAGCAGTGCCATCTTGGAAGTTTATATACAGGTATGCGTTGCTATACCTGAATGTCCATGATACATTCTGTGAAATTGGGTGTTATGCGATGTGGCGTTGTGTGAACACTATTATATACTTAGCAAAGCTATATGGGATACTGTACCTGTAAACTCTTTACCTGAAATTAGGGATCAATGTGGGGACTGTCACGGGGCTGTGGGGAGAGAATGGGGCAGTCAGATCAGTGTGGGTATACAGTATACAATTTCCTACAGATACCGATTGCTTTTACTAAATCGCTCTGAACTTGCTCGCGGTAACTGAATAATTATAGGAACATGGGCATGTATGTGGTTGGATGTGGTTTGGACAGGCTTTAAGTGGAGCATACCTGTATTTGAGAAAATTGGTTTCATCAAATGTGCCCATTGAGATTACTATTTGCATTAAATTGCTAAATCTGAGTAACTTGTGTTCAGGAAGTTTACCCATGCTTGATTTGTCCCTAAGGTATTCGGAAATCCTTCTGCTAAAATTTAAAAATTATGCTTAAAGTATGGAACGGATCCTGTGACTGAGCAGTGTATTACAGTGATAAATGTAGGTTTTCTGAGGCCTAGAAAATAAAACCTAATAAGAGGAAGATATGGGTGGTACAGGAAGAAAGGGCAAGGAATTATAAAATTTAGAATTATAAACTGCTGGAGTTTGGGGGTTAGGAAGTATTTGTTCAGTAGTGTGGAATTTGATGGGCAACGGCTGCTCTGAAATGGTTCCTCGTGCTGATTTACAACATACAGACTGTACTTTGTGTTGTGGTTAATCAGCTTGGCTGTGCACTTTGTAAAATTACCTGAGGTCTTGCATGGTCAACATCTTTCACTGGATCAGAACTCCCCCTAAAGGTGATGTATTGTAAGAGAGTCATTTGTGTTGTCTGGAGAACAAATTCTGTCAAATCTTTTATAAGAGAAAGTTTGATTTTTGCCATTTCATTAAAGCACCTTCAGTCGTGGGCTCCACATTGGTCTCTTGTACACCTGTGAATACTTGACTTCAGGGATGACTTGCTTCCACTCTGGTTCTCAGGAACTGCTGGAGAAATACTTCTCTGTGAAATTCTGGAGGAGTTATGGAAGTCTGACTATCTGTATTAGCCCAATGCAAAACAGAAAATCCTGATTTTTAACTAAAATGCCAAAAGGAATAAAACTCTTGCCAAGACTCCACATGTTGAATTCATCTCCTGGAGAGAGTCAACTTTTCTTTTCAACAATCCTTGGGAATCCTGTTCCTTTGATTGAAATAAAATTCTTTTATTGCATTATTCGCAATCATTGCCTTTTCCTATCTTTTAATAGATCAGTATTTGAGAGCTTAGACTTTGTTGTTATCTCTGTGAGAGTTTTGCATGACATAACCATATAGGTGAATTGAGAATAAGGTTTTGCAACTTTCCCAGTTCTGACAAAGGATGTTTAACCTCCTGAGTATTTCCAGCATTGTTTTGCTTTCATTCAGATTTTAAATAAACTGGAAATTAAGAACTGCCTTGGGCACAGTTTCCATCAGGTGAGATTCTTTACAAAATAAAGGAACGACCTCGAATTCAGAGGCAACTGTAGACTGGAGAGCTCCTCCAGACTCCTGAAAGAGACGGTAAAGGTTACGCAGCTGTGTGACACCTTCACCTCAAAGGGTGTCATGGTCAGAACCTCCAAAGTTCTTCTCTGATCACTGCCTCCTGTCACCTACAGGAGGACCAGAAGGCAGACAATTGAAGTTGCTGACCCCAGAGAATGTTGAGGAAGTAAAGATGGAGTAGACCAGTTGGAGAACAGTGAAACCTTTTCTTAATTCCCTAGTGAACTGGTGTGAAGCATCCAAGGAGAAGATCCAGAGGTTCTTTATCTCCAAAGGTGTTCAGAGAGCAAGGCAGGCAGAGGGAACTGAGCCAACTCAAGGTTGACCTGAAGCAACTCTTCCTTCTGCTTTCGAGAGGGGTGGATGTTAGGAATTCCAAGAGGTGAAGAAATGGCAGGCTGAGCTATTCACCTCAGTCCTCCAAGACCTTCTGATCCAGAGTACACACTGTGAGCAAGATGATACATGCTCACGCTTCTTCCAAAAGGTTCATGGGGAACTCTGTGATCCACAGCTTTAAGGGACAGCTCAGTCATATCATTGCAGACAGGCATACAGAGGATCAGTGGGTCCTTTTATGCTGATCTTTACAACACTAAGGCCACAGACAGAATGTCCTCCCAGAACTTCCTCACCACTATCATGAAGTTCTTAGACAATAGCAAATGAGAGTGTCTGGAGTAGCCAATTACTCTGGGAGAGCTGACAGACTCCATCCATTCCTTTGGGTCAAATAAAACTCCTGGAAATGATGGTTTACTGGCTTGGTTGTGCATGACTCCATGAAACTGGGTAGCCCTGGACCTGCTGGAAGTATGCAACATTATGGACCAAGCAGGCAGCACATCAGACTCCATGAGGAAGGATATCATCACCCTCATCTTCAAACAAAAGGAGAAGGAGGATATCAGGAAATGGAAAACCATTTCATTGCTAAATGTGGAAACAAAATACTGTCCAAGGCCATTGACAATCGAGTCAAGTCTGTTTTGGAGCAGGTAATTTACCCAGACTAAACCTGCATGGTTCCATGCTGGAAAATCTCTGACAGCATCGCACTGTTCCTGGATACCATTGCCTACGTGCAGGACATGGGGTGGACACCTCTCTGATCAGCTTCGACCAGAAGAAGGCTTTCAATTGGATATCACACATGTTCATGATGGACATGCTCTCCAAAATAGGTTTTGCGGAAGGAATCTGAAATTGGATTACACTGCTCTACACAGACATCCATAGTGAAATCCAAATCAATGGGAGGGAAGCAGATCACTTCACCATCAAGTCTAGAGTCAGGCAGGGTTGCCTGCTCTCTCCAGTCTTATTTGTGTGCTGCAGAGACCCTTTGACCCAGGTCAAAGTTTTGCTGCACGTGGGTGGTGTCGCCGATTTTTGTTCAGACACATGATCAGTCTGCAGATTGATCAGTGTATGTGAGTGTGATAGTACAGACCTATCACCAATGTATATAGTTGCAGTATCTAGAGTGTAATGACTGTGCTTACAGCGATTGGCTGAGAGCTTAGCCACGCCTACTGTCTGGGCCTTAAAGGGTTGTGTCCCTAGCCAGGTCGGATCATTCCGGACTGGTCGGCCACCTGTGAAGAGCTCCTGTCTTTTGCTAATAAAAGCCTTGGTTTGGATCAACAAGTCTTTGGTTCTTTCGACGAGCTCTTCAGTGAGCGTTTTGAGTCTGCAACAGGTGCCTGGGTAAACTAGAAGAAGAGCGAGGCAATCTCTTCAGTAACTGGTCTGACCGACCCACCAACCCCTTCAGTCAGATCTGACCACCAGAAGGTATTGGGGATCTGATTTGGAGGGGCTGAGGCATGCAGCAAAATCAGGTTGGAGCGGATCACAAAGGTCCACCAGAAATTGGGTCTATGAGCTCAACACTCCATCTCAATAGCAGGGAGGAACCGGGTCATTGGGTGCAAGATGCTCTCGGTACTGCTGTGCAGATTTCAGATTTATTGTCAGAGTACATGACATGACATCACGTACAACCCTAAGATGTGGCACAGGTGTGGCCCATCTCCTGCACCTCTGCTCTGCTGTCACCAAAGCAGACTTCTGATTCACGTGGGGGTCCAAGATGGAAAGGGTCACCATGTACAAGTCACCAAACCATGGGGGCAAGGGCGTACCCACTATGGCCTTCATCCTGATGACCACCTTAATGTGTAGCTGCATCAGGCTGTGCTTGGAATCAAATTACGAGTGCAATAGTGCAGCTATGTGGTGAGGTTTTTCCTGTCTCGGGTGTTGCGAAGGATGGTCCTGTCCCATTGACATGCAATGTCCTAGTCATCTGGGCTTTGCCACACCATTGTGGAGAAGTTTTTCAAGACAAACACCTTTGATCACAAGGCCATCAGGCAATGGTCAGCAAGGAACATCCTGCAGAAACTGAGAGACCAGGACTCAATTGATCCAATGGGATGGTTCCCTGAGCAGACTGTTCAGGTCATTTAGCAGAATGCTTCTTTGCCAAGGCTTACAAATATGTACCAGGACTTGACCTGGCTGGCGGTGAGAGAAGCCCTCCCAGTCAGATCCTGAAAATTGGAGCATCATCCACAAAGCACATTGTCCCCAAGATATCTGTGGTGGAGTGGAGACAGTTGCCCACTTCTTTGCAGAATTCAGATTCGTTAAAAATATGTGGAGAAGAATGCAAGGGTCCTTGTCATGGTTCAACCCCAGCAGCAGTATGACAGAGGACTCTCTGATTTACCGGCTATACCCGCAGATGCACACAGTCATAAAATCCAGAACTGCTGCAAGACCATCAACTCAGTGAAAGATAACCTTTGGTCTGCCCAAAACCTGTTGGTCTTAAGTGGACAATAATGTTGGTGAGGGAATGCTGATGCATTCCAGACTGCAGGAGTTCATGCTGAGCGACGCACTGAGACTTGGCACAGCCAATGTTAAGGCACTATGGGGGAAGGACCATAGTCTAAAGCAGCAATTTTCAACTGGGGCCATACAGTCCTGTGGAGGGCCACAGCTCATTTAAGGAGGACTATGGTCTGAATTAATAAAATATATATTTTTTAATGTAGTCGGTAGGAGAGAAGTACAAAGAAACCAAGTAAACGATTGATTCACAGGGAAGAAAGCAGATAAACTTTGAGCGGTGTCCTAAGGGGCCATATCCGAAAATAAAATGGCTGGTCTAGAGTCCTTCCATTACCAGGCATTGAGGGGCTGAGACAGAGGGATATCCCCTCAAGCAACAGAGGGGGGAGTAACAAAAATGTACCACTGTGGTGGTAATGCTGCTGAACAGAAAATGAAAGCAACAATATAGAGTGATGGAAATGTATGGATACAAATCTGAAACTTTGAAAGGTTCTCTTTTTGCAAATAATTTATTGTGAATAAAGTCTATTTTTGGTTTAAAAAAAATCAAACCCGCAGACAAGGGTGGTGGAGTTGTGGTCTGGTGCATTGACCTCGACTTTGCCAAACCCAAACAAACAGCTCTCGGACACCTCCCCTTAACAGGACCCCACTAAAAAACATTGAGCCACTGCCTCACACACCATCTCTAACCTCATCTCCCTCCCTTGGTCTCCAACCTCATAGCATCCCAACCCCACACTGCCCGGTTCTACCTCCCAACCACAATCCACAAACCTAAATATCCCAGTAGACACATTGTTTCCACATGCTCCTGGCCTACCAAACTGGAATTGTTTTACCTCAATTCCACTATTTTTCCCTCTGGTCCATCAACATCCACGATACCTCACATACCCTCCATCACTTTAACAACTTCCGATTCCTTGAACTCAACTGCCTCATTTTCACCATGGACATCCAACTTTGATGCATCTCATCCCCCACACCAAAAGTCTCATTGTTTCTTTCTCAACAACAGACCCAACAAGTTCTCTTACCACCTGGTAGAACGTGTCCTCACTCTCAATAACTTCTCCTCTGACCTGCCAATTTCTCCAAGTCCTTTGGTAACCGCATGGATCCCAGCTATGCCCTGACTTTTTGTTGGCAATGTGGAACAATTCATGCTACAAGCCTACACAGGCAAGGCAAGGCTCCTTAACTCTTCTTCCACTGTGTTGACAACTACATTGCGGCTGTCTCATGCACCCATGATGAGCTCGTCAAATTTATCTTCTTTGCTGATAACTGTCTCCCGACCTCATATTTACTTCTCTGGCACATTCTCCCCCTCTCAGTTTGCATCTTGGGAGACAAACTTTCTACAGACATTTTCTACAAACCCACCAACTCACACAGCTACCTCGACTACACTTTTTCACATGCATTCCATGTGAAAGGATACTTTTCCTTTCACTCAATTTTTCCATTTCTGTTGCATTTGCTCCCAGGATGAAGTAGACAATAGACAATAGGTGCGGGTGTAGGCCAATTGGCCCTTTGAGCCAACACCGCCATTTATCGGATCATGGCTGAACTTTCCCTTTCGTTAACCAATCCCAGCCTATCCCCATAGCCCATCCCAGCCTTATCCCCATAACCCTTAACTCCCCTGCCCACAAGAGCCTTATCCAACTCTCTCTTAAATCCATCCAACGAATCCGCCCCCACTACCCTCTGTGGCAATGTATTCCTGACCCAAACTCTCTGGGTAAAAAAATTTCTCCTAATTTCTGTCTTAAATGGCCTTCCCTGTATTCTTAAACTATGCCCTCTAGTCCTATTCTCACCCATCATTGGGAACATGTGCATTGATTTCACCCTGTCAAGCCCTTTGATAATACTAAATACCTCAATCATGTCTCCCCTCATCCTTCTAAACTCCATCGCATATTGTCCAAGTCTTTCTAACCTCTCCACATGACAATCCTGCCATCCCGGGAACTAACCTTGTAAAGCTGTGTTGCACTTCCTCTATAGCAAGCATGTCCTTTCTTAAATATGGGGATCAGAACTGGATGCAATTCTCCAGGTGAGGTCTCACCAGAACCCTGAACAACTGCAGGAGGGCTTCCCTACTCATATACTCCAATCCCCTCTTTATGAAAGCCAACATACTGTTCGCCTTCTTCACCACTTGCTGAACCTGCGTACTAGTTTTCAATGATTGGTGAACAAGTATGCCCAGATCCCTTGCATTACCCCACTCCTTAGCTTAACTCCATTTAAATAATACTCTGCTTTCTTGTTTCTGCCTCCAAAATGGACAACCATTCCAGATTATCTGAGATGTTGTCCTCCTTCAAAAAATGTGGCATCCCCTCTAATCCCACTCTCAACTCAGCCCTTACTGTATTTCTTTGAATTCCCACACATCTGTCCTTGACCCCTCCACCCCAGATGCAACAAGACCAGAATTCTCCTTGTCCACACCTACCACCCACCAGTCTCCATATCCAACTAACTATCCTCCTCAATTTCCTCGACATGCAATGTGATTCCACTATCATCACCTTCTGCAGAGACCTCTCCTCCTTCTGCAGAGACCACTCCCTCTGTGATTCCCTCATCCATTCATCCCTTCTCACTAATTACTCCCTTGATACCTACCTCTGTGATTGCAGGAAATGTTACACTTGCAGGAAATGTTACACTTGCACTCACACCTGCTCCCTCACCAGCATTCAGGCCTCTAAAACAGTCCTTCAACATTTCACTTGTGAATTGGCAGAAATCAACTACTTCATTTGGTGTTCCTGAAGCAGCCTCCTCTACATCAGAAAGACTGGACACAGTCTGGGAGATCGCTTCATTCAGCAGCTTCGCTCTGTCCGCTGCAAAATTGAGGACCTTTTGGTAGCCAATCATTTCAATTCCACCCTCCACTCGCATGTTGAAATGTCTGTCCATGGCTTCATGCATTGCTAAACTGTGGCCACCCACAAACTCTCTCTCTCTCTCTCTCTCTCTCTCTCTTTCCCCATCCCACCACCTTTCCTCTCCATTTAGAAAGCTTCCCCTATCATTTCCCAGCTTTTTTCTTTTTTACATTCCTACCCATTATCCCCTCTTGCCTTGTAGGCATGTGCTCCTGCTCCTTACCCATTGTTTTATTCAGGTGTCTGCCTGCTCTTTGCTCATACCTTGACGAAGGGCTCAGGCTATGCTGTGTGACCTTCTGAGTTTCTTCAGCACTTTTGTGTACAATCACAGTGTTTGCAGACTTTCTTGTTTAACTCACAACTCTTAATCTTGAGTTTAACCAGCAATTTTGTGACACATTTCCACGTTGCTGCAGCACAACATGTTAGCAACGTAGCCTGTTATCAATAAAATGCAGGTGTGCACCGCTTAGCATCCACGATACGTTCTGTTAAATTGGGTCTTATGTGATGTGGAAGTTTTGAAACACCATATTACACATAGCAAAGTTATACTGTATGGGATTTTGTAGTGTACCTAGAAACTTTGTAAGTAGGGATCAGGGTGAGGGCCGACACATTTGTGGGCAGAGACCGGGGCAGTGGGATCAGTATGGGGACCGACATGGGACTGTGGGGAGAGAACGGGACAGTGGGATCAGTACGGGGACTGACACAGGACTTTGGGGAGAGAATGGGGCAGTGGGATCAGTGTGGGGATTGACACAGGACTGTGGGGAGAGAGCAGGACAGTGGGATCAGTGTGGGGACTGACATGGGTCTGTGAGGAGAGAGCCAGGGCAGTTAGATCAGTGTAGAGACTGATACAAAGCTGATACAACACTTGTATTTGTGAAAATAATTAGTTATGGTTTCTTTCCAAAGCTTTTGATAAATAGGAACTGCAGTCTAATCCTTTCTCAATCACTTTTTTCTCTCAAGGCAATCCCCAATGAAATTCTTAAGAATTTGGTAGAAGAGCTTCCACAGCCACGCCAGGTTCCCAGAAGGTTGAATGAGTACACTCAAGAGGAGATTAATGACTTCCCGAGAGTATGGACACTGTAAGTCGCATTTACCCCTCAGGCTGGATTTATCTTTGTACAGAACAGCATGGTTATCTGCTGGTAATCAGGTTATTTTTTTGGATAATTAATCGAGACACTGTTTCAAATTTAAATGCTGTTAATTTTCTTTAAATTTGTAATTTTTATTAATGATCACAAAACTGCCAGGTTGACTTTAGAACAAAAACATCTCGTTCAATAATGATCTGCAGGGGGAAAAAATCTGCCATCCTTGCTTTGTCTGGATTTTATCTGACACCAGATCCACCAATGTGGTCAACTCTGAAGTGCCCTCTGTGATAGCGTATAAAACTTATCTTGTATCAAATGAGAGAAGTTGAAACAAAAAAAAGAACAGGATGGACTACCTAATAGTTTCTGGGACCCAAATTCAAGCTGGTAAAGTCCCTCCACTACATTCAATGTTGCAAATTTCTCCTCAGAGACACCCATGGCTTGGTGTCCAATTTGGGAGGGTAGGCCCATGTAAAAGTCAAGCTATCGCTTTATATTGCAATTTGCATGGAATCATGCCTTCATTCATCACAATCCATTAGTACCTCTTGTTCCAGCGACTGGTGGGACCAATCCAAAGGAATACAGTTGGCTCTAAACCTCATCACACTCGATCATCAAACATACACCAAACAGCTGACATGAAGGCTTTTGACCAAATGTGGCAGCAAGAAAGCCTTGTAAAACTGAAGTCAACAGGAATCAAAGGAAAAGCACCCTAATGGAGTGAAACACAAAAGTCTACAGAAATGCTAGAGGAACTCGGCAGGTCTTGCAGCATCATTCCTTAAAGATGAGCTCAGGCATGAAACATCAGTTCAATATCTTTACCTCCTACAGATGCTGCAAGATCTGAGTTCCTCCAGCATTTCTGTGCTTTTGCTGAAATTACCCTAATAATTGGAGTCATACCTCACACAGAGGGTGGTGGTGGTAGTTGGTGAAATGTTACTGCAGGTGTTCATCAGAGCCCATCCTCTTCAGCTCCTTCATTAGTGGCTGTTGTTACAACATATGCTTGGAAGTAAGAATTTGGCTGAGAATTGTATAAGGTCAATTTTATTTGTAATTACTCACAAATGAAACAGCTTGTGCTAGCTGCAGCAAGACTGAGACATCATTGCTGCATAGAATAATATGTGGCAAAAGTGATACAAAATGTCCAACAGAAAGACTATCTATTTACCCTGGTGATCAGTGGTATTGTCTTGACAGATTTCCCGTGATCAACGTCCTCTATAAATAGGAAATCCAGCTAACCACCTGCAGAACTACTGATGACTTCAACGGCAGGATAGATGCTGGGTATTTTGTGGCTGGAGATTCACCTTCTGACCCTCTTCACCATTGACAAGCAAGGGGCATGATGGAATACTTTCCACTTGCCTGGATGGCACTCAACACTCAATAGCATCTAGAACAAAGTAGCCCATTAGTTAAACACCCCATTCATTATCCAAAATATCCAATCCCAATGCAGAATGTTGCATTGTGTACCATCTACAAATGTAACAAGCCACTTAGACAGTACCATCTAAGAGAAAGTGTTTCAACAGTAGGAACATCGCCACCTGCAGGTTCCCTTTCAAGTCCCACACAATCCTAATTTAGAAATACATCTCCATTCTTTCATCATAGCTGGGTCTAAATCCTGGAACTGTTCTTAAGAGGCTTGAAGCAAAATCAGTTTACCACCATGCTGTCAAAGGGAAATAACACTGGCTCTCAGATTGTGAAAAATATTGAATTTTAAAATGTTTAAAACTTCAAATCGGGTTTAAAAATAAAATTCAACAGAACAACAAGAAGCATGTTGGCAAACACAAGCAACAATCCTGCATTTGCTAACACTGATACTTCATCCTAAGCTTACCAAGTTGTAAAGACTACTTTAGTGCTCTTGTCCTAATCAATCTTCATTTATTGTACGCAAAGGCATTAGAAACTTTTTTCTGTCTCTAACATTTATTGGTGTTCTAAGCAAAAGAAATATTTTGAATTTAGCTTTTGACTGTCCAGAAAAGGAAACATCTGGAAGTGAATGGTGTGTGAATTATAGGTCCAGGCAATGAGGATGCACAGAATATATGTTCCCTCCCAGGATAATCATTTGTTTGTGGTCCAGAGCATTACATACTATTCTATCAATATATTTATTGGTAGCTGGAGAAGCTTTACTCAAAGATTTATTTCAATAATTTTGCCAGTGGACAACAAATGAGCCTCATTTGTTGGGATGATCCTTGTCTCTCTCACCCCTTCCTCTTTCCTTTACTCTGCCCCAGAGAGAGTGTAGGTTCACGTGTATGTATGTGTGACTGATTGCTGGTGTTTTACTCAGTTTCACGTACTTAAGCTCTCTGCCTTTTTGGCGTTTGCCTTCCTCCTCCTGCATTTTCTCTAATTTTTTTTTTAAACATTTTTTTGATTGCTTGCGTAGAACAGTGGGAAGATGCTGAATTTTAGTGCCTGCTTTCTATATGTTAATCTTGCATTGTTTTATTTAGTTACTTGAAAATCAGTCTATTTTGAATCTCATCATTGGAAATATACTCTATTATCTACTGCAAATTCTAGATTAGGATTCCTGTCAAACTGCATATCTGTATAAAAGGTTAATTGTGTTGCTTTTCCAGTTTGCCTTGTTTGTGTTGTTTTCCTCAGAAAGGAAACCAGGTGTTCAGCAGCACAGAATAAAGCTGCCTGTTTGAAGAGCAATACAATGCAAACCCATTCAGGGTTGTATGGTGGGACCTTGTTTAAAACCTGCTGCAGTTTTCAAAGATCACTTGTTTTGACCATACAATTAAAAAGCAAAAATTAAGAATAGGTTTTGTCAGATTAGAGGTTGTATTGGGCCATCCAGATGTTTGATTTGAGTACTCATTATATTTTTCTCGTGAACTATTCCCAGTCTTTGAATTCTTCTGAAAGCATGTGCGCATTTCACCTGGTCGAAACATGCTCTTTAACTTTTATTTTCATTTCTTTGATGTGCCTTGACTAAATAATGAACAGCTGCTCTAATGAAAAGGCATCGCAACAGTTACTTCTCCTCACCCCAGGCCCTTGTTCAGCTGCTTTTAGCTCAGAGGGCCCTTGTTTTCATGGATGGAATTTTGGTTTACATTCTTTCCAGTTATCACATTCTGAAAGCTCCTAGCAAAGAAGAAGATTTCTTTTGTTTCTATTTTCTCTTATTTCAAATTTGAATCATGCATTAGACCCTTAAATTTCTTCACCTATTCAGGAGGATTTAGGCCTTGGGGAAGGGTAACTTTAACCTACCGATTAATATAAAGCAGGTGATTTCCAAACAGTGAACATCAAACAACCAGTTCACTAAGGCCAAATTTTCATTTTTGGCTAGGACAAGTATTTTTCCTTTGCAGTTTCCTTTTTTCATATTTTGAAACATTTAAGCTTTGTCAGCTTGGGTCTTTTGATGCTTCAGCTACTGGTTTATACTGACAGCTAATTTTGTACTTTATTTTGACAATCATGAAACCTTTCTGGTGTTAAGCTGTTGGTTTTGTCTCCAGTGGCTTTTTGTACATTTCCAAATTCAGCATGTTAAAATGATGCAGTGAACTCTGAGGCAAGAAAGACAGGGAGCTTTGCCTTACATGGTCAGTCTTCTGGGTTAGTACATATCATATGCTCATACAAATTTATTTAGAAGCTTTGAGAACCTTTTCCTGGAGATACTTACCCATGCCCTATCAGTACTACCCATTCTCATCCTTTATTCTACCATGCCCTACTAATTCTTGACCTCTCTGGGTAGGGAAATGTCCATCCTATCATATTGCCTCATCACCAGAGAACCAGCAATTGGCCTGGCCGGCAATGAGAGGAGGCCTCCCAATCAGATCCTTCCGATACAACAGGAATATTATTCACAACATGCATTGACCCCAAGACTACTGCAGCAGAATGGAGACAGTCATTCATCATTTGCAGAATGTAAATTTGCTAAGAATATGTAGAGAAGGATGCATGGGTCCTTGGTTCATCCAAGTTTAATGGAAGATTTTGATTTGCGAGCTGGGGGAAATGACCATGATTTTTCCTTACCTATGCTTCATGATTTGTCGTACCTCTATAAGGTTACTCCTCAGCCTCCTACATTCTAAGAAGAAATCCTCAGTCTATCCAACCTCTCCTTGTAGCTCAAGCCTTCCAGTCCCAGGAGCATTTTGGTGAACCTTTTCTGCACTTTTTTCTGCGTGGTGAAATTCTTCCTCTAGCTAGGTGACCAGACTGCACACAATACTTACACCAACATCTTGTACATTTATAACACAATGTCTCATCTCTTGTTTTATGCCCTGACCAATGAAAAGCACAATACTGGATAAACTCAGCAGATCAAACTGTGTACTTTATATAGCAAATATTTTGGGCTTGAGTCCTTCATCTTGGTATAAGCATACTTTTTTTTGCAAATCCTGCTTGATTTTAGCATCTCAAAATGGAGTTGTCCGGGTTAAATACCAAGAATCATTTCATGGCACACTTTTCCAGTTGATTCATATCCTGTTGTATTCTTGGAAAACATTTTTCACTGTCCATTATTCCACAATCATCTGCAAACTTACTAACCATGACAACTATATTCTGATCCAAATTGTTAATGTAGGTGACAAAGAACAGGAGGCCCAGCATCATATCCTTCTGCACACTACTGGTTACAGGCTTCCAATCTGAAAAAATAATCTTCCACTATCGTCCTCTGACTTTTATCACCAAGCTAATTTTGTATTCAATTCATTAGCTCTCCCTGAGTCTCAACCTTTCAGACAAGTCTACCAGTCAAACATCTACCATCTTTACCTTGTCAAACATCTTAGAATCATAGAGCCACACAGCATAGAAGTGACCCTCAGGCCCAACTAATGCCTAACAAGTTGGCATTCTATGTTAATTCCATTGGACCATAACATTCTAGGACTCTCCTATCCATAATTCTTTCCTAATGTCTTTTGAATTTGTCATTGTCCCTGCTCCGAGGTTCCTCCTAAAACTTCTCCTTTCACCTTAAACCCATGCCCACAAGTTAGAGAAACATCTACTTTGAGGGGAAAAGGCTATAAGAATTCACTTTATTCCCTTTCCCACATGACTTTATACACTCAGCCCTCAGCCTCCTTTATTATCGTCACATTATCTGCGAAAGCAACTTCATGCCTTTTTTGCCTTCCTAATTTCCTTTTTTGAATATTTTAATTTTGATTTTACAGACTCAAAAAACCCTAAATAAATCAACTTTATATATATATATATATATATATATATATATAAAACACAGTATGTGTTAATCCCATCCCCTTACTTATCTCCCTACCTTCTTCCCTTAATACAGAATCATTTAACTACCCTTCCCCATTTTAAAATAAAACCACACACACACACACCTGATGTCTACTTTCTTTGCCAGTAGGGGAAATTAATCAAATTGGGTATCAATTATACAGTACAACTCTAATTATCTAAAATGGTTGAAATGTTTTTTTCGGAGAACTAGTCATTTTTAATAAAAAGCCCAGTAGCAACAGCAAATCACTCGTAACAGTGTTTAATCAACAGCAATCAGCAAGGGAAGACTTTTAAGCATTAAAATAATGTTTAATTCTCACCAAAAAAAATGCTGGCCATCACCGAAATGAACCCACCAATGCCCCATTGCCAATGAGAGCCCGAAGTCCCTGCTGCCACCAGGAGTCCAAAGTCCATGCTGCTGCCGAGAGCCTGAGGTCCGCTGCTTCCGCCAGGATCCAGACATCCCTAGTCAGTTCAGCTCCAAAAAAATTTAGGATAAATGAAGATTTCTGATTTGTTTTGGATCTCCTCATTTATCCGAAAAAAAATTTTTAAAATTTGGATCATTGAGGATTTCAGAGAATCTGATTTTGGAAAATCAGAATTGTACTGTACTTGTTATTCAGGGGAACTCCCACATGGGTGCCCTGCATTGTCTGCCTGTTCCCTTTCCCTCTCCTGACCATTACCCATCTACCCTTCTCCTGCCTTCCAGGTGTAATAATGTCCCTGTAACTCCTATCAATCATCATCTCTGCCTCCCAAATATTCCATAGTTTATCCAACTCCAGCACCAATTTCTTAACTTGGTTTGTCAGGAGCTGTAGCTGGATGCACTTCTTGCAGATGAAGTCATAAGGGATACTGCTGGCTTCCCTGACAACCCCGCATTCTGCAAGAGGAACATTCCCTTGCCAATGTGGTGGAAGATTTATTGCCAGCAAGTCTATATGGTAATCCAAACTAGCATAGCATTAAGGTAATTAAAATGTGTTGCAAGGGCTTTCAATGCACTGTTTGTTTTTTAATATATATTATGATAAAACTAATTTTCTGCTTCACAGTTACATTGTTGGTAAAGCAAATTCAGCACACATCCTGCATGTTGCTTTACTTGACATTCATATGGCTTTTAGCCAGTCAAAGCCACAACAAATATATGCATCAATTTGGGAGCAGGTGAGTGAGTGCACAAAGAAGCTCTGGGAACATATTGCTAAAGACATAACTCACCCTTCCCCTCCCAATATGCTGGATCTAGGAGCAAAAGTAAATTTGTAAGTACAAGTGTTGACAAGTATAATTCAAAGAGAAATAATGGGAGATTACATTCAAGACTTCTTTATTGTTATGTGATAGATTCTGTAATGTTACACAAAATTGCCTTCTGCCTGCCATAAGGCAGAGAAAAAGTTGCCATTAGTGTCATCTGGTGCCCTAACAGTATGAGAGAAAGAGAAGCAATAGAGGTCCCTTCAGAGACACTGACTGTGCATGGATTTACACTATGTATACTAGTTCTTTTGTGTTTACTGTTACAAAATGACAGTGTATAGGCCCTTCAGACCACAATGTTGTGGCAACCTATGTAAACCTACTCCACAATCTAACCATTCCCTACCTCACATCCATAGGGCTCTATTTTTATTTCTCCGCACAGCACCACAGAAGCCAGGTTAATGCCACATTCCTAGCAAAGCTGCAATCTCATTCACACATCTCTCTTTTCATAAAAGCAGCACAGTCTGAGCCCCATGAAAGTCTCTATGTACTGTCCACCAACGACATAATTTTTCTCTCAGCACCTATCTGGCACTAGGTTTTTTTGAGTCTTTGTAAATCTCTTATCTACAGTAAAATCCCTGGTATCCAGCACCTACCGGGAGTGTTAGATGCCGGATAAGCTGGTTTTCTGGTTGCTTGGACTTGCTCTTACAATATCTAACCAATACATCTGCATTAGAATAAAATGTTTAAAAGACAAAATACTATACTGTACGTACACTGAACAAACTTCACTTGCATGAATATATAAAGCTTGAAGCATTTTAATTTATTTTCAGTCACATTCTTTGAAAACTTTTAAGCATTGCTGCATTTGCTGGTTCCCTCCACGGAGCCACCCAGAAGACGAACGATAACATCATAATTAAACCCCCTCCCCATGTTTACAGATAAAGCCCAACTAATATACAATAATAAACTAATCAATATAAAGACTCTTGCGAAACAGGGATAAGGAAACACTTTAAGAAAGTCACCCCAACAGCAAGCATCATCAACCAGCACTCCATCCTGGGCGACACCATTATATTCAAGCACTTTATTCAAACAGCTGTTATGAGCAAAGCACAACCAAGGCACTCTGTTGGCTGAATATTTGCTCCCATCTTCACCAAAGGTATATGTGTTATTTCAGAAAACATTTACTTTTACAATTATAATCTTTTATTTAATTTTTAAATTTATTCTTTTTTATTATAATTTCAATTTATTTATTCTCCACTTTTCTTTTGCTTGTTGCTTGAGGTCAGTTGCTTGAATTCCGGATAACAGATGTTTTACTGTAATTGATTATCCAGTCTTAGCTTCTGTCTTGAATGTTAATAGAGTTTGGTTTAATTAGTTTTCCCTTTAGGATTTGGTCAAAATCCAACAAATGAACTATTGCAAGAACTTCCACAATCTGTTTACTCTCCTTGGAAAGCTGATCGGGCACATCAAACACAACTTTTCTATCATTAAATTCATGCTATTATAAAACTATGACAATGCAGGAAACCTGTAGCCTACTCTTGAATAATTGCTTAAATTGTTTATCTACTTTATTATAGTGGCAACAGTGTGGTTTGTGGTTTTGCTACTCTTTCATCTTTCTTCTGCCGAATATTTTCTGTACCCAATATTTCATGATCCTTGTCAACACTCAAACAGTTTCTTCCCTCTTTCAGCTCTTGAATATATGCCATATAGTCTGCATTTGATCAACCATAGTTCTTTTCTTTCATCCCAAGTGATTGCTAATTGTTTATTGTTAAATCATTAGATCATTTCCTTCCTACTGAAGACTTCCCTTTGCTTTTAATGAGCATCGATTTCTGAGTGTCAAACTGATACAGGATAGAAGGGGTATGTTTGACTCGATGTGCCTCGGAAATAATAATGCATTTACACAAGAACAGCTGCACCCATTTCCCATGACATGTCAAATCCCAAAATTGTTTATTTTTAGGCATTTATCAAATTCTCTTTTGGGAATTGTAATCCTTTAAAGTTTTACATTTGAGATCATAATCCAAATAGTTTTCAGAAAAACTTCTCCTCCTATCCTGGTTCTTTGATAGTCATCTTAAAGTTGAGATTACCAATCATACTGGCAGTAGAAGATTCTATTTATTCTGATCAAAATCTCCATAATTTTGAGCACATCCATAAATTTCCAATGAAACCTAGTCCTAGAAATGCTATATGGTGAGATTATTTGGGGGGAGATGCAGCTTCAAGTAATCTAGCAGCAGGGTGAAAAGCAGAGATGGTGAATGATCTGCCCACATTTAAGGATCTTGATATCCTTCTGAGGAGAGGCTGAATGTGTACACCAGAGCTCCTTAACTATAATATGACTATTGCAGATCGTCAAGTTTATTGTTATCTGATTGTACAAGTACAACCCAACAAAACAGCGTTCTCCGGTCCTCGGTGCAAAACCAGACAATACATAAGCAGGACAAATATTTCATGTATTCAAATAAATAAATATTGTTTTGAGCATATAAGAGTGTCGGGTGGTTAATGTGAGCACTTCCTTTGGTCATTCAGCATTCTCACTGCCCATGGGAAGAAGCTGTTCCTCAGCCTGGTGGTACTGGCTCTGATACTCCTGCATCTCTTCCCTGATGGAAGCACCTGAAAGATACTATGTGCAGGGTGGAAGGGGGTCTTCAGTGATTTTGAGTGCAATCTTCAGATAACATTTCTGGCTGATCACATCAATGAGGTGATTGCTGGGTGGGGAGGGGGGGGTGGTTGGGAGGGAGACTCCAGTGATCCTCTATGCCACTCCTATAGTCCTGTGGATTGACCTCCAATCCATTTCTCTGCAGCAACCACACCACACTGTGATGTAGTCAGCCAGGACACTCTCGATAGAAAGTTGACATAAAGGTGGCTTGTAGCCTTGCCCGCTTTAGTCTTCTCAGGAAGTACAGTTGCTATGGCACCTTACTGACAAATGAGGAGATGTTGAGGGTCCATGATATTTAAGTGACTCCAAGGAACTTGGTGCTCTCCACTCTCTACTAGAGTTGTTGAAGTGTAGTGAAGGTTTATCCTCCTAAAATCTACGATCAACTCCTTCATCTTGTCCATGTTGAGACACGTTATTACTCTTGAGTCATTTCATGAGATTTTCCACCTCTTCTCTGTAGCATGACTCATTGTTGTTGCTGTTGAGACAAACTACTGTTGTATCATCTGTAAACTTGATAACATTACTGGTTCTGGCGATGCAGTCCTGGGTGGGTAGTGTGAACAGGAGCAGGCTGAACATACACCCTGAGGTACACCTGTGCTCAGCATGACGGTGCTTGACGTTCTGATACTGACCCAGACAGACTGTGATCTTTCCGTTAGGAAATCTAGGATCCAGTTACAGAAAGAGCTGTTGAGACCCAGCGAGTATAGCTTCTCCACCAGGCCCTGAGGAATGATTGTATTTCGGCTCCTCTTAGCCGCCTATTCCCCATAAACTTTTAATTCTCTTATTATTCAAAAATCTATCAGTGTCTGAGACACACTTAATGAGACAGTCACAACTCTCTGGGAGAAACAGTTCCTCTTCATCTCTGTCCTAAATCTATTCCCTAAATCCTGATGCTATATCTCTTAGTTCTAGTTTCACCTGCAGTGGAAATAACCTCTCTGCTTCTGTCTTATCTATTCCCTTCATAATTGCATAGGTTTCTATAAGATTACCCCATACATCCAATGAACCTCCAATTAGTATAGTCTCTGGCTACTCAATTTCTCTTCATTAGCTGGTCCTTTCATTTTTTGAATCAACCTGGTGAACCTCCTCTGCACAGTTTTCAAAGTCAGTATATCCTTTCTCAAGTAAGAACTGCACATAGTTCTGCAGTTGCAGAAGGACCTCCCTGCTCTTAAATTCAATCCCTCTGACAATGAAGCCCAACGTCCCATTTGTCTTCTTGACTTCTTGCTTTGTGCAAACTAAATGTTTGTGATTCATGTACAAGTACTCCCGAGTTTCTTTGCATAACAACATGCTGCAATTTTTCTGATACCCAGTTTTTCCTTCCAAAGTGGATAATCTCACATTTATCAATGCTCTGCTCCATCTGCCAGACTCCTCCCTCCTTAGCCTCTGCAGACTCTATGTCCTCTGCACAATTTACATTTCCACTCAAAATAGTGTCATCACCTATCTTAGATATGCAAGATTTGGTCTCATCTTCCAAATCATTTGTGTACATTGTGAATAGTTGTGAGCCTAGCACCAATCCTTGAAGCACACCACATACCATTGATTGCCAAACAGAGAAACAACCATTTTTCTCAACTCTACCTTCTTTCAGTTAACCAAACTATCTTTGCTAATACATTGCCCCAGTGTTATTTTGTGCAGAAGTCTTTTGTGTGGCATCTTATCAAACACATTCTGGAGTATATTACATCCACTGCTCTTACTATTTTCCTCAAAGTTAGTTTAACATGACCTGTCCTCTTGACATAGATTTCAGATTTATTGCCAGAGTACATACATGACATCAGGTACAACACTAAGATTCCTTTTTCCTGTGGGCGTGGCAGAATTACCTCTAAATTGTAGTGCAAAAATTAACTGCACACAGTGTGAACATGTAAACAATCAAAAGAACTGTAAACATACAATGAATGCAAACAAACTGACTGTGGAATACAGTGAAAGCAAATAAAATCAATGAAGTGCACAAGACCCCTTAAATGAGTCCCTGATTGAATTTGTTGTTGAGGAGTCTGATGGTGGAGGAGGAGCAGTTCTTCCAGAACCTGGTGATGTGAGTCTTGTGGCACCTCTACCTCTTACCTGATGGCAGCAGTGAGAACAGAGCAGATGCTTGGTGGTGAGAGTCTTTGATGATTGCTGCTGCTCTCTATTGGCAGTAATCCCTATAGATGTACTCAACAGTGGGGAGGGTTTTGCTGGTAATGCTCTGGGCTGTGTCCACTACCTTTTGGAGAGCTTTGCGCTCAGGGGTGTTGGTGTTTCCATACCAAACCATGATGCAGTCGGTCAGCACGTTTTCCACCACATATCTGTAGAAATTTGCCAAGGTTTCTGATGTCATACCAAGTCTCTGCAAACTCCTGAGGAAGTAGAAGTGCTGTTGTGCTTTCTTCACGATGCCATTGGTGGGTTGGGTCCAGGAAAGATCCTCCAAGATAGTGACTCCCAAGAACCTAAATGTACTCACCTTCTCCACCTCTGATTCCCCAATGATCACTGGACTACATACCTCTGACTTTCCTTTCCAGAAGTGAGCAATCAACTCCTTAGTTTTTGCTACACAGCTGTAGGTGTAAAGTGAATAGAGAAGGGGGTTAAGAACACAGCTCCAGTACTGATGGATATTGTGGAGGAGAAATCCTTACCAATCTTCACTGATTGTGGTCTGGAGGTGAGGAAATCCCTGATCCAATTGCACAGTGGGATGTTAACTCCCAGGTCTTGATGGACAATGTTGTTAAATGCCGAAATGTAGTCAATAAAGAACATCCTGATGTATGCATCTTTGCTGTCCAGATGTTCCATGGCTTTGTGTAGGGCCAGTGAGCTGGCATCCACCATAGACCTGTTGTCGTGATAGGCGAACTGGAATGGATCTATGCCACCACAAAGACAGGAGCTGATATGCTTCGTCACCAGCCTTTCAAAACACTTCATTACTGTTGATGTAAGTGCTACTGGTCCTCCATATATGGAACTCCATATTGTGTCTGCCTGATGAAATAATTTCTGTTCACATATCTCATTGTTTCTTTCTTAATGATAACTTCAAGCTTTCTCCCAATTACTTAAGCTTACTGGACTGTATCTTTTGTCTCCCTCATTTTTTAAACAGTGACATTTCAGTCGACTGGGACCTGTCTACAGAATTTTGGTAAATTACTACAAATGCATCTGCTGTAAATTTAACCATTTCTTTCAATACCCTATGATGTATTCCATCAGGATTAGGGGAATTGTTTATCTATAGACCCACATCCTCACTTCCCATCACCTCCTTACACCTATATTTGGCATGTCCGCTCTGATGACCGACAACTCAGCCGCTTACACCTTACGCATTATAATTTCCCTCTTTTCATCTTCTCAGGGAATTATGTTTGCTTTAGCCACTCTCTTCCACTTTATACAGTTAGAAAAACATTTAGGATTAATTTTCATTTTCTGTGCTAGTTTACTTTCATAATCTATCCTTTCATGATCAATTACTTAGTTTTTTTTTGTTGAATTCCCAATCTTCTAGTTTCCAGCTACTGTTGGCCACTTAAAGCATTAGCTTTTCATTTGATGCCTTCCTTTATTATTTTAAATATTTGTGGCTGAGTATTCCTACCCTTACTGTCCTTGTTTATAGCTGACATGTACTTTTTTTTGAACACTGTGAAAGATCTCTTTGAAAGCCCTCCACTGTTCCTCAAATATCCAACCCAAATAGCCTGTGTTCCCAAAATCTGTTACTCAACTCCTCTTTCATCTTCCTGTAGTTTAGTTTGTTTGGGTATTACTATCTCATCTTCCATCTGTAATAAAAATCCAGCCAGATTGTGATTACTCTTTCTTAGAGGATCCCAACTGTGACATATTACTTTATCTGCAGATGCACTTAAAATCTGCTTCTTCCATAGCATTAACTAACAGGAACCAAGAATTTTCCATTTGGTTTAATGCCACAGGTTTGTCCTACAGTTGCATTAAATAGTTTAATTTTGTTTTCCTGATTTACTACTAGTTTTTTTGAGAATCTTGAAAGATGTTTGTCTAATTCTTCTATAATATGCGGTGCTTAAACATGCCAGGCACATTTAAGTTAACTGAGGGAGTTGAATACATAGGTGCTCTATATATTGTGTCACCATGTTTATAAGCCCAGTGAGTCCCTGAGAACAGCATTTAAAGTTGACACTTTTGGATGTTGTTCAAGAGTTAGTGAGTTGAAGTGTGAACGCTGGCAATCGGTAAGGGAAACAATGAGGTGATGTTTGACTGTAATGGCAAGTTTGGAAATTGGAGGATAGCAGCAATAGCTTCAGCCTTTGACTGCAAAAATCACCCTCTGTACTTTCACCAGGTGCCCTTAAAGATTCACTGTAACTTTGCTCAAATCTGAATTTATTCATCAAGGTATTACATCACCAGCGATTGGGAGAGGGTTCAAATTCCACACACTCTGTAAGGAGTTTGAACATTCTCCCCATGTCTGCACGGGTTTTCCCCGGGTGTGTAGGTTAATTGGGTGTAAATTGGACGGCACAGATCTGTGGGCTGAAATGGCTTCTATGTCTAAAAATTTAAAAAATTAAACTTTAAACCAATTTCCCAACCTGTACTGCCACATGTATCCCCAGATCTCCCTATTCTTCTACCCCCTTAGAAATGTGCCCTAAAGCATGCCACATTGATGAGTATCAATTTGCATTTTTTAACATTAAATTTTATTGGCCGCCTGTCTGCCCATTCCACCAGTTGGTGTATACCACTTTGAAGTCTGTTACTGTGCCTCTCACTAGTCCATAGTTCCTCCAAGTATTGTGTCATTTCAAATTTGCATATGTTCTATCCACCAAAGTCCAAATCATTAATATAAGAAATACAGTGGTCCTAATGCCTGCTGTTGGAAAACGTCTCTGTGTAAACCCTTCCAGTTCAATACTCTGTTTCCTTTATTTAGCCAATTTTATTTGTCCCTTTTATTCTGTGATATTCAATTTTGACAACTTGCCTATTATATGGCACTTGATCACATGCCTTTTGGAAAAACACACAAATGCTGAAGAAACTCAGCAGGTCAAAGTGTAACTTTGATGAAGGGCTCCAGCCTGAAATGTTGTTGATGTATCTTTACCTTTGCTACATAAAGACACTATTTGACCTGCTGAGTTTCTCCAGATTTGTGTGTTTTTTCACTTAGCTGTGGTGTCAACAGAATCCTTCCTTTTGGAAGTCTGTATATACATGTCCCTTTTTGACCCTCTTCTGCATCAAAAAACTTATCTAACAAGTGAGTTAAGGCCAATTTTTTTTTCCCTTTAACAAATCCCCACTGGCCTTTTTTAAAATCCAAGCATCTAATGTGGAGCTAATTCTGATACTGATTATTATTTCTCATACTTTCTCCACTTCTGATGTTAAATGCTACAGATACTGGGCTGATCCCTCTACCCTTAATTGGACAAAGGATTTAACATCTGCAGTTTTCCAGTCCTGAGGCACCACCCTTGAGTCTATGTCTGTCTGAAAAATCACGGCAGGGCCTCTAACTTCCCCACCACCCTCCTTTTCAACTGGGCAGGATTGTTTAGCTTTTTCTCTTTACGTCCTTGTATCAATACCCAGTATCAGAGGCTCCTACAGAAATGAAGTCTGATGCAAAATTCTCCTCGTGTACCTCAACCATGTCCTCTGCCTCTCCAGGTAGCTTTCTCTGATTGGTCTTGCCTCTTCTCTCATAATCTCTTTTCCATTCGTGTGCTTGTAAAATATTTTTGCAATCTATTTTATGCTTACTGATAATCTTCCTTCGTTCTCTCACTTTACCTTACCTAACTGCCTCATTTGCTCCTCTTTTTGAAGTAGCCCTGTTTCTCAATGTATCAACAACTGAATTTTACCCATGCAGTTTTATCTTGAAATTGCCTTTATAACATTAATTTGCCAACTGAATTTAATGTCTGTTTTAATATGACAGGCATCCATAGAGCTCATATGACCTTTTTTGTAGCCATTCTTAATCTTACGGAATCATGAACACACTTTAGAAACCTTTGTTCTCTATCCCTATATCACGCTGTATTTAATTTTTTTCATTTTTTAAAATTAATTTACAACACAGTAGAAGGCCCTTCCAGCTTATAAACCCGTGCCACCTAATTACACTCAAACAACCTGCCATTCCTGTACATTTGGAGGGTGGGAGGGAAATTGGAGCACCCAGGGAAAATCCATGAGTCACAGGTGGAAAATACCTTATAAATAAGAAAAGAATCTCAGGGTTGTTGACAATAAATCTGAAGTTTAAACTTTGACAGCATCAGATTCGACCTGGTACATTTGGATGTCTGCAACTGCTACGCCAACCGTGCCACCCCAGGTGGTTGGCATAGTGGTTTGCGCAATGCCTTTACAGCACCAGCGACCAGACTCGGGTTCAGGTTTGTACGTTATCTGTGTGTCTGCATGGGTTTTCTCTGGGGGCTCCGGTTTCCTCTCATTGTTCAAAACATTCAGGGAGTGTAGGTTAGTTGGGCATAAACACCTGCTACCATGCTGTATGTATGTCTAAATTTAAATTTTAAAACCCCAAATAGCTTTTGCACATCCACAATTTCCTTGCAAATTTCCTCCTAGAGTTCCTTTTCGATAGTTGCCAACCTATAATCACATGGTTTCTTTCTTGAGTCAGAATAATTCTGTCTTTAATTGTTCCAGGACATTATGTTGATCAAAATACATATTTGTTAATCCCTCCTACCTCTCTTCATCCATTCTTTCCTTCCCATCTTCTCTTATTACTTTCCAAGAATGTCTGGATCCCACTGCTACCCCTTTACAAATTGTGTCTTTGTTATCATTTCTAGATGGTTCATTGTGCCTGCATCTTAGTACACCTTAGGTATACAGTGCAATACACTGGAGAAACTCAGCAGGTCACAGAGCATCCATAGAAGTAAAGGGTAACCAATGTTTCAGGCCTGGCCCCTTTGTCGAGAATAAGAAAAAAAACAGGCAAACACCTGAATAAAAAGATGGGGGGTGGGGGGGGGGTATGTAAAAGAGGGGAGAGGAGGGAGGAAGGAACAGGAGGAGTAGAGGTTTTGCAGTACCTGTCCATGAGCACATTTTGGACCTTGAACTGTCTCTTAATTGAACGCATTTGTAAAGATAATATTTCTCACCATAAAAATTTTTTTTAATGTACTAATGTTGGTCTTTAGTACTAATTTCTCATCAGATTATTGATCTTTCCATTAGTACTTAATTTGCTGTATCTATTTTAACAATAATGCCTAGCTGCTTTTCTATATGACTGGCACAATATACAAGTCTGTTAATGAATCAAAGTGCTCCCCTACCTTCACCCCGCCTCTTTATTGCTTCATTAGTTCCCAACCTCAGTCCTAATTGTCTATTTTATTACCTTATCTCCCTTTGATTTCTCCTGATTTAATGTTAAAGTTATGAGGAATGGGAAGAAGCCCAGTGAACCTGCACTGCATGACAAGTCCTCTCAACCTCTATTCCAGCAGGTCTCCTATCCCACAATTCCCTCAAGTCTGAAACTTTGATCTCAGTTGCTCTCCAACTGAACATCCAGATTCCTCCTGATTTACGAAGCTATAAATCTGTGCAAAGGTGAAGATATTTCTCCATATCTCAAGTGAAGATGGCCCACTATTTTTGAAGACGTTGCAGCCTCAGTAATCAAGTTCTTGGCACTTTTTCAATCAGACATAAGCTGGAGCATTTCATCTTAATGATAGAAGAGCTGATAACACAAATTAAAAGAACTGGATCCCATTCAGATTTGACTATCCATTCAGTTTGATTTTCCCATATCCCTTATCTGGGAGTATATCTTGTCAGTTCTAGACGAAATAACTCTATTGGACCACTCTAAATGTTCAAAATTAAGAAATAAATCTGTTTGGTCAACTGAAATAGAATTAATAATTAGCATAAAAAATCAAAAACATCAGGGTTATTGGATCTTGAGCAAATAGACCAAGATGTGACTTGAAAAAGATGTTTGCTATTTGAAAATAAATTTCTGAAAAAATGCGCAAAAGATGATATGAAGAAAAAAAGTCTGAATTAAAATTAACTAGAAATCCCTCCTGGTCTGAAAAATTTCCAGGTAAATAGATGGGTAGATCTGCATATTATCAAAGTGGAGTGCAGTTGAATAAAGCACTGTCAGAAATGTTGATGAATGATGTTATATACCATAAGGATATTATTGAAAAGTAATATCCTTATGGTGTGTGTGTCTCGGAGATGTTTGGGGTCAGCCAAAATGATTTAGACTGCAAGGTTCTAGTATGGAGTCTATACTCACAAGCGTGAAAATTGAGGATTTTTGCATCATGCAATTTTTATTTGTTGAAAATAAGATTAATGTGTCAGTAAGATTAAATGTCAGTCTTTAGTATTCATGGCCAAATAGTTTTCTCGCTATCAGCTGTAAAATGGTCATCCAGTTATGACATAAACATTTTCACTTGATGAAGATGATTTGCATTCCATTTTATCCTGTCATCTAACCACAGATAAGAGGGTGGAGAAAATTTATGCGAATGTTGCCGAGTCTTGAGGAACTGAGTTACAGGGAAAGGTTTAATAGGTTAGGACTTTATTCCATGAAGCATCATAGAATGAGGGGAGATTAAATAAGAGATACAAAATTATGAGGGATATGGAGAGAATGAATGCAAGATAGCTTTTCCCACTGAGGTTGGGTGAGGTAAGAACTCGAGGACATGGGTTAAGTGTGAACGGTGAAATGTTTAAAGAGGACATTAGGAGGAACTTCATCATACAGAGAGGGGCGAGAGTGTGGAACAAGCTGCCAGCTGAAGTGGTGAATGGGGGTTTTATTTTGATATTTAAGAAAAATTTGGATAGGTACATGGATGGAAGAGGTATGGAAGGCTATGGTCCAGGTGCATGTTAATGGGAGTAGGCAGAATAATAGTTAGGCACAGACTAGGTGAGCCAAAGGGCCTATTTCTATGCTGTAGCGTCTATGATTCTATATGTAGAGAGGGATATTGGGAATGGCCCCATAGTGATGGGATATAATCCCTCTTTGCATGAAGTATCCTATTAAGCACATATCTTTTCAGAACTTGTTACCTTTTCTGTTCCTTGGAAACCTCTTTGTTTATCAAATCAATCATTTATCGTGTGCTGCAGTCAATTCCAGTCATCATTTTACATTATCCTAAGTAAGAAGAATAAAATGAATCAGCTTTTTGTCTCATGCTTTGGATGAATTGCATCTTCTTACTTGTGTTGCCTGAATTGGAGGATTTAAATTATGGGGAGAGATTGGAGAGGCTAGGTTTGTTTTCCCTGGAGCAAAAGAGGTTGCGGGGTGACCTGATAATGTCATGTATAATTACAAGAGGCATAGATTGGGTAGGTGAGAGAGAATCTTTTTCCCCATTGTTGTGTTATGAAAATAAGAGGAAACAGGTGTAAGGTGGGAGATAGGGGTTTTAAAAGGGATTTTAGGGGAAAGATTTTTTTTACACCAGGTGATTAATATCTGGCAAACACTACCAGCGGAGGGGTTAGAGTCAGGTATATTCACTACTTTTAAGAGACATTTAGACAGACACTTAAAAGGAAAGGCATAGAAGGATTTGATCCCTATGCAGGCAACTAGGATTTATTGTAGATAGGAAAAAAGGTCAGTGTGATGGGTGGCACAGTTAGTGTAGTGGTTAGCACAACATCTTTATAGCACCAGCAATCAGGACCAAGGTACGAATCCTGCGCTGTCTCTAGGGAGTTTGTACATTCTCTCCATGTCTGCGTGGGTTTTCCCCAGGGGCTCCGGTTTCCTCCCACTCTTCAAACGTACTGGGGATTGTAGGTCAAGAATGCTGTATGTCTCCGTTTAAAAATGAAGGGTCAGTTTCAGTGCTGTACAACTCTTGTCTTTTTTTGTTTTGGAAAATATCTATTTAAGTCATTTAGCCAATTTTTTCTAAATAGATGATATGTGACAAATGTTTTGGACAGTGATAAATATGTCAGCATTTCAGAGAAGAACTAAAAATGTCCCCCACTCCCACACCCCACTTCCCTCTGCAAAATATTTGTGGAAGAATGACAGGAAAAATAAACAGTGGCCATTCATGCTGGCATGAGATTAAAGTATCTAATTGTATTTTCTTGCTATGAAATATAGAATAAGGTGCCTAGTCCTTCCTACTGTGCATTCTTCTTAAGATAATTACAAATTGCACATTTCTTCTTTTCCTTTGTACAAAAAGGACATACTCTCTCCAAAGTTGAGTCCTGGCTGAGGCTTTGGAAAGCACGTCATTCTCCCTGAGAACTCTATTCATCAGACATGAAGTACCTTGCATGAATTGCTCATTGCCAAAGAATGCAGTTACAGGAGGTCGCATTTGTACATTTTCCTCTGGTGCACCCGTGACTCCAGAAACTCTGTGACTTTCAGAGAAAGAAAACCAAATCTTCCTTTATTTGTGATTCTGTATCCAGTGAATGAATGGTTCATATCTATGATTTCCCTTCCTTTCCCACTCTTGGGTGAAAACCTTTTTTGACTAGGTTCCTGATCAGAAACGAGGAACCTCTTGAGGAACTTGTATTGGTGCTTCTATTCATACCCTTCAATCTGTGTCCTGCCATACCTTGTCCTGAGACCCACAATGAATTGCTAGTTTAAGCACCTGTCATTGTAACTTCTGAGCAGCCTCTTGTAATTGGGAAATATCTGGTTCATTGTTCTCTCTTCTAGACAGCCAACCATGACTCATTTTCCCAACTCACCACCACATTAGCTTGGTGACAATAACTGCTGGCCTTCATTAGTCAGGTGCTTGTGTTCAAGAGTGTGAGGCAACATTGCAGCTCTATAAAGCTCCGGTTAGACCACATTTGGAGCATAGTATTCAGATCTGGTCCCCTCATTGAAGGAATGATATATATGCTTTGGAGAGGTTGCAGATCTTAATTAACAGGATGTTGCCTGGATTAGAGAACATGCCTTATGAGGCAAGGTTGATAGACCAAGGGTTTTCTCTTTGGATTGATGCAAAATGGCACACAGAATTTAGTGCAGACAAATGTGAGGTGTTGCACTTTGGAAGGACAAACTGAAGTAGGACATGCACTGTAAACAGTATGACACTGAGGTGTGTAGTAGAACAGAAGGTTCTGGGAATACAGATACATAATTCCCTGAAAGTTGTGTCATTGATAGAAAGGGTTGTAAAGAGAGATTTTGGCACAATGGCATTCATTAATCAAAGTATTGATTTCAGATATAGGAGTTGGGATGTTATGGTGAAGTTATGCAAGAAAGGTGAGGCAAAATTTGGAGTATTGTGTGCAGTTTTGGTCACCTAATTACTGGAAGGATATCAATAAAATGGAAAGAAGCAGAGAATATGTACAAGAATGTTGTTGGGACTTGAAGAACTGAGTTACAAGAAACAGTTAGACAGATTAAAACTTTATTCCCTGGAGCATAGAAGAATGAGAGGAGATTTGATAGAGGTATACAACATTATGATAGGAATAGAAAGTGTAAATGCAAGCAGGCATTTTCCACTGAGGTTAGATGAGAGAAAAACTAGAGGACATGGGTTAAGGGTGATTGGGGGGTGGGGGGGGAGCTTCTTCATACAGACAGTGGAGGGAGCTGTCAGCTATATTAGTAAATACAGCTTCAATTTTGACATTTAAGGAAATTTTGTATAGGTACATGGATGTGATGGGTGTGGGGGAATATGTTCCAGGTGCAAGTCAATGGGGCTCGGCAGAAAAATAGTTTGGCAATGACTGGAAGGGCCGAAGGACCTGTTTCTGTACTGTAGTGCACTACAGTTCGAATAGAGGTTTATAAGATTATATGAGGCTGTACTGTATTGTTCAATTAAAATATGACAAAGAGAGAACCCAGGGAATTGCACAGGAGCCAGCTTGACATTGCTGTTGAGAACCTTGATCATCTGGAAAAATACAGAATTGGAAGAGAGAGCCAATTGGCTTTATAAGAGAGGAGATCATGTCAGTAAATTCTCTTTAAATATGTTACTGTAAGAGGAAAAGCCCAGCAGATGACGTTTATTTCGATTGTTGTGAATCTTCAATTGAAGTGGTGTGTGCAGATTGGCAAGATGCTGCCCGGGTGGATGGTGTCTGCAACAAGCTGTAAAGGAACTAAAAGTAGTAAAAGGAGAAACATTAACTATGGGAGATGACTGTGAAGAGGGGGAGTCTCGAGAAGCAATGCTGGGCTGTGGCTAATCGAGCAGAGGTGGAATCAGATTTCTCCACTTTTACAGGCAAAATGGAACTGAAAGAACTGCAAAAGTGGGAAACCAACTTATCAAAAAGAGAAAGAACTTGACAGATTTTCGTCTGGGCCGATGAGTGGGAGATGTATAATGTGGACAAATGCAGCTTTGAGATTAGATTAAACAGTGGTAATATAAATGAAATATTAGACCATAGTTCAGAACAGAGTAATTTGGGAGTGTTAATACATAAATTTTGAAGGTTATTAGTATAGTGCAAGACAAGGATATAGAGAACTCAACTGTTCAGTCAGAAGAATAGAGTGGTATTTCAAGCTTCTACTGACCACAGGTGGCTCCATCTGGACCATGATGCTCAATGTTCATTCATCACCTTACATGAAAGACATTGATAGCATTCAGCTTCCAGTTTATGAGGAGAGACTGCAGAAAATGCGAATAGTTACCACCAGAGAAAGGATAATCAAATAGAATTACACAAATTCTGAGACTATTTTTACAGATTCTGCAGCATCAGGGCATAAAGGAAAGGTGGAAAATGTAGTACGATGGTTTAGATGAAACAAATTTTATGCAAGATATATACTGGACATCCAAGGGAGAGATTGCTATGCATCATTGCCTCAAGGGACTGTAGACATCCAGAAAAAATAATGGTAGAACACAAATCAAAGGATTTGATATGTTCAACTCAAACCAGCTAGTTCATCAGCAATAGTCTTTTTCAGAAGTGCCCATTCTTTTGTTCCTACTTGATTTAATCCTACCATAATTTTACAAATCTCATTCAGATCCAAGTCTACATTTCTATGAAATGAATAATCCCAGCTTTTAAGGACTGAAATCCCAGTTCTGCAATCCATAACTGAAATCTAACTTTTGGCAATATTGTTATTTCACTCACCAAAGCCTTCCAGACAAAATTACCTGTAAGGGGACCTGCATAGCATCAATACATCAAGGCAGTAACACCTACATAAGCTGGCTTTTTACAGAATTTCCCAACCATAAGACTGTCACCACAGTTTGGACATGTGTGTGCTGTAAATGTCAAGTTATTGATTCTTGTTAATGATGGAGGACCCATGGTCAGCTTTCCAACACTAATTCCCTTTCATGTCCTGTTCAAATCCTAAACTGCTGTCAGTGTTTGGTATATTGCTTTGCTGTCAGTACATAGTAATTTGATGGTATACTAAGCACCAATTGTTGACCTCTCCTGACAGCGGTTAACGCAATTATCAATGCGCCACATAGAACTGGTAAAGCTTGCAGACAAGAAGACTCATGAAACAAGATGCACAGTCTGATACATAATACAAATTACATGGGCACTTCTACCTTCAGCAGTGCCACAGGAGATCAGGTTTCTAATGCAATGACAGCACCTGAGGATTCCTAGTTAATCAAGGAACAAAAGTGCTGGAGCTGGTGCAACGGTGGCACTGGTACGGACCTGCGGACAGCGGGGAGCAGAGACACAGCACAGGGTTCTACCACCTAGTCCAGCTACCAAAGACTCAGTACAGGCTTTAAATGGCCTGTTAAAGGCGCCAACAGTGTTTGGACTGGACTCTTTGTGGCTGTAGAGGCTGCGGACACTCGGTGATTCCTGGGGGACTCTCTTTTGCTTCTTTTTCTCTTACTGTCAGGAGGCAATTTCTGCTCATGGTGAATCTGTCTGCCTTACAGCAGGCAAAAGCAATTTCATGTAATATGACACTGTTTTATTACAATGGCAATAAATTTAGTCTTGTTTTTGAAAATTTTTATTTGTAGTTTTACAGACTCAAACTTTGAAAACATCACAGGGCATCACTCCTCCCCACAGATCGGTTTATGTCGAGCCCTTATTTTCCTCTGTTCCTCCCCCACCCCACCCCACCTTTCATCTCCCATCCCACCCAAACATTAACAAAGAGAAATATATATATCAATTAATAAAAATAACAACGCTAATACACTTTTAAAAAAAGCTGGGGTGGTGCTGGTGCCACCGGCCAGGCCTCTAAATTTTCTCCTCATTCTGAATGTTCCAGGACTTGTGTGATCCTATTGTCCACTTTTTCCTTTTGAGGGAGGCTTTGGGAAGGTTAATCACACTTGCGCCTCAATGTATTGCAAGTATGGTTGCCACACCTTAAGAAAAGTGTCATGTCTCCCTCTCAAGTTATAGGTAATTTTTTCAGGGGAAACTCAGCTCTGTATCTCTGTGTTCCATCATGTTGCACTTAGCTGAGAGTCAGATTTCCAGGTAACCGGCAACTTTTACAAATGGAATTTGGTGTTTGGACAACCTTGGACTCACATCCATAATATCCCCCCAACAGGAGCAGCACTGGATCCTATGGATGCTCCACCCATGAAATCTTTTCCAAAATATCTCCCAAAATGGTCTCACCTTGGTGCATAACCAGGTTGAATGCACAAAGGTTCCTGTCTCTACACCGCATCTAAAACACAATTCTGAGATTTCTGGTTTTACCTTATGTAATTTTTAACGGCATAAGCTATAGCTGGTGCAAGAAATTGTATTTAATATCTGCATTCATGTTGGTCCGACAGAAGTTGGACCAGCATCGTTCAGGAATTGTTGTTCCTAAGTCTGACTCCCATCTTTGCCTCGATTTATGGAGACCCAGATTCAGGGTCTCGCTTTGGAATAGGAGGTACTTAGATTAATTTACGTGTGATCCCTTTTCGAATTAGAGCCTCCATGTCCCTACACAATGGTGGGGCCATATTTGGGCCTAATTTGTCCCTCAAAAAGAATCTTAATTGCAGATTCCAGAAGAAGGTCTTATTTGATAAATCAAATTTATTTTTTAATTGCTCAAATGACATTAGCTTCCCCTTCTCATAACAGTCCTTGATACACCTGATTCCTTTCTGGCACCAGGTGTCCAGGTTCTTAATACCCATGGTCATAGGAATGAATCTATTCTGGGTGAGGGGCATTTTGGATGACAACCCTACTTTTAACCCTCTAATCTGGTTTATCTTTTGCCACATTTGAATTATCTGCTTTAATATAGGGCTGTCTGCTTTTTGGATTATTGATTTAGTATCCCATTTATATATAATTTCTCCCACTATCTTCTTCCCTACTGTGTGTAAACCAATTTGTGCCCAACAGGATATACCGTCCTCCTCAAAGAATGAGGCGAAAAATCTCGACTGGGCCACCCAATAGTATTTTTTGAAATCTGGAAGACTCATTCCTGTAATCTTGAATCATTTTAAAATCCTGCGACTGCAGGGTGTGAGCCCAAGAGGGTGGCACTTGTGCTGGCAGCAGCCTCAAGGGGTTGCAGACTCCAGGAAACTGAGGTCTGCGCAGGGCACCAGATACAGAGAGAACTCTTCCTGCTCCCCTCCACCCCACCATTTCAGAAGGAGATGATCCCACAGGGTGATGACAACGACGGCTGAATAACCCACAGTCAGCGCGGGCTGTTGGTGACTCAAGGCGAGGAATTCACACAAACTGCAGGCTGCTGACAACTTGCAGTCAAAGGACTCACACCAGGCTGCATAATGCAGACTGGCTCAAGGCTGTACCAGATATGAGAACTGGGATGCGAGAGGGTGCTGAGGGCGGGAAGGGCACCCGAGGGGCTTCGGGCACTAAAGGCCTCTGATCCTGTCAGAGGTTTGGATCTGGAGCACAGGTTGCCGATGATTTGGAATGGTTTGTGAGGCTGAAAAGGCAAAGGGAGTGCTTGAGGCAAATCCACAGACAACCTGTGACACTGAAAAGGCTCTCTTTTGTTTCTCTTTCTCTGACTGTAAGGGGTGCCAGGCAATTTCTGCTGATGACAAACTAAATGCAATTTCATTTAATATTGCATATGAATCTTGAAATCCCGCAGCGTCCGTAGGAGGCAAAGATACAGTGTCCTCTTGGGACAAAGACACTTTTTTCTGTGCTCCACAGTTTTAAATTTGTAATCAAACAATTCACGTCTGATTAAAGTGCACATTCCAGATTTGATTAAAGGTTATTTATCTATATTTTAGTTTGACTATGTTTACATCCGGTACCGCACGGATGGCAGTCTCTTCAATCTGAGGCGCCTGCAAGCTCACACCAAGACACAAGAGAAACTTGTCCGTGAACTACTCTTTGCAGATGATGCCGCTTTAGTTGCCCATTCAGAGCCAGCTCTTCAGCGCTTGACGTCCTGCTTTGCGGAAACTGCCAAAATGTTTGGCCTGGAAGTCAGCCTGAAGAAAACTGAGGTCCTCCATCAGCCAGCTCCCCACCATGACTACCAGCCCCCCCACATCTCCATCGGGCACACAAAACTCAAAACGGTCAACCAGTTTACCTATCTCGGCTGCACCATTTCATCAGATGCAAGGATCGACAATGAGATAGACAACAGACTCGCCAAGGCAAATAGCGCCTTTGGAAGACTACACAAAAGAGTCTGGAAAAACAACCAACTGAAAAACCTCACAAAGATAAGCGTATACAGAGCCGTTGTCATACCCACACTCCTGTTCGGCTCCGAATCATGGGTCCTCTACCGGCACCACCTACGGCTCCTAGAACGCTTCCACCAGCGTTGCCTCCGCTCCATCCTCAACATCCATTGGAGCGCTCACACCCCTAACGTCGAGGTACTCGAGATGGCAGAGGTCGACAGCATCGAGTCCACGCTGCTGAAGATCCAGCTGCGCTGGATGGGTCACGTCTCCAGAATGGAGGACCATCGCCTTCCCAAGATCGTATTATATGGCGAGCTCTCCACTGGCCACCGTGACAGAGGTGCACCAAAGAAAAGGTACAAGGACTGCCTAAAGAAATCTCTTGGTGCCTGCCACATTGACCACCGCCAGTGGGCTGATAACGCCTCAAACCGTGCATCTTGGCGCCTCACAGTTTGGCGGGCAGCAGCCTCCTTTGAAGAAGACCGCAGAGCCCACCTCACTGACAAAAGGCAAAGGAGGAAAAACCCAACACCCAACCCCAACCAACCAATTTTCCCTTGCAACCGCTGCAATCGTGTCTGCCTGTCCCGCATCGGAATGGTCAGCCACAAACGAGCCTGCAGCTGACGTGGACTTTTTTACCCCCTCCATAAATCTTTGTCCGCGAAGCCAAGCCAAAGAAGAAAGAAAGTTTGACTATGTAGAAATTACAGCGCTTTTTCTATAGAGTCCCCCCATCTCAGGGCACCATAATGTTTGAGA